>NC_139672.1:3568378-3733378 GCF_951799395.1 Argentina silus | reverse complement strand
TTCTGTTTGGTGTCATCACAGAGACAGACTACAGAGTAGATGTCAGACACACCTACCTACATCAGTCTAATGTCCTCTGCTCTGAGCAGCGTAGTCAGGCATTTCTTCACCCACAAAAACTGTTACCCCACTAGAACACCTGTCAATCACGTCCAAGCCACTAGAGCCCCTGTCAATCAGCGGCATCACATCTCACCCAGTGCATCATCTGTCAATGGTCAGCCTCAATCTCCATCCCCAACCCCGTCCTGCTCAGCCACGGCTTCGGCTCGGGCGGCTATAGATCCTCTCTCATTACCCTGGTGTCCAGGCCAGGCTGAATTACAATGGCAGAGTCAGTACAGAGCCAGGAAGCTCAGAGCAGAGGCAGGGCTGGGGCTTGAGTAACGAGCACTGGGGTGTTTAATTAATGCCTCCCCCCCCCCCCCCCCCCCGGTCTTCAGTGGGAGATGGCATTGATCGGGCCGTGCCGGGCGGGGCCGGTGTGGTGGATGTGGTGGGGGCCGGCGCCAGGGGGACGTGGGCGACGGGCCGAGGTCACCTCGGGGGAGATTAAGTGGAAATCTAGAGGAAAGGAGAGGACTTCACGGCTGGCAGAGTCCGGCTCTAGTTGGTGGAGATGGGTCCCACAGAGTCCTGGAGCAGGATGTCTAAAGCCCTGCGGTCCTCAGATACTTTTCAAACCTCAAACCTCCAAAAACACACTCTGCTGTACTAAGCTACTTCTCCTCCAGACGCAGGCATAAGGCCATTTCCAGAAGGAGTATAATGAGATGAATCAAACTGGAAGTTTATAATTGTGTCGCCTCTGTTTTGCATTTGATGCTTATTGTACTGTATGCAGTCGAGGCTGCTAAAACACGTCGATACCATTCCTCATTCCGTTCCATGCATTACAATGAGCCCGTCCTCTGATTTCTACCTCCACCAGCCTCCCCTGACCATTAGGAAACAAATATGTTCCCATAAAACAGATTAATATTTGGTGCACACACTGTGTTCACTTACAGTACACGTTCAGACACCAAAACCTAAACAGTGTGTCACCCTGATAAATAGTTACTTCACACAAACAATACCAAGCACAGAAACAGCACAGCGCCAAAAAAAAAGGAAATCCCCTTGATACCATTACGTGAAAGAACAACAAGGTGCAATTCACTTCCCAGTACTACAGGGCATGTACCGGCAGTCCACCACATATTAAAGGACACAGCAATAAAAAGCAAGCATCACATGGGAGTATAAGTTGAGTAACCATGGCAGAGACCATCACTCTTGCTGCCACATCTTCAGCCGTTATCCTGACCCCATCTCTGTTTGCCTCGGAGGGCAGGCCTTCTGTTGCTACTGAAGGTAAGACAAACAGACAGGCCACATTTATACAGTCAGGTGCCGTGATAAGAGGTAAACAGCCCCTCCGCCCCGGGGCTCTTTGGGAACCGACTGAGCTAGTAGTGGAGGCTATCACCATCATCATCATCATCATCCTCACCATCACCATCATTGTCATCACTGATGCCACCATCGCCACCGCCATCATCATCAGGAAGGACAACAACAGCAATGTGGCCGTAGCATATTTAAGTGCCGAAACCCGGGGATTGGAAATGGCAGTGACTCAGAATGGACAGGGCTAGTGAGACCACCCCGCTCAAGGGGGGCTGCCAGCGTTTTCTCGACGCCATATTCATTCGTGTCGTTGAATTAATGAGAGAAAAAAACATTGCCAGAGACAGTGTTGTGGAGCGGGAAAAACAGGCTGGACCGCGCGTCAGGAATGACAAGAGCGCGGCCATCGAGCGTCGAGGGATGAAAAATGGCACCTCTCAAACGAGGCGAGAAGGGAGAAGCGAGCATTCTTCCGCCAGTGAGGAAGGGGGATGCGCAAGAAGCACAACCGCAATTATCCCCCGCGCCAGCTTCACTGTTTGTCAGAGGAACTGGCACGCGTTTAAGGACTCGAGCGGTCTGATTACATGACGCCTCGAGAGCTTTCGGGGTGGACACGATACAGCACGCTGGAGTCATTACCTCAGCCAAATAGACTTCTCATTTGTTTTTGATCGGGGTACAGCATCCGAGGAAATGAATAAATCATGTTTCTCTGATAGTCAATCATCACCATCGGCACACACGCGTTGAGTTTTCTCTGTAATCTGAGTTTGCGCGCTTACATGAATTATAGGAATATTCCACTCAATCAATTTACAGCTACATTGTGGTTTTCTATTTCTTATTGGCTGTAGCTGAATCAATCTTGTGTCTTCAGATGGGTTTACTGTGGTATTGGGAGTTGAATTAGAGGGTCTGGAAGGTGATTTCTGAATTAATGGCGCCCACACTGTTGAAGCAAAGTATGGCTACTAGTATCTAAGTGCGAAAAGTGTATCCCTAAAAACTGTCTAGATGAATCAACTACAGCCAAGGTAAATACAAAATCCTGTTAGGTTGTGGAATATTCCTTCAACGCCCCCTTAAACCAGACCAACTATCCGGACTTCAGGTAGCCGTGAAGTTGACGCTGAAAACCAGCGAATAGCATGTTGCGCCAATCGACACTTATTGTTAGACCTACTGCTGCTTTCATCAAAGGCTGCCCTCCACCCCTCCACCCCTTTACCCCCCAGGGCTCACTAAATCAGATCTCATGGTTGAGACCGATATCACATATGACCACCTGACAGATGGCAAAACGTGGGCACAGAGGTTATTTTCTGACAGTGTGAAAATCATCGTGCTGGCACCTTCCAATATCGCCAGCTGGTCTTTTTCAGAGTGCTCCCTCTGATTGAGGTTCAAATGCAATGTTATTTTTCTCCATTTGTCATGTTTCCCTAGTGTCACCGTCCTCTAGCAGGTTCCCAGAGCATTGTGAGAATATGTACTGTAGAGGGTTTATAATGATGATTATAAAATGCGATTCACACTGACAGGCAAATGGCCCTTCGCAAAAGGTTGACGCCCCCGACCCTTGAGGGCCATGTGCGAAGCCAGAATTACTTTTGGTCTGAATTAAAGCAATTGTAGCTGATTATTCTAAACATTAGTGTTCCTGCTGAGCTGTAATAAAAGGCTGCACACACTGTGATTCTCAAGAACTGGAGGTGTCTGTCCCTGCAGGGCGGATCGAATAGGTCTTTTAATTGTCCTCTTTTACCTGTGATGCAGCCTACAGTTTCAAGTTTCAAGTTTATTGTTTTGTCTCATACACAAGTGCAGGGAGTAAAATTCTTTGGCTCGGTTCCATGACAATACAGCATACAAAATACAAATAATACAATAATATAAATAATACAATATGCAGTAGTGCAATGAAATAGGACAAGACAATAAGTGACATAGTACAAGATAAGTGAGACAGTTGGACAGTGACGATTGTTGGGGACACATAAGACAATAGACATGACACAATTGCAGTATAAATAGTAAAAAGTAAAATGGGTCAGTGGAATGTCATTATTATTGCACTGTGCCGTTGGTGTAAGAGGTAGTTGTTTAAAGTGACTGTGTGCTGGTAAAGTCCATTCTGTGGGTGTGCTGGGGGTAAAGTCATGAGTTTAGGGTAGGCTTGTTCATGAGCCTGATGGCCTGGGGGAAGTAGCTGTTGGTGATCCTCTGAGTTTTGGCCCTGAGGCTCCGGAGGAGGCTCCGTCTTTTGGACAGCAACAGTTCAAACAGGCTGTGGTTGGGGTGGCTGGGGTCTCTGATGATCCTCCGGGCTTTGCTGACACATCGTTTGTTGTATATGTCCTGGATGAAGGGAAACTCACATCCACTGATGCGCTCAGCTGTCCGCACCACCTTCTGCAGCGCCTTGCGGATGAGGGCGGTGCAGTTGCCGTGCCAGGCAGTGATGCATCCCATCAGGATGCTCTCAGTAGTGCCCCTGTAGAAGGTCCGCAGGATCTTGGGCCCCATGCCAACCTTCCTTAGCCGCCTGAGGTGAAAGAGGCGCTGATGTGCCTTTTTCACCACCTGATTGGTGTGCTCATCCCAGGTGAGGTCGTCGGAGATATGGATGCCAAGGAACTTAAAGCTGTTGACCCTCTCTACTGCGGACCTGTTGATGGTGATAGGGTCCTGTTCCCGACCTTTCTTCCTGAAGTCCACCACCAGCTCCTTGGTCTTGTCGGTGTTGAGAGAGAGGTTGTTCTCCTGGCTGTACTGGGCCAGGCGGTCGACCTCTCTCCTGTAGGCCGTCTCATCGCCGTCTGTGATCAGGCCAATCACTGTGGTGTCATCAGCGAATGTGATCACAGAGTTGGAGCCATGAGTGGCCACGCAGTCGTGGGTGTACAGGGAGTAGAGGAGGGGACTCAGGACACAGCCCTGGGAGGCTCCTGTGTTGAGGGTCAGGGGGGTGGAGGTCTTCGAGCCCATTCTCACCACCTGTCGTCGGTCCAACAGGAAGTCCAGTATCCCAACAGGAAGTCCAGTACAGCGCACATTTGCTCTGTTAACAGCTTTGTTGTAAAGAATATCATATCATTTACTGTACTCTCTATGTGTCATTATCTCCACACACACAGACACACACACATACACACATACACACACACACACACAAATCAAACTTTATTTTTATAGCACAAGAACAACAGCCATGGGAGTTCAAACAGTAAAAGCAGAGTACAAGTGAGGACTGTAGGGACTAATGCATGGTCAATAATAAAAACTCAAATGTTATAAAAAAGGATGACACACACACACACACACACACACACACACACACACACACACACACACACACACACACTACACTGCCATCATGATTGTGTAGGGGAGTCGACTATGATGGTGTCCTTCTAACCTCTTCATTTACCTTGGGCACAGCGCTGGAAAGGCTAGCTCATTTACATTTATTGAAATCCTATTTATATTCCATCTGCTAACTAGCCACCTGTGAAACTAGTTTTTAACCATGGCTTGAAGGTGCAGGGCCTAAGATGTCTGCCCATCGCTTTTATTAGTGTTTATTTCCTCCCATAAAACCGCTGAAGGGGCTCACACAGCCAGCGCAGGTCGTTACATTGTAAAACACGGTGACAGAGCAGCACATAACATTAGTATTGAGAAGCTTAGTGAGTCGGAGAGGAATTAAAAAATAAATTTCCCTTCCAATTAAAGAAGAAATTGGCGCAACAATCAAGTGGAGTAGAGGGACATTATACAAACGAGAGGAAAATACACTATTTAAACACAGGAAGCACAATTACTGGTTGACGCACAGTTAAAAACAACAGTGCTGTAGTTTAAGACAACCACTACATATCCTCCCTGATAAGCAGAGCATCGGCATGGCAACAAAGGCATAGTAGAGGCTAAACCTCCTGGCTTGTTTCTCCCACCATCGTGAACCAGAAGAGCCTAGAAAAGCAGTGGTGTGGTGTGGTGTCAGTCAGGGGCAAGATAGTGGGCATCAGCCCGCGTTGCCTCAAACACCCTCAGCATGAGTTGGCACAGGAAAATGGCAAGGTCGAACCCAGCCCACACACTTGTTGACCTGAACGCCTTCTACAGCAGGATAAGGTTGGAGCCCGTAAGAGTCCAGCAAGAGCTCTCTAGCTTAGTGTCGGTGTAGTATTAATTTCATCACCTCTACAATCCATCACTTCGTTCCCTGATGCAGTAGTAATAGCGCTATGTGATCAATAAGGAAGGAAGTATCAATCTCACGTCTTTCCCCCCGACCTAGATAGTGATGGATTGTATAGGTGAGGAAATGAATACTGCATCCATTAGGCTATTGAATGTGATGGGCCGAACTCTGTCCTTCAAAAGGCTCCCCATTTACAACCCCTCTGATCTGCTCATCCCGGCCCCACCCAACCGGAAACATACCCATAAATGCACTTTATTGCAGTGCTTGGGTCCCTCACTCCTGTTTTTCACCGCGTTTGTATGGGGATGTAATATACTTCTGAGTGTTATGTTAATAGTCTTGTATGTGCCTGTGACCACAAAAAAATAAATAAAGTTCCACTGGGGGAAACATAAAGTTACTCGAAAATGAATGTATTTCAGGATACGAACAGACGCGGAAACAGATGACAAAATGTAAACAAGAATACGGTGTGCCAACGACATCAAGGGATGATGAGGAAAGAAACCAGATCAAATAATAGAGGTGAGCTTCGTGGTCGTGTGAACAAATGATATACATACGGTGCTGTATACACTAGAGGAACAACAGGACACAAATAAATTGAAACAAACACTCTTGTTGGAAAAAAAAACAAAAACATCACAGGTTTTTATTGAGGGAAAAAAAAGGCTTTGCTATCCAAGTTGTGGTTACAAGTGAAATGAGTTAGTAACAGAAGCAGACGACTCCTACGTGGCGTGAGGCAGATTTGACTCATATCCTCCCGCCCCTCCTTCTGCATAGAAACAGTGCCTCCTCACATCAAACACACTGTGTGGGGAAACTGTAGCCCACTGCTTGGTAAAAATGGTATGTAATAACATTTGAGTGATGAGTAAACTGCAACGATAGTGTTTGTGTGTGTGTGTGTGTGTGTATGCATCATGTGTAATCGATCCAGAAGAAATTAGTGCTATTCTCCATATCAACCCTCTCCAATTTTGACAATTCTCAGCAGCTCTTTTGACAGACAAACTAAGACCCCAATTCAAAAACCCCCACCCTCCATCAACCATCACCCTTTCTCTCCTCCTTCCCCCCCCCTCTCTATTCTGGTTTCTTGTATCGGTGGTGCAGCATCAGTACGTCCTCCTGGGACACCCTCTCCCAGCCTTCGCTGTGGACGTGGTACAGGTTGACTTGGCCTCCGCTGTAGGCGTCGCGGTAGGTGGCATGGTAGATGGCACGTCTGCCCAGCTCGCACGCCTCCTCCACGGTCATCTGGTCCCGCTGGCCGGCGTCTACCACGCCGTACGCGTACATGGACCCGGAGCCCACCGCAAACAGGTCGCCACACACACGGTTCCCCTCAGAGTCGACGTAGTACAGGCCTGGGGCGGAGGGGGAGAAGGGAGTCAGTCACTAAAATTTGACTTTCAGGGAGCTGGAGGGGAGAAAGGTACAGAAGGATATTTATTCCAGAGCCTTCTGGGATACTGACTCTGGTGTTAAACTCCGTCAAGGAAAGTGAGACGGCAGTGTATACTGTATACATGTATACACACACACACAATAAACAGCTGCATCCTCTCCAAGTAAAACAGAACCTGCTGACGAGGCGCACCCCGACTCACTCGTCCGCCTCGCCGGGGAGCTGCTCGAGGTCTTATTGATCTATCCAAACACACCCAGATTAATTATCGACCCATACCTGGGCCAAGCAGGTGACCCCACCTCAACACCCCAGATGAAGAAAAAGACGGAAAAACAAGAGAGGCGTCTTACCCCTTTAATATTTCCACACACAAGCACACACATTTCCCACGATTCCACTTGCACCACCAGACACACTTCAGCATGACAGGAAGCGCGCACACACACACACACACACACACACACACACACACACACATAAGCTAATCCTCTTGCTGGCATGTGCGTTCGCTTGAGGACTTGTTGAGAGACAGTTGGTTCCCCAACATGACACATGCAGGCGGCTGGATCACGGTGACGCAGAGTGACTAGCACCAGCCTGTGTTCTTCCACAGCCAATATACAGATGGCGAACCAGAGATTGTGGGGGGGAAAAAAAAGGCAGTTTATTTATTTTTTTCTACCGCCATGGCAATGTAAACCTGCGAGAGTGACACATGCACACACACACGTGCACACGCACACGCACACGTCATAAAGTTCACCTTTCGGCTAATATATATCTATATTGCTTACAGCAGCCCTTACAAAGATTCCTCAGAAGGCAGATCACAAAACACAGTTTCCAGTCAAGTTAAGGACATTCTATTAGAGATACTGCTTAAAAACTGCTCTGGGAACTCACAATTGCTTTCAACTGGCAAATTGCACCTTCCATACGAGTCGTTAGCTCCACCCGATAATCATTGAGGCTCCTGCCTCTGTGAGGTAATTTGGCATTTTGGAGATTCTGAAGGCTGAAAGGGGACTGGGTAAAAAATGTGATGGGGGGGAGACTTTTTCTAAAAGGCAGCCACTCATGAAAAGAGTCGACGGCGGCGGAGGAGGAGGGCTCTTATAGGGGCCGGGGATATAAAGGGATGACGCACAAACCATTTCTGCAACACACCTGGAGTCTTTTTTAACTACAGAGCAATGCAGCACCGGGGGGACGGAGCGGCAGCGGCGTGCGTCACCGAAACGGCAAAGAAAATAAGGCGGGAGAGACGAGGGCGACGTGAGCGAGTCACAGAACAAAGGGGCTTGGATTCATGAGGCTCGCCACATGATGCTGTCAGGAGCGCCGGAACATTCCACCGCGCCGCGCCACGCCTTCCGCTCCGTTGGGCAGGTGACAGACGGTTACGGCTCGGGCTCTTTCTTCGTGTCAGCCGCAGCGCACCGCCCCGGCCGAGTGACAGCCTTCAGAGGGACGGAGGAGGAGAGGAAGAGGCAGGCGTCAAACGGACGAGTGGTCTGCCCTTCGCTTCACACAAACTGTATACGCCAACTGGCTCGCAGTGAGCGGGGAGGGGGGGCAGCTTTAAAAAATAAAAGAAAATGTTAAAAAGGACGCGCAGAGCTACACACATACACTAGGGAGTAGCCCTGACTAGCTACCTGGGGATATACTACTAAAAAAAAGGAGTATCCTCTTTGTATATGTGGTCAGGAATTACAGAGAAACATTTGGCTGCCGTACGACCATTTTTCTCCCTTTTTTAATATGCTGCTCTTCCTCCCAGCTGCTCCACTTATCATCCGGTATGACAGGCCATTCGTGTCCTGGAATCCAGAGACAGAGGTGACATCACACGAGCTCAAGAGCAAGACGCACTTACCCAGCCTATCCTAGCCCAGCCCAGCCTAGCCGGCACTAAGCCTTTTACCAGGAGTGTCATAGCATTAAATGTTATTACAGCCTTATTTGTCAAGCTCTTCGCTGTACTTTAGCAGATTTATTTCACATGGCACTTACAGCACTTAAACACCGGAATAACTGAGCTTGCCATCATAGAGCTGCTAATGAGCTTTCTCTTAATCGAGATTGATTTAATTTACATGACATTTACCTCTCCATTCAATCACCGGCATTGTAGCAGGCAAACAGTTCCTATTGAACATAACAGAATCATTATTTCTCAATTGATTGTAAGAGTTAATACACATCATTTAAGTCAAGGGCAGACTGCAGGCTGTTATTGTACTTGTGTACACACACACGCATAAACACACCTCTCCGGACAAAGGCCATCGATCAAAACAACCACATTATGCATGCGACCCAATTGTCCAGGGCGCGACCCTGCGTCCATCACAGCGCTGACTCTCCCTGGCCCACAGTCCTAGTCGCATTGATTTCCCATTACAGTGTCACTGTGCCAGCCTCTTTAAGCACACCTCCTGTGATGTACTGCCTCTTACTGCACCGCATCCAAAACAGACCTCAAAGATACTACAGCCTTGGCAAGGACTGGAACCAACAATGCAAGTGACCAGTAGAGCTGCAGTGCCACCTAGTGGTACAAGACCATACTACACTAATATTGCATGGTAAAAACAATAAAATGTAAATGAAGTAGGTGAACACTGTGAAACTTCCAACAAGCGCCTAGTCTCCAATAAAACTCAAACCACGAATGATAGACGCAAATATGCTATTAAACGCTGGGTCAAAATACACCACTTAACAGTATGTGTATCCTCCTGTGATATTCCCAGATTATTAAAGCGAAGCATTTGATTCTAAGCGACGGTTGCTACAATACCTGTATTCTACAGTGTGACAGCACCAGCTTTGTGTGGAAACCATCATAAATTAGCCTTCCATATCTATCAAAGAGGAACCTGGTTTTGACTGATTTATTGCAGGCTAATAAGATTGGTGGATATTTGTTAGTATGGTACAGCTCTGTTATGATATCCCGGGCTTGAGTCGCACTTGGGCAACAGAATCAGAATTCTTTTACTTGGCCTAGTACATTTGCACATACAGGAAATTGACTGAAATTTGAAAACTGACTAGGAAATTGACAGCAGTGGTCATAACAGAACAACCACCAGGCTCCAACAACAGCCAGACGCCAATACCACAGAGTGTGCTCTGTGGTTTAAGTAAATAAACACCTGGGTTACTAAAGTAAGTTTTATGGTATTGACACAACTTTACATAGGTAGTGATGAGTAATTTGCACAAGTTAAAAAGGACCAATAGTTGGAGACCAATGGCAAGCCCCCATACTGAGGCATGCATATAATGACCAGAGTGGGTAAGTGGGGTAACCAATCTTAAGCAGAGGGCCTGTGTAGTTGCAGGCTATCGTTTGAATTGTTCCAACCAAGCGGCAACCCCCCCTGACTAAACTAATCATAGTCTTTGAATAATACATACATTATAATAATAATACAATCAGATGCATCACTGATTGGTTGCAACGAAAGCCTGAAACCTTACCGGGGCTCACTGACGTAGACGAGATGATGGAGTGCAGACAAGTTCACCTGTGCATGGTAGAATAGCATCTGTGCACAACCTGAGTTCATGTATACAGTCCACACACACACACACACACACACACACACACACACACACACAGACAGACAGACAGACAGACAGACACAAATGAAATGTGTGCAGATGTGTCTGATGAGCATATTTACCTGGCCCTCTCTTGTCCCAGCCACACACCATGGTGCCCATGCTGAGGCCCATGCCCTTGTACTGGTACACCATGTTGGCCAGCAGCTTGGAGGCGGCTGCCACAGAGATGCGTTCCTTGTTGCGGAGCTCGTAGATGCGACACTGGCGGGCCAGAAGTCTCTCCCAGAAGCTGCAGTCAGCAGCACCTCCAGCCATGGTGCCCAGGAGGTAGGGGTTGATCTCGATCACCTTCTTCACGGTCTGGGAAGCGATGTAGGAGCCCGCTGTGGCCCTGGAGTCCACTGCCACGATGACTCCATGTTGGAACTGAGGGATAGTGTGAAATGGGAAAGAGAGGTTAGGGACTGTCAGGTCAGTATCTACTCTCTCTTTGGTATTAGTATGAACTAGCCAAGTCTGGAACGGTCCAGCTGCCCTTGATTTGTTATAAGTTATTTGGTCTGTTATTTTTCTGTTGACCAAAGTAGTTTTAAGAATGGCAAGAGCATTGATTGACTATATTTTATCCATTACTCGCATTGGGAGTGAAATTCTCATGACCAAACGCTGTGGACAGTGTGGATCAACTGACAGCTAACTAGCTACAGCATTGTTAGCACAACAAAAGGCTAGCTACCAACTAAGTTACGACACTGACGGAAACGAGCTGTCATATTCATTATTTTTTTGCCTGATCTAAGTTAGCAACCAAAACAATAAGGCTACATCACTGAAGCACAAAACTCTGTCAGAAAAACAGGCATTCTACGCTAACAGGCTAGCTCGCTAGCCAGGCAGCGATGAGCAAGCAGATTATGGTGGCACTTTAGCTAGCTAACGTTGCCACATATAATAGCATCATTTCAATCAGCCATAATTGTATTATGCGTGAGATGTATGCATCACGCTGCACATGTTAAACAGGTACAACACTAAGGAAGCTAGACAGTAAGCTAGTAAGCTGGCCAGCTGGCCATCTTGAACTTACTTTGAAAGCCAAGGTGGTGGTCCCATGGAGAAATTCAATTTTCCTCTCAGGGCCTTCGTCCTCGGAGCTGAGTGGAGCTTTCACGGCGAAGTTCAGGCTGTCGCCCGGTGAAGCCCCAAAGCCTAAGTCGGTCTGACCGAGTCCACAACCGAAGTCAAAGGACCGGTTACAATTAAATGAAAAATCCGCAGACTCACTCTGTAACACACTAGAAAGCGCCATCTTTGTAAATGTATGAAGAATAGCCGACTTCCGCCGTTTTTTTCTTTCTCTTTATTTTGTTGAAATAAAAAAAAAAAAAGATTTTGGTGAGCCTAATGCTTAGAACGCCCTCTATGCTACTGGCTGACTTTGGCACTGCACTGACAGACCTCAGCTCTTCTCCCAGACCCTCTCACTTTCTGATTCCTGTCAGTATAAATGTTCTTTTCATCTTCTCCTTCATTCATTCTCTCCATTCTTTCCTCCCGTTGTCCTCTGAATCTTTGTTCCTAACACCTATGCCCACTACTACTACCGCTACCCCCAAGCCCTCACCTCAAACCCGCTTTCATATTATTTTCTATTCAAATGTTTTATCCTCCACTCTCTCTGTCTCCTCTATTCGTTTTTGCACCCTCTTCATCACCCTCTCCCTCTCTCTGTGATATTCTTCCTTCAGGTCCTCTCTGTCTCTGCAACACCATCCTTTGGCAGTGATGTGGAAGACGTCCACGTTGTTCCCTGAATAGGCGTCCCTGTGTGTGGCCCTAAACACAGCCTCTCTGGCCAGTAACATGGCCTCCTCCTCACTCAGAGCCCATTGCAACCCATCATCCAGAATTCCATAAGCATAGGGTGAACCGGAGCCCACTGAGAAGAGCTGTCCCTGCAGGCGGGCGCCATCACTGCACACATAAATCAGCTTGGGGCCACCGTGTCCTTTGACAGGGGATCTTGTCAGACCTTTGTCGATAACTGCATTCCTTGTTTTGTCAGTGACACCATCAGTCAAGACATCTTGAGTGCAAACGTCACTTGCAGGCTTCCCTGTCTCTTTGGGGAGCATTGTTGCTGCAAAGCGGTGTCCTGAACCCTCTGATCCCACCTCATCCACTTTCTGTCCCACGCATTCCTCAACCCTGGCCTCCTCTTCATCCCAGCCACACAGTGTGGCTGCCACACACACGTCCGTCCCCTTGAAAGGATGCAGCATGTGGGACAGGAGCTTGGCAGTGCCACTTATTGACAGGCGTCGGCGGTGGCGAAGCTGGTAGAGGCGGATCTCTCTGGTCAGGATTCTCTCCCACAGCTGGCAGTCTGCACCACTACCTGAGGAAGTGGCCACCAAGTGGGAGTGGATGGGCGTAATCTTCTGGGCAAATGGGCAGGCTACGAGCCCGGCACAGCTGGCTCGTGTGTCAGCTGCCGCAATAACACCCCCTTGGAACACAAAAGCCAAGGTGGTGGTGCCGTGAGAGAGAGGGAATGGCCGACGAACTGAGGTGGATGGAGAGAAAGAAGACGGCCGTTTGCCGTTATAATGGGAATGAACAGAGCTTTGAGGGCTAGGTATGAAAAAGTGCAGAGGGACCCCTCCATCTCTCTCAGATGAGTTAGGCTTCCCCCATCCAAAATTGTCCAGGAGGTGAGTGGTATCTCCCACAGGCCTTGAAAGTAAAGCAGGAATGTTCCACCTGTGAAGCATAGGGATGTCCTGAAAACCACAGACGTCTTGTAAAGCCATTGTGATGTTTATGGCTGGCTGGGAGATTGTTGTTGATATTGATGTAATAAACTAATAAACTTAAAAGTCAATGTCGCTTCCTATTGTAAAGCACATGAAAACCATTGATCAGAGTCTGACACAATATATGATGACAATGATGCCCCAGTTTGATCCAATCAAAGGTAGACCCTCAGTCAAAGCAACCCATAATCCACAGAGACAATCCACTGTTTATATGTCCACCCCTGGGAATATAACTGTCTCCTCGTAACAACGGCAATTTTTACTGCTAGTGTATGGCTGTTCAAATTGATATAGAACCTCTCTATGCTGTCTTGTGTAGAATCTGAATACATTGAAATGGAACTGACATTGTTTTTATATAGGGGCCTGACACACCCACACGTACACACACGACCTGGCATTTCTTCAAGCATTAAGCTTGACATAAGCGATATTCGATAGTGCTACCTCTAACCCTTTTGTTGTGGTGGTAAGCGATACGACGTAGAGAAGCGACTCTACAAGCGTTGCAGAGTCAATCTTGCTGAGGCAGCTTGTCAATGTACTAAATCAATCATATGACACATGTGCTTGTAAACAGGTTCTCTTGTTACATATTGTGTCATGCATTCAGTTTTCCTTGTACAACTTTATGTTTCGTATTGGAATGTTATAATCTGGAGTAGCATTCATGCCAGGGTTGTGGGTGTCTAGGTTTGTAAGCCCCATATCAGACTCTTTTTTAGGCATGTTCATGTAAGTGTCGCGATAACGAAGTAAGAAACTGCATTCTTGAGGAAGTCATTTTGACTCTCAGCTACGTATCCCTTTAAAGAGAATGAATACATGCGTAGAGCCAAAATGGCGTCAGGTTCCCTACACTAACAACTGCTGTCTTCCTTTCCATTCTCTCGACTGATGATGGCGTCCGCCAGTACAGGAGGCAGGGTGTCCTGCGGGAGAGATTTGAATTGTGTGCCGGAGGTGGCTGATACCCTAGCTGCGGTCGCCAAACTTGGGTGAGTAGATTGCTGACCTGAAGCAGTCATTTAGGTATTAGCAAATTCAAGAGTCGACACGCTTAGCAATCCTTTAGCTACATCTCTGCACGTGATACATGCTAACAAGCAGCAGCGTGAAGTTGCCGGTGAATTCTCAGCACGTGCACAACGGCTTGACTTTTCTTTCCTCGCCACGAACTCAGCGATTGCATTTTATTGATGGTGGAAACATAACTTGTGCTTCAGCTATCTAGAGAGTTCTAATATTTATTCATTTATTTCCTAGCTATGAGCTAATTTCCGCCGTCTCTCTGTCAAAGATGTAGGGAACGTCGCCTGACATCAAACGTCAATTAACAGGATACTTTTTCCACCACTCTCCCCCCCATCAGGTTTGACTTCCTCTGCATGCCCCTCTTCCACCCGAGGTTCAGGAGGGAGTTTGAGTTGGACCCCGCTAAAGCCCGCTCCGGAGCCCATACACGCTCCGACCTGCTACTGTGCGGAAGAGGTGATGCTTTCCTCCAACAACCTATTATCTGGAGATCGCTTGCATTAAAATCAACTAGTGGTTCATCTGTTGGGATTAATTGGATTAGTGTCTTTTGAAATGCGTTGTCTTGAGTGAGGGTTTCTCTCCCATGCTGTCATACCACTACAGTAGAACTCCTCTCACTGGCATCTGATACTTTGTATGATGATCACCTCTCATAGGCCTAATTTAGGCACTTTGGTCATTATCAGTCTCTTTATCCTCCATTGCCTCCACTGGGTCCATTTCACTTAGTAGCCCACAACTGACAGACAGAATCGGACCCCTAGAGTTGATGTGCCAAGAAGGCCTACAGCATGCCTAATGGACTACGTTATTGCTCAGGAGCATCCAAATGTCTCCATATAAACCATTAGGCTACATTGAATAGCAGGAAATCGAAGGATCTAACATCTAACAATTACATTTCCATTTTACCTTCCCCAGACTGGAACACACTTATTGTTGGGAAGCTTTCACCATGGATAGAGACAGACTCCGAAATCGAAACGGAGCGTCGGAATTCAGAAGCGGTAAGTTGGGCATCAACTTGATTGGTCAGTGCTCTGTTACAATTTTAACATTCCATGACATATTGGGTTTGGAGAAGTTCAAACAAAAACATTGCAACACCTTCAACAAGTTGAATTGTTGTACAGTTTGGTGACCTTACTAAAGAATATTGTTTATTTTTGTAAGTAACCTGCTTCAATCTCTCTCTCTCTCTTTTCCCTCTTCTCTTCCTCTTTCTCTCTCTCCACTTATCTTTTTCTTTGCTTTCTCCTTCCATTCCTCTCTCCTGTCCCAGGCTCTGGTCCAAGAGCTGAACTTCTCTGCTTACCTGGGTCTGCCAGCCTTCATGGTGCCTCTGAAGGGCCCCCACTGTGCCAACCTGGCCCGTGTGCTGCTCAACCACATCCAGACTGGACACCACTCCTGCATGGTATCCACCACCACCACTACCATCCTCATCCTCAGACTTAGGCTGCTATTGTAACTGGTGGTGCAGTGATATTCTATCGTCACTTTAGCAAACTAGGAACTGAACCTATGAAACATACAACCATGGTGTTGTTATCGATATAGGCGTTGTTATTGTCATCTATGAATAAGTCAACTAGTGTGTTCTTGTAGTTCATTAGCAATATGCTGTGATAGTTTTCTTTATTTCTGTATTCCTTTATTGATCCGGTATTTGTTGTTTGGGCACAGTTCTGGATCCGGGTCCCCCTGATGTTCTCTGAGGACATGCGGGATGACATCATCGAGAACGAGCCAACCAAAAACACTGACGATGGGAGTGATGATGAGAAGACCTGGGGCTGGTGAGTGTTCCAGCGGGAACATTCCAAAGCTACCTCAACACTCCACCTTCACACTAACATTCCATTCCATTCACACCATCTGTTACCAGACTCTGTCGAAAATGTATCCTTTTGTTTTTCTTTCCTTCAGGTGGCATTCATTCAGAACTCTTTGTGACTACAACAAGAGAATCTGTTTAGGTAAGGAAGCAGGATGGTGGGCTCATTTGGACAATCTGATTAGTCATCGGTTCTAACTCTGTCCTCTTCCTGAAGCTATTGAAGTCGGGGAGAACATGCCTTCTGACGCTGTGATTGACAAGTGGCTCGGAGAGCCAATCAAAGCAGCCGTCCTTCCCACCAGCATCTTCCTGACCAATAAGAAAGGGTTCCCAGTCCTGTCAAAAGCCCACCAGCGAATCATCTTCCGTCTCTTCAAGGTACCACAGATAGATGCCAAATTCTGCCATTGATGTGTAACTAAACATATCACTTCTATTTTAGAAATTGTATTTGTACAATTGTACATATCTATTCTATTATAGATGACTGAGTTTTAAACTATTTCTTCTTCTTTCCTCTGTGGTCCTTTTCCAGCTTGAGTCCCAGTTCATCTTCACTGGCACCAGTCGTCACAGTGAGAAGGACTTCCGCTCCTACCTACAGTACCTAGAATACCTCAACCAGAACAGACCTGCCCCCAATGCCTACGAGCTGTTCGCCAAGGGTTACGAGGATTACCTACAGTCTCCTCTTCAGGTGTGTGTGTGTGTGTGTGTGTGTGTGTGTGTGTGTGCGTGGCGCTTTACATATAGACTGAATGGTATTTCAGCATGAGGGCTTGTGTGTTTGTGTATGCCTCGGTTTCTAAGTGTCTCTTAATCTTTTCTTCCTATTAGCCCCTCATGGACAATCTGGAGTCACAGACGTATGAGGTGTTTGAGAAGGATCCTATCAAATACTCCCAGTACCAGCAGGTAAGTAACACAAGCAACTATTGCAGTTAAATGCAGCTACAATAGCGAGCATTAACAGGCATCTTTTAATCATTTCATGAAGAACTGATTTGATTCTTGTGTCATGATCTCTGCAGGCTGTGTATAAATGTCTTCTGGACAGAGTCCCAGAAGAGCAGAAAGACACTAACGTACAGTGAGTACTGGCTCCACCATCCTCCTCCTCTACATCAATGACAATGACCATGACCTTTGTGGTGTGTGTAGTCTCCCTAATCTCCCTCCCTCCCTCCCTCAGAGTGTTGATGGTGCTCGGGGCTGGCAGGGGTCCTCTGGTAAACGCCTCTCTGCGTGCGGCCAAGCAGGCAGACAGGAAGCTGCGCATCTATGCCGTGGAGAAGAACCCCAACGCTGTTGTCACGTGAGTGAAGCCCTCTCTTGACCGTTGATCTCTACGGAGCCCCTAAAATACCCCTCCCTCACCCACTTTGTCTGTCTGTGTGTACTGACCCCTGTCTGATTCCGTCCCCTAGGCTTGAGAACTGGCGGTTCGAGGAATGGGGAGATCAGGTGACGGTGGTGTCATGTGACATGCGGGAGTGGGCGGCGCCAGAGAAGGCTGACATCATTGTGAGCGAGCTGCTCGGGTCCTTCGGCGACAACGAACTGTCCCCAGAATGCCTCGACGGGGCGCAGCACTTTCTCAAAGGTAGGGGCCCACTCCCCTCTGGTTTGCTGTTTTATTGTCATTACGTGTCATCCCTCACTTAATTGTTACTCACTGATCACTCTGTACTGTGTGGAATCTATACTTTTCATCCTCATCTGCCCTCAATGCTCTTGTCTTTGCCTCCATCACCTCTCGTTCCTCATGCTGGCTTTTTCTTTCCCTTGTCCCCCATTTTCCCCCCCTCCCTCCCCCTCTCTCTCTCTCTCTCTCTCTCTCTCTCTCTCTTTCAGATGATGGGGTGAGCATCCCCTGTTCCTACACATCCTTCCTGGCCCCCCTCTCCTCCTCCAAGCTGTATAATGAGGTCAGGGGGTGCAGAGAGCGGGACAAGGACCCCGAGTGCCATTTCGAGACGCCGTACGTTGTCAGACTCCACAACTTCCACCAGCTGGCTGAGCCCAAGGCCTGTTTCACTTTCAATCACCCCACCACAGGTAACACACACACACACACACACACCCCACCCACGATAACACACTCACACACAACTAACCACATACATCCCACCACCGGTAACACTCTCACACACACACCTCAAACACCCTCATGTTGGTAGAGCCATCACACATCCACTCTCACACACCTGTCCATGTTAGAGGCAGAACAAATGCACTACTAAATATTCTCTCTCTCTCTCTCTCTCTCAGATATGAACAACAACAGGTATCAGTGCCTCAGATTCTCAGTTGGGTGTAACTCTGTGCTCCATGGCTTTGCTGGATACTTCGAAACCACCCTCTACGGAGATGTCACACTCAGTAAGTCACCCCATGAATGGGTGCCAGGATGATGATGATGATGATGAAGATGATTGATGTATAGATGTATCAATTGTTTTACATTACTTTGTCCCCAGGCTATTGCACACAGTGCATATAAGCCTGGAATAACAACAACTCAAACCTGGCCTTTTGTAGGAGTTCATTTACCAAGAAAAGTATGTCTCAATATATGATTTCGGCAAATCACATGACTGAGGCCTGGCTCCGAATCAGGAATGTGCGGTGCGTCTGGGGGAGGTGTTTTGGGAGATGATTAGTTGATCGATTAAGCGGATAAATAGGCTTGGGCTGGTGTTTGAATTTTAAAACCGGTATACCTTCCAGCTTAAAAACGTATTTACCGGTATTACCTTACACCTGCCCAACCTTACCAATAATGCCATTGGCTATGTGACCGGCAGATTCTTCCGATCGTTGTATTGAAAACAAAGGCCAAGTTTGATGCGTTGGTCCACCACACCGTGTGTGTCTGGGAACTAGATTAGGTTGACATTAACAGTGATGTGTGTTTGGTACAGGTATCAAGCCAGAGACCCACTCTCCCGGAATGTTCTCCTGGTTCCCCATTCTGTTTCCACTCAAAGTAAGTTTGGTACTCGAGTCACTTTTTTAGTGCTGTGTTTGTGTGTTTTGAAGTATGAATGCACATTGTTGAGTCTATTGACCCCCTTCCCCCCCCTCCCTCTCCCCCCTGCAGCAACCGATCCCCCTGACACGGGATGATGATGTCAGCGTGAGGTTCTGGAGGTGTAACAATGGGAAGAAGGTGTGGTATGAGTGGGCCGTGACTGAGCCATCGTGTTCCGCCATCCATAACCCAGCCGGACGATCCTACACCATCGGCCTGTGAAGACAACACACACACACATACATACATACATATACACACACACATACATATATATATATATATATATATATATACACACACACATATACACACATATACATACACACATACATATACATACACACGCATATATGGGCACTTAGTTACAAATGAAGTGACAGTAGACTTCCTGGATCATGAGCCCTCATCCTGCCCAAGATACCAAGTGAAACCTACAGACCTGCATCACCGGCTTTGGTGTTGGGAGTAAGAATGTAAAGGTTTATTAGGACCTGATTTGAGTGCTGTAGGTTTGAGGGTATCGTTAGAGGAGTCTGCTTCAGCACAGACTATCATCCACATGTACGGTTTTGCTGAGTTGGAAGTTGCTTATTTAGAAGACGGTCAAGATGCCCAACGAATGAGATCCACACTACAATCTCAGCGGTTTCCACCGAGGCCCTTATCCAACCTCCCTCTCTGATGAAGTTCTCCATGATTTCTGTTTTTGTTTTTTTTGTATTGTCTAAGTCACCTGGTAACTGCAGTCACGGAAACACTCTCATCCAATAGAACCTCGGCCATACTGAGCACACATTCCATTCTAGAACTCAGTTGAACTTGACACACTCTTATACCCCAGTCAGAGCTCCCAGCGCTGCAGGGTTTTACGAGTTAAGATGTTCAGGTCATTTGCTTTTTTAGACGTTCATTTCTTTGTTTTGTTACTGTTTTTTGTCTGAACCATGTTGTCAATAAATAGACATAACAAGATATTTTCTGTCTACTTGCATTTTCTTATCAATTTTCTCAGATAAGACACGTACGGGTTGTGTTGTTCATTATGCCTTGAACGAGGACATTTTGAAGTTAGGAGGGTGCTACCTGAATTGTTTACTGCTGTGATGTGTCTGGGAAGTTCAGTGAGGTCTAGTAAACACCTCTCATGTTTCCTCCAGGAAATTCACACGTTTGGACGTCTCCTTGTGCAGACGTCTCTACAGGTCTCCCTGATACTGAGACTCGCACAGACACGTACATATTCTGTATTCAAGGCCTGAATGTGAATGCTTAAACCCATGGTAATTTACCAGACAACACACTGCATTTTCTTTCACCACCTTCATATCAACAGCGCACCCCAGGGACCTATCCCAGACTACCCCAAACACCCCGCCCATGTTTACAGGACAGAATGCCCACTCTATTCCTGTCCATTATGTCTTGATATCAAGCTGTGCTAATTCAGTGGTTACCAAACCCTATGATGCAAAACAAGCGCATAAATCATTCACCTGGCATCTGCAGTCAGACAAACTCACCCACCCAATACGACCTCTGCCTTATTGAGAACACTTTACCATTCTAGAACTTACCCTGTGAATTCTCCCAACACAGAACGTTTTTTTAGCAGTTTTTTTTTTTCTGTTGAGAGACATTTGCTGTGGTGTATACTGACTCATGGTTGTGTTAGGTAAGAACTCAGTTGTTGATGTTTATTTGTGCCTAATGATCATGACCCAGGCTTTGACTCGGTCGTGGAAATTGTGAGATTTCAATGATTTGGCCGATTCAGTGAGGCAAGCTGAACAGACAACGAATTACTATGTCCAGTAGGTGTCACCAAAGAAGAGGTTAGGGAGTTGTATTACAAATTAAAATGTTGTTTTCCTGCTTTGAAACATGTAAAGGTTAGTCTGGCCAGTAAACAGCCGTCAAGGTTTCCTCCAGGGAATTCACACACATTTGGACTTCAGTGTTTAAACATCTATACAGTCTCCCTGATACTGAGACTCACACACACGCACGCACTCACCCACACATATTACCTATTCATTTGTTAATTAACCTTCAAGGCCTGAATGTGAATATCCTTATAAAGCAAACCCCACTGACTACATAATCCACCAGACAACATAGTGCATGTTCCCTCACCGCCGAAATATCAACAGTACAACAGCACTAACCTATCCCAGACCTACCCAGACACATAGCCCCCCCCTACCCCCCACATCCCAGACCTACCCAGACACATAGCCCCCCCTACCCCCCACATCCCAGACCTACCCAGACACATAGCCCCCCCCTACCCCTCACATCCCAGACCTACCCAGATACATAGCCCCCCCCCTACCCCCCACATCCCAGACCTACCCAGACACATAGCCCCCCCCTACCCCCCACATCCCAGACCTACCCAGACACATAGCCCCCCCCTACCCCCCACATCCCAGACCTACCCAGACACATAGCCCTCCCCCCATCCAGACCTACCCAGACACATAGTCCCCCCCAACCACTCCCCACATCCCAGACCTACCCAGACACATAGCCCCCCCAACCACTCCCCACATCCCAGACCTACACAGACACATAGCCTCCCCCACCCCCCCCATCCCCCACTTCCCAGACCTACCCAGACACATAGCGCACCCCCCACATCGCAGGCCTACCCAGACACATAGCCCCCCCCACTCCCCCCCCCCCCAACCACCCCCCACATCCCAGACCTACCCAGACACACAGCCACCCACAACCCACCCCCACTTGGACAGGACACTCCTCTCATATTCCTATTAATAAAGTGTGGATATCATGCTCCGCTACTTAAGGGTGTACCAAACACGATGATGCAAGACAAGTACATAAACATACTGACACGTTGACCTTCTTTCATATTAAAACCCAGACTGAGAACCACAACAACCATGAGGCTGTTTACATACAGTACACCTGAACGGTTGTGCCTGTGCTCTAGTCTATTCTTGATACTGTTATGCCACAGTCCTTCCACTGCTGCCTCGTCAACAAGACACATGGTGTGTTTGTATATGTGTGAACTCATGGTAACTGTAATGACAACACCAGTTGTTCAAGATGACACTCATCCTGTGTGTGTGTGTGTGTGTGTGTGTGCGTGGGTTCATAATTTCCAGTGCAACATTAATCTATTGAGGTGTCTTTCTATTGATCAGTCATAACCGTAGACTAGGAACCTACGCGTTTGTATAAACCCTCTCGTAATTAAAGGTGCAACATGCAAGTATTATGAGCATATACATATGTAAAGTATTATGCGCATATACATATGTAAAGTATTATGAGCATATACATACAGTCATGAGAAAAAGTTAGGACACCCCCCAAAATATTAAGTTATTCTCTTAAAAATATGGACATATCAATATGTTATCTTCTTTCTAACAATGTCTATAGATAAAGGGGATGTAATTGAACAAAAAACTATGAAAATGTAACTTTGTAATCATTTATTTAACGAAAAATTAACAATAATGCCAATTCCTACTGAGGAAAAAGTTAGGACACCCTATGCCCTAATAGCTAGTATTGCCCCCCTTGGCTGAAATAACCTCAATTAGACGTTTCTTATAACTGTCTACAGGTCTCTGACATCAATTGGGAGAAAGTTTTTCCCACTCCTCCTTGCAGAATTCTTTCAGCTGTGTGATGTTCGAGGGGTGTCTTGCATGCACAGCCAGTTTCAAATCAATCCACAGCATCTCAATAAGATTAAGATCCGGGCTTTGACTTGACCATTCCAGAACTCTCAATTTATTTTTCTTGAGTCATTCCTTGGTAGATTTACTGGAATGTTTTGGGTCATTGTCATGTTGCATGGTCCACATCTGCTTCAGCTTCAACTTTCGAACAGATGGTCTCACATTTTCCTCAAGCACCCTCTGATACAATACAAAATTCATAGTGGATTCTATGATGGTGAGCTGACCAGGCCCTGCTGCAGAAAAGCAGCCCCAAACCATGACATTTCCACCCCCATGCTTCACAGTTGGTATGAGGTTCTTGTTCTCAAATGCTGTCTTGGTTTTGCGCCAAACATGTCTACTCTTACTGTGCCCAAATAGTTCAACTTTGGATTCATCTGTCCAAAGCACATTGTTCCAGAAGTTCTGGTCTTTCTCTAGGTGTTCTCTGGCAAACTTTAGTCTTGCCCTGATGTTTTTTTTTGACAGCAGGGGTTTCCTCCTTGCACACCTCCCATGTAATGCAAACTTGTTCAGTCTCTTTCTTATGGTGGATGCATGTACTTTGACATCAATTGTGGCAAGAGATACCTGTAGGTCTCGTGATGACATTCTGGGATTGTTGGAGACTTCTTTAAGCATCTTTCGGTCAGCTCTTAGGCTGAACTTGCTTGGGCGGCCTGACCTGGCCATGTTGGTGGTGGTTTTAAATGTTCTCCACTTGTAAATTATTTTCCGGACAGTGGAATGGCCAATTTCGAATAGTTTGGAGATCTTTTTATATCCCTTCCCAGACTCATATGCATCTACAATTTTTCTTCTGAAGGCCTCAGAGAGCTCTTTTGATCTCGCCATGGTGATGCAACTCACTTCAACAATCAAGAGCAAACCAAACTAAATATCTGAGGTTTAAATAGGACAGGCTACTCCAAAATCCTCTGTAACGATGTTCTAATCATTTGCACCTGATGTGGTGCTCTTTATTATAATTTTAGGCATTTTAAGTGGAACTAAATGTAGGGGTGTCCTAACTTTTTCCTCACAAGAAGATTGCATTTCTATTAATTACATTTTACCAATAATTTTTTAAATAATTTGTTTCAGTTGTATTTGTTTAGTTATATTACCTCAATTTTTCAATATTGTTCAAATGAATATCAAATGTCCATATGTTTGAATATGTTGAAGAAGACAAAGGTTTTCATAGGGTGTCCTAATTTTTTCTCATGACTGTATGTAAAGTATTATGAGCATATACATGTGTAAAGTGTTTTCTCAGAGCTCTGTGAGTGATTGAACAGAGAGACTGTAGGACAATAAAAGTTTGCCTTCTGTAAACACAGGGGTGAAGGAGTGCACGTTGAATAATACTGTAAGTTATTAGCTCTAAACCCATTCATCCTTGCCTGAAGATATGTCTGACCCAGTTTGTTCTTCACTCCTTTTAAGGGGAACATGTCTTATTTCTCAAAATCTCATTCCAGGCTGTGTGACAAAACCTGGCCTCACTAAGTCAGGGTCCGAGATTAGACAAAACGTAACGATAAGACTGGTAACATGGAGAGCACAAGTCGCAATGAAAACATGTTGATTAGATTAGATTTGATTAGACACAATGTCATTGTCCATCCAGGGATGGACATTTGTCTTTGGCTCACCAGCCACATATAATATACACATAAAACATAGAACATACACATAGAACATACAAATATAAGATCATCATCATCATCATCATCATCAGTCACCATACACAAGAAACACCACCCATTCAAGAAACATCCTGTCAAACAATCCTGTCTTGCCTTGTCACTGCCCCTATTTTTTTAATTTAACCTTTGTTTTAAATTAATCCCATTGAGACCAAGGTCTCTTTTACAAGGGAGCCCTGCATACACACAGTTTGCAATAACACAAACTATTGTACCTGCCTTAAATGAATACAAAAACATCACATATTGACCCACAGCTCAGGGGAAAAGGGAGTTTTTAAATGTTAGTTTTTAATGTTCTTATTGATCTTTGGCAACATAAAGTGCCGGCCCGAGGGGAGACGTTGGAACCGAGGGTAGAGAGTGGTCATCCAGCACAGCCAGCACCTTGCTCTTGACTTAGTTGAGGAACAGTTTCTTGTTGACGTTTCTGACCAGCTTGTTCTTGCTCCTCACAGTGAGGGTGGAGTCATGTCGTAGGTCATGACCGTCATGTCGTAGGTTAGGATGCTCCGATCTACAACATGCTGTATTATAATGACATTGTGGTTAAAAGTTGAAGTTGTGATCTTGAGGACAACCGCTCCCTCATAGTGTTCCAAGTCCTACTCTGCCTTCAGATAATTGGTTTGTATAAAGGAAGAGTACAGAGGTCGGACAGGAGCCATTGCATGCATAACAATGAGTCCATCCTCAGATTTCTACCTCCACCAGCCTCCCCTAGAGTGTACAATAGACAACACGAGCGCTGTAATCTCTTTATACAACATTCACATCCACTGACATCAATATTGTTATGTGCCATATGCATAGCCTATGTTACAAAGTTGTATTGAAACCACAGAATATATGGAAACAATGTGGCAAGATCAATTTCATTCAGAAGTGCAATTCATGTATACGTCCCAATTACATTTTTGTTAGTGACATGTCACATATCACATTATAAACATGGGTTTTGACTGTAGGGTGTATATATATAAATATATATATGAATTGTATTAAAGGAAGTTGAATAAAATGTGTTGATATCACCCGACCAGAGAGAGGGGAGGGGCTTGGCTGTGTTGATTATTTCCGACACGCTGATTGGTTATATAGTAAGTGCATTTCAAACCAATGGTGTTCTATTTCCAAACAATTGGCATTTGGCCAGAAAGATCTTTTGTTAGGCTACCTTGGCCATGTCGACCGACCAGAGATGATGCCAAACACGACCGCAGAATAGGGCTGTCAACCGGGTGCTGGACTCCAGCGTGCGCTTCAAGTCACGCCAACCGAAGAGGTGGGTGACTGTCAGTAATTGTTTACATTTGAGACTGGAAAATGTTTTTAAGTAAGAGCCCTTCATTGGATAATTGCATTCAACCAGACAATCAAATGCGAGAAAAACAGCTGACTCATTATTTTCCAAAAAATCAATTTCAAAATAAAGGAGGCTCCAGGATAACAACTTTGCGGAAACTGATTTTATTTATATATAATTAATTAAACTCATCATAAACCCAAATTGGTACACCAACACTGGTCCGATTTTTGTTGCCAATGATTGTTGCCATTGACGTTCACTATTATTGGATTACCTTCAGTGGTCCATTGTCTAGTTGATGCAAATACAGACTGCATTACTTCCCTGTGGTTATATCTGCTTTGGTGACTTGACGCTTGCCTACACAACGCGGGTGGGGCTGGTCTCAGCACCCCGCGTCGCTCACTCATTGAATTATTAACGGTGTGATGTGGTTGTTTCTAATAATAGCAGTAGCCAAGACACTATCAGTCGTCGAAGGAGGGAGGGAGACACACACAGAGAGAGAGGGAAAGCGAGAAAGGGGAACGGAAGCTACAGGGGGTGCTGCTGGCAATAGCCTTAGTTTCTCGCACATCGTTTTTAAAAAGAGGACATTATCTGACAGACTACCTCTTGTCATTTGGAAACGTGTTAACCAGGATTTCTTTCAGCTTCACCGCATGGTGCCTCAGACTATAAATCTATAGAATACAATATATTTGTTCTGCTGTACAGAAACGGAGGATCAATTTCTTTTTAATAATTTGCAGACATTAGTAAGCTGACCGCAGGTGCACCTGCGCTTTTGACCAAAGGAGCGGTTGTTTTGGAGACACAAGATGAGCGACGGTCCTAGACAGCGGGGCAGCGCACCGGCGGATGGGGATACCCCCTCTGACTCCGGGAAATCCTCTGAAAGCACGGGAGTGGCACTAAAGAAAGAGATTGGCCTCATTAGCGCATGTGGAATTATTGTGGGTAAGTCTCAGTGCTCATCTTTTGGTCTTGGCTACAGCATATTGTCCAGGTGTGCAGATACGAGTCCACCTGAGATCCTGGATGTTCCTGGGTCCTATAGCTTTTGAGGTACAGGGAGGTAAGGAGGATCTGTTCCAAGTAGTCTCCCAAAACCTCCATGCCTTTTCACTACCTTTATTGTTGAGTTGACTGATTCATACTAATTATAGTACTGAGTAAAATGAAGCAGCCTTAAATGCACAGCGGCCAATTAATGTAGGCCTACATATAACATTGAAATGGATTTGTTCCAATTGGCTGTCATGGATCATGCCGCCTCAGTCCCTCCTACACATGCAAGGAGGAGGAAGTCGATGAAAAGTAATCCCACTAATGTTTAGTCCGGTGTCGGGATTGCACTTTCCATTAACCACCAGCATGGATCATGGCTTTGTCCGTTTCTGCACCATTCACAAGATGTACAGAACCCCAGCTCGCACACGAGCCCTCAATAAGGGTTGGGTCGGTATGCAATATTATCGAGTATCGTGATTATTTGGAGCATATCGTGATGTTGTTCCCGTACAGAAAAGTCTGTAAAAGTGATTTAAAATCCAGATATGTGCGTAAGTGCAGTACTATGACTAAGTGCGGTATCGCGCTTTTAAGCACATCTAGCATTGAAATCATGTCTCTTTGTTTCACCAGACTATTTGCAGCACCAGCCATCCACTCTATTCACTGCAGCTCATGCTGGCATGTCTCCACCATATTAAAGCAATGACCAGTGTTATTGTGTAATATCATGAATAAGAATGTGGGTATTGCCCAACCCTACTGTAAATCTCATCTTAATCCACTGACCCATATATAACTAAGGTTTATACGCTGTACCCACGCTTTAAGGGGAAAACAGAACTGTGCTGTTTCGCTGCAGGCACTTCAGTTCAGATGTTGTTGTGCTTGTGTTAAGAGGATTAATTGGTCTTAAAAGGATTAATTGGCTTTAACAGAATGACAGTATTCAGAGTTTATTGTGGGACATGTATCGGTTCAGTTGGTTTCAGTGTTTCTGTATTGGTTCTTGTAGAGGTACTGTTGGACTGCACACTAGAACATGTCTTTACCAAGCGGTTGTTGCAGACAGTGTCTGACTGGGAGCTTACTCGCTGGAGATTCTGCTGTAGGGGATCTCATGCTTTTTCAAGATAAGCCGGGGGAAGTCGTGACAGTCACACTGTCTGATCCTAAGCCTGATCACAATCAGGAGTTCATGGGTTCGGTACTACTGAACTAGTACTACAGTGCTTGTTTTGAAAATCTTCAAAATTATCCGGCTATACGTGGACATGGTCCAATTGGCATATTTATTGTGTTATATTCCATATTAGCATCCTAACCTACATATTATAACCAATATACATAGTCATTTTTCAGGGGAAAAAGAAAAGTAATAATGCTTCAGTAACAGTAGTTTATAGAACTGCTCCGTGTCTCTCGGATTGTACACAACAGCAAACAGGAAGCGGGGGACCTGAAAGGAAACCGTCACTTTCCGTTCGTCCTCAGTCAACGTTCCTGTGCTTGGTTTCAGGAGCACGTCAACAAGTTCATACTGTGGTTTTTCGCTCCTCCTACAACAGCTCATGCACACACAGTCCCTGTTGTGACATGTCACCCTCCTGTTTTTGAAAGATTGACTCAGAGTGTCCTCCTCTCCCTCTCTTTCTCTGTCTCAGGTAACATCATCGGGTCTGGGATCTTCGTGAGCCCTAAGGGGGTTCTGGAGAACGCCAGCTCTGTGGGGCTTGCTCTGATCGTGTGGATCGTCACCGGCGTGATCACGGCCATTGGGGCGCTCTGCTATGCGGAGCTGGGTGTCACCATTCCCAAGTCTGGGGGAGACTACGCCTACGTCAAGGACATCTTTGGAGGACTAGCAGGGTGAGAGAGTGTGCAGGGCTTGAGAATGAGGTGATGTGTGCGGTATGCTCTGCGGTGAAAAAATGCGTTACAATGAGCCCGTCCTCCAATTTCTACCTCCACCAGCCTCCACTGCACTTCAGGGTACTTCAAGGTTGTTGCGTGACAGAACTGTTGCATGACAGTTGGGAGAATTTCTTGTGCGTTTGTCAAACCCCACCTCTCTCTCGGGCTTATACAGATTTCCAGTTCCCACCCTGCCCCATCAGGTAGTACAGTTAATACTCTTGTATCCCAGTTGTCTCCATTCCAGTATATGATTGACCTAGTTCTGTCCTAGATCGTGTCGGCCCTCTTTCAGTGTGTACTATACAGAAGCACATGCAGTACTTCTGAATAATTGAATGCAGTTGGTATGTGCAGTAATTGGTCCTTTGTTTTCCTGCTGTACCCGGAGTTTAACGAGGCCCTGTATTTCCCTCGTATACATTATTCTCACGAGGATATGTTTCAATGTGTCTCTCTGTGTGTGTCTGTCCGTCCTCTGACACTAACCATCTCCCTCTCTGTGTGCCAGGTTCCTGAGGCTGTGGATTGCAGTGCTGGTGATCTACCCCACCAACCAGGCCGTCATCGCCCTCACCTTCTCCAACTATATCCTGCAGCCCCTCTTCCCCTCCTGCTTCCCCCCTGAGAACGGCCTCCGGCTGCTTGCTGCAATCTGTTTGTGTGAGTGCCTTATATAACATGCACACCGCCATGCTTTTTTTTAAATTTATTTTTTTATATCCAATCCGACTTTGAAGCACAGCTCTCCTGTTACCTGTCTGCACCTGCCCTCTCCACATACGTGTGTTTTTAAGTCATGTTATAATCAACATTGACGCAACAGTCCAACTCCCCCACGGGAAATGACTTCATCAGCCATGATTTAGGGCTGTTATTTACCACAAGACACCGAAAGCAAAAGAGCAACAGATCGTGAACCTGTTAGCTCTGTGTCTCATCACCGACAGCAGCATTCTCAAGTGACATATGGCTTTCTCTGATTGGCTTAGGCAGCAGAGGTTCTTTGTGAGGTTTTCCTCATTGTTCCATTACCGGACAATTACATAAACCTGGTGTTGTTGGGCAGATTATGAAATGTAGGTCAGAGCTGCACCTCTTTTCTTTCCCCTGTAGTACCCACTCTGTAGTACAGTGTTGTTGTGCACTAATACTACTGCTTTCCCCCCCTTCATTGTAGTGTGGCTGTTAAGACTCTGTTGTTCCCTTGGTTGTAGTGTTGCTGACGTGGGTGAACTGCTTCAGCGTGCGCTGGGCCACGCGGGTTCAGGATGTCTTCACTGCCGGGAAGCTGCTGGCCCTGGCTCTTATTATCGTAATGGGCATTGTGCAGATCTGCAAAGGTAGGCACTCTTTCTCCTGTTTCTCTCTCTCTCTCTCTCTTTCTCCTGTGTCAGTGTGCCTGTCTCAGTGTCTCTGCCTCTCTCTCTCTCTCTCTCTCTTTCTGTTTGTCTGATCTGTTGATGTTTCATCAACAAGTAGCTTCATGTCTGGCAGTGGCTACACAGTTTACTTGGACTTGGTTTATGAAGACCCCCCCCCCCACTGACACACTTCACATTCTGTTCACATTCTGATCTTTGTCTCCCCCTGCTGGACAAAGGGTCTCTGAGGCCTCACCATGATTGAGCTGCTAGTCAGCTCAGTAATTCACCTAGAAACCTTTGACACACTCAGGAATCACAAGATTTGTGGCGGAAAGATGGATAGAGAAATTTTGAGGAAGGAGTGCCAAAATTTCACAGTAATGTAAACTCACCCGTGCTTCCTGCGGGATTTGCGTTATCCCTACAACGTGAAAGGGGATTAAAGTCCACATACCTCCTCATCCCTCCCATAATCCCCAACCACACTCCATATATCTGGCCAAACCCTAACACACTGGTAAGATTAAACGTGTGTGTGTGTGTGTGTGTGTGTGTGTGTGTGTGTGTGTGTGTGTGTGTGTGTGTGTGTGTGTGTGTGTGTGTGTGTGTGTGTGTGTGTGTGTGTGTGTTGCAGGGCATTATTACTGGCTGGAGCCAGCACATGCGTTTGAGACTTTCCAGGACTATGACGTCGGGCTTGTGGCTCTGTCCTTCCTTCAGGGCTCCTTTGCCTACGGCGGCTGGAACTTCCTCAACTATGTCACAGAAGAGCTCGTCGACCCCAACAGGTCAGAAAATGCTGCATTCATGACATGTCAGAAACTCTGGCTACGAAGATGATACCCGGGTTTCCCACTTGGAGAGTATCCGAATCAACAAACAGGAAGCTCTACGCAAATAACGTTAATTTAACTCTGATGTTCTGAGTATTAGAAGGATCCTGAGTAATCCTAGCTAAGGAACCTCCTAATAAATTCCTGGTGAACCACTGCACAGACAACATTGTGTCCTTTTAGGACTTCACATTCAAAGATATCACCATCAAAACCTGACAGTAAAAAGGGACTTCTCTCTTCTACAGGAACCTCCCTCGTGCGATCTTCATCTCCATACCTCTGGTGACGTTTGTCTACGTTTTCGCCAACATTGCCTACATCACCGCCATGAGTCCCAAAGAGTTGCTGGCTTCCAACGCTGTCGCCGTGGTGAGCAGCCATGCCTCTTTCACCATCACTGCTGCTGTGGCCGTGAACATGTAACTTGGTCTTTATTAGTGGTCTCGCTTTTAGTCGCCGACATTGAGTTTCAAAATCATACTGAAATGTCTCGGTTATGTCTAGTTATTGTTTGTGTGTTGAACCTCTTTCCTCTCTCTCTCTCCTCTCCTTACTCTCTCTCTCTCTCTCTCTCTCTCTCTCTCTCTCTCTCTCTCTCTCCTTACTCGCTCTCTCAGACGTTTGGTGAGAAGTTGCTAGGAGTGATGGCGTGGATCATGCCCATCTCTGTGGCGCTCTCCACCTTCGGGGGGGTCAATGGCTCCCTCTTCACCTCTTCCCGGTCAGTTTACGCACCCTGTCTTATCTTCTCCTCTGTTTTTCTTTTTGTCTGTCTATGCTTTGTGCCCCCAGTCCTTCATTTTGAGTGTCAATATCTGTAGTGTTTATCTGTTATACATGGTACAGCAGGCGAGGCTGGTGGAGGTAGAAATCGGAGGACAGGCTCATTGTAATCAATGGAATGAGGAATGGTATCAAACACACACACGGTTTGACACCATTACTCATTCGCTTCCATGCATTACAATGAGCCCGTCCTCCGATTTCTACCTCCACCAGCCCCGCCTGCTATACAGTAGTGTGGAAATGGTGGGGTCTGCACTGTGGTGGTCTTAAGACAAATTACAGTCAAGTGAATATGAAGTCACACTATAGATGCCCTTTGAATACTTGCTTCTTCTCTTTCTGTACCATCTCTTCTCCACCGTCTATTACTGTACTGCACTGATGCACCATACTGCATGTCACCACATGTATGTTCTTGTATGTTCTCTGCACCTCAGTGGGTTGTGAGCTGGAAAGAGCCAAAACAAGGGAGGGAGGGGGGGGGGGCTGCAATGCCATTTTCTCAACGCTGGCATGCAGTGTTAATGTTTCACTGTGTCTGTCACTCAGGCTGTTTTTCGCTGGCGCGAGGGAAGGTCATCTCCCACGGCTGCTGGCCATGATCCATGTGAAGCGCTGCACCCCCATCCCAGCCCTGCTATTCACTGTGAGTGCTGTGTGTCTGTCTGTCTGTCTGTCTGCCTGCCTGCCTCACAACACACACACACATGGGTGCGCATGCGTATGTTCAGATACACATTATGACACATCACTCTCTTTCTTTTCATGTCTTGTCTCACCTTTAGAAAATATCCTTTTCACACTATTAGAATGAATGTTTGGCCCCATCTCCTCTCTCCTATTCAGTGCATCTCAACCTTACTGATGCTGTGCACCAGTGACATGTACACCCTCATCAACTACGTGGGCTTCATCAACTACCTCTTCTACGGGATCACGGTCGGCGGGCAAATTGTCCTGCGCATCAAACAGCCAGACCTGCATCGGCCTATCAAGGTAGACAATCATACCAGAGCTTCTATCAAGCCATCCTATTGGACAAGGTTATTGCTATGCTAGGTTATTGGTACACTTTGGGAGGAGGAGCATGACGGATGGAATGCTGGAGTGTTGTCATGACAGTGCTGAGTAATAGTTTATGATCATTGACGTGGCATTCATGATGCTCAAAGCTTTTTTTCTGTATTCTCTCTGTAGAATAGTGTTTCATTGTATTTGCTTTGCTATTGTGAATCTCTCTCTCGTCCTTCAGATTAGCCTGGCGTGGCCGGTGATCTACCTGCTCTTCTGGGCCTTCCTGCTCATCTTCTCCCTCTACTCTGAGCCCGTGGTGTGTGGCACCGGTCTGGCCATCATGATGACTGGTGTCCCTGTGTACTTCCTGGGTGTCTACTGGGACAACAAGCCCAAGAGCTTTAACGTGTTCATGAGTATGGCAACCATATTTGATTGATTTTAATTTATTTGACAATTTATTAATACACATACAGATAGCGAATGGAGGAAATGGCAGCACATACTGTACATTAGGGATGTTGATCATGACAATACATCGTAGTACAAAATGCTTGGCCGCTGGGATTACATTTGACAAGAGATAATCTCTGATAATCTTTTTTTCTTTTTTCTTTTTTTCCCACTCTTTCACTTGGTGGCTCCTCACTCCCTTATCCCACTCAGGTAAGATGACATACATTTTCCAGAAGTTCTGTATGGTGGTATATCCAGCCATGGAAAACAGCCAAGACCTGGGGAAAGAGGAAAAGAAAGAAGAAGGGGAAGACCTGGAGAAGTCGTTACATTCGGATGAATGAACATCTACATGGACAAAAACACAGATCGAGCCACTCAGTCACGTCCGGAGGGGTTACAGAGAGGGAGACGTGGACACTCGCTGAAAAAAGAGGGACAGATACACGAGTTATAATGTAGATTTAAGCACTCAAGGAAATATGGTATAGCACTGGGTTTTCTCTCTGTAAATGGCCTTAAGATTCAACACCTCTGCCTCAGTCAGTGCAATACCACTGCCCGTTGACCTGGAGTGTGAGATGCAACATCAATATTCTGGACAATAAAAATATTCCATGCAGTTCATATTGCAGGATAATTTCTGATAGGATCAGTGTTTTTGGTCAATGTTGTTGTCTTTTAATTTGTATTGGTTTTGTCTGTGCTTTCTTTCTGTTTGAGGGTATGGCAAAGGTGGTTTTTAATGTTAAAAAGTGCAATGTATTGGCTACTATGTAATACTATGTAATAACATTGTCATTCATTAACTGTATTTTTGTCATTCATTAACTGTATTTTTGTCATTCATTAACTGTATTTTTTTTGTTATCATTTGTTATTGGCTCATGTTATTAAGTCATTGTATTATTAAGAATTAGAATTATTAAAGAGTTCATATACGGAAACAACTAATTCCAATATTTCTAGAGACAATCTGCCAGCAGTTTCATTTGGCTGCTATATGTGTTTTACATTTTAAATGGAAATGTAATAGTAGTAGTCTACTGAGCATTAAATTGCACTGTTTACCACTGGTTTTAATTATCATTAGCCTTTCATTCAACTTCATCAAAAACGTGCACTAAAATACAGACACCATTCATGACCTCACAACTGTTACTAAATCACTGTGGAATGAACCCTACTTGCTGCTCTTTCACGATAGAAATGTCTACAATCAAATCAGGCAGTTGTGCTGATTGCTGCCCTTTTCATACAGTTAAATGCAATACCTCATGGAAATGTCCCATTCTCACCATGACAGTATTACCTCACTTTGCATGTTATATTCAACACCACCTTAAAGATGTTACACTCTCACTATGCAATATGATGTGCCATTGTGTTTACACGTTGCAATACAGGTCTTGGAAAACTTCAACAGTGTGTTTATTGGTTATTGTTCTGGAATGGGTCTGCAGTGTCAGGGAAGCAGGTCTGCAACATAATTATGTTATAGTTGTAGATATGTGCCATAGAGATATGTGTCTGAGCTGACAAAAACACACACACTCTCTCTCTCTTTCACACACACAAACAAACACGAGAAATGGTAGCCTAAATAGTGCAGAAAAGTGACATTTAAGACTCCCATGACCTTCAGTGCAATTCTTCGGATGATCGAACCAAGCATCACTTGATTGCACCCGGTCCTCATCCATCTTTCATCCACCTGTTGTCAAGGACACCGACCTCGACGTCCTGGTACAGTTGTCCAAGGGGGTGGAGTTCACGCACTGTCAGAGATCAGATGGCGGAAGTGATGCTGCCGTAATGGTCCACCAGCTGAGGGGAGAGGACAGCAGCGTACAGTAGGCATTTAGCCAACCGAGAGTCGCCGAGTAGCCTTAGTGGTCCACTGAAATTGAGGAGAGTTTAATGAACATCGGTACATTATTGTTTATTGAACCGAGAAACGGGCACAGTATATTTTAGGTGCGTTGTTTTCACGTCCCGAAGGTAAGACCAACATCGAGAAAAATATGCCTAGCTTGGTTAGCTTGCATGTAATCCGAGGACGATCAATTCAGCCAAATGCACGCTCGACAACGTTTGTGTGGGCATGGTAATTAATTGGACGTGTGAGTTCCAATGTTAGTGCTCTTAGGATGGATGATAACTGCTGTCGCTGTTTTGCCAACGTCATCAAAACATCATGTCCTGTGGCTAGCTAGCTATGCTAGTTTATTGAGTCTGTTTTAGTTGTTGTTATCAGTCTTATATTTAGTTAGCTAATATGCATGATGTCAGTGTTGTAGTAATACTTTTGTATCTTTGAATGTACGTGAATGACTGAACAACCTCAAAGCGACGTTCTCAGGTGTGTCATTCATTAACCACACCTGTGCTGAAGTACATTGTGCATATACGGCATACAGGAAATGCAAAGTCTATTATGGGAGCTGATGAGTATCTTGTTGTTGACTCAGCGGTCTCATCAACTCTGTTCTGTCACACGGAACCGTTGAGAATACATTTTCCTACTTGGGCCTGAGAAAATTGGCGATTTAAGAGGAAGTTATTGTAATGTAATATACACTCACTGAGCACTTTATTAGGAACACTATACTAATACTGGGTAGGGCCTCCCTTTGCACTCAAAACAGCCTCAATTCTTCGTGGCATTGATTCCACAAGATGTTGGAAACATTTCATTGAGATTCTGGTCCATGATGACATGATTGCATCACGCAATTCCTGCAGATTTTTCAGGTGCACTTTCAAGCTGCGAATCTCCCGTTCTACCACATCCCAAAGGTGTTCTATTGGATTCAGATCCAGTGACTGGGAAGGCCACTAAACTCATTGTCATGTTCATTAAACTTTGGCTTTGTGACATGATGCATTATCATGGTGGAAGTAGCCATTAGAAGTTGGGTAAATTGTGGCCATGAAGGGATGCGCGTGGTTAGCAACAATACTCAAATAGGCTGTGGCATTGAAGCGATGATTGATTGGTATTAACGCGCAAGAAAACATTCCCCACACCATTACACCACCTTCACCATGAGAAGGTGTACAAGTGTTCCTAATAAAGTGTTGAGTGAGTGTATATTTCACGTTTCACCCATCTCTCTCTCTCTCTCTCCATCTCTCTCTCTCTCTCACTCACACACACACACACACACACACACACACACAGCCATGTCTCCATCAGTGCGTCTGCAGGAGATGATCAGGGTGATCAGAGGAGCCCGTACACAGGGCGAGGAGCGTGGAGTGATCCAGAGGGAGTGTGCTGCTATCCGGGCGCAGTTCAGACAGGCTGACAATGGGGGGCGCTCTCACAACCTGGCCAAGCTGCTGTATGTGCACATGCTAGGCTACCCCGCCCACTTTGGTCAGGTAATGATGCACAACGCCTCCAGGACATTAGGGAATGAGTACAGTATTTTTAGATTCTTCCCCGAATTGTATTTCTAGAGAAGTAGTTTATATTGTGAAGCTTGAACCCCAGCTCTCTATCCTGTCTCTCTCAGATGGAGTGTGTGCGTCTGATCGCCAGTCCTCGGTACAATGAGAAGCGTGTTGGGTACCTGGGTGCCATGATGCTTCTAGACGAGAAACAGGATGCCAGCCTGCTCATCACCAACTCCATCAAGAAGTAAGAAAACAGGAATTAGAAGACAGACAGACAGAGCTATAGGTAGACAGAATTTTGAGACACTCAGATGGAACTCTGAGACAGGTAGACAGACAGAACTCTCAGACAGTCGGAACTTTGAGACAATCACACAAACAGAACACTGAGACAGGCTTGCAGACGGAACTCTCAGACAGACAGAATCCTGAGACAAAGAGGTAGACAGAATTCTCAGACAATCAGACAGACAGAACCTTGATACGGTGAGGTAGATGAAATTCTCAGACAGACGGAACTATCAGACAGACAGAACCCGGAGACAATCAGGTAGACGGAATTCTCAGACAGACAGAACCCTCAGGGAGAACTCTCAGACAGACAGAACTGTCATACAGACAGAACTCTCAGACAGACGGAACCATAGCCATAGAACAACTGTTCAATCTCTATGGATGGAACCCTATATCAATTGAAACTCCATTTCCCTCTCGCCCTATGTGTGTATCAGTGACCTGTCCCACAGCAGCCAGTACGTCCAGTCCCTGGCTCTATGTACTCTGGCCTGTATGGGCTCGGCTGAGATGTGTCGAGACCTGGCCCCCGAGATCGACCGCCTGCTCAGAGCCTCCAACTCCTACATCAAAAAGAAGGTGACCACTGCCTTGTAGCACCCGAGCTCCTTCCTCCATGCCATCCTGGCTGACCTTCCTTATGTACTGCCACAAACCCGACTTTAAGCTGCCACAGACTGCATTGCAATCATCAGCTAAATCATCTGTAGCACTGATCCCAGTGTTTATATATGTATTGTGTATGCTGATATGTTTGATGATGATGATGATGATGATGATGATGTGTGTTGACATTTCAGGCAGCTCTTTGTGCGGTCCACATAGTGAGAAAAGTACCAGAACTAGGAGAGCTGTTCACCCCCGCTGCTCAGTCCCTGCTGTCTGAAAAGAACCACGGTCAGTTTGTCTAATCTGCGTACCTTACACGTGTATCTACTGTCTTATCAACGTATTCTCCGGTCCTGATGTGTTGTCCCGTTTCATCTGTAGGTGTGTTGCATGGAGCTGTGGTTCTGATCACTGAGCTGTGTGAGCGGAATCAAGAGACCCTGGAGCAGTTCCGTAAGGTAAGACACACACTTTTACTTCCATACTCTCTCTCTATCTCTCTATCTCTCTATCTCTCTATCTCTCTATCTCTCTATCTCTCTCTCTCTCTATCTCTCTATCTCTCTATCTCTCTCTCCCTCTCTCCATCTCTCTCTCTATCTATCTATCTCTTACCTCATCACATCATTACATTGCAAACTAAAATACCCACACCTCAGTTAATGCCCGTGCCTCACCTCCACGCTGTGTGTGTGTGTGTGTGTGTGTGTGTGTGTGTGTGTGTGTGTGTGTGTGTGTGTGTGTGTGTGTCAGGCGGTGCCGGAGCTGGTGCAGATAATGAAAGGCCTGGTGATGTCAGGCTACTCTCCAGAACACAATGTCGCAGGGATCAGCGACCCCTTCCTGCAGGTCAGTCGGGATCAACAGCAATATAGATGCTCTTTTCTACAACTGCCAAACCATACCCACACACAGCTGATTAGTGTCATAAGCTTCACCCTCTCTCTCTCTCCCCCCTCTTTTCTCTCTATCCATAGGTGCGCATTCTCAGGTTGCTGAGGATCCTGGGCCGCAATAATGACGCAGCCAGTGATGCCATGAATGACCTTCTGGCCCAGGTACATTAATGAGACACACACACACATCCAGACTGGGGTGTTTTTACCTGCATGTCTATGTAAATGCTTGTTCATTAATAACTCACTAAGGTGGAAAGCATGTTTTTTTTAATGATTGTTTATGTCTGTGAATGATTGACAGGTGGCCACAAACACAGACAGCAGTAAGACTGCAGGCAGTGCTGTGTTGTATGAAACCGTTCTCACAGTCATGGACATAAAATCTGAAAGTGGCTTGAGGGTGAGTGACAGTTTCTTGTAAACATAAATACTTTTTTGTTGTTGCTTTTTACATCAAAAGATATATCCAGAGCTGGACCCAAGCCTCAGGAATGATTTTGTGTGTGTGCGTGTGTGTGCGCCCGCGTGTGTGTGTGTGTGTGTGTTCCCGCGTGTGTGCGCGCGCGTGTGTGTGTGTGTGCGCGTGTGTGTGTGTGTGTGTGTGTGTGTGTGTGTGTGTGTGTGTGTGTGTGTGTGTGTGTGTGTGTGTGTGTGTGTGTGTGTGTGTGTGTGTGTGTGTGTGTGTGTGTGTGTGTGTGTGTGTGTGTGTGTGTGTGTGTGTGTGTGTGTGTGTGTGTGTAACAGGTCCTGGCTGTGAACATCCTGGGGAGGTTTCTCCTGAACAACGATAGGAACATCCGGTTGGTATTCCTTTCCCCTCTCCTCCCTTCCTCATCTCCTCTGCATGTCTATTCCTGGAATCATTTAGCTTCAGGTCTTACAGGTTGTGAGTGTTTTGACAGACATGCTTTCAGCATCTGTGTACCATCTAAGATTCATGGATTCACACATCTGTTTCTGTCCTCTTTCTGTCAGTCAGTGTTGAGGTGTGTTGTCCGTATGGAAACTCTCTCTATAGGGGCCGTCTGGCTCAGCAGGTTAGTCTGGTCTGGTCCCAGCTTTTTTCCCCCCTCCCTGTCTCAGTGTCACAAGGCTGCTGCATCTCACTGGAGGAAACCTAGATTGGCTCTGAACAGATGGCATCTGTCCTGCATGCTCTGTTCTGGCTGATCACTTCAGGAGATACGAGATTTTCAAAGAGAACTTGGAGCTTGGAAGAGAGCCGTTATGCCCGCCCAGATTAAGCACAGAAATAAGATGCCTCTGATATGTCAGCTAGTGAAAATTGAATATGACAGCTGTTGAGAAGAAACATTGGAAACATGTTGCTCTGTAAAGCATAACCTTGGGTTGAGACACATTGAGCGATGTGTCCCGTGAAATGAATCACTTCCTCACCCAAAACACAATAACCACTCTTGTGTTTCCGTACAGGTACATTTCCATGACTTCACTTCAGAAGATAGTGCAGACGGACCACAATGCCGTGCAGCGTCACAGGGGGACCATCGTGGACTGCCTGAAGGACCAGGATGCTTCTGTCAAACGGTGGTTATTCACATAAACAGCATACAGGAATGCAGCACTAGTTGCGGTATTACCAGAGCCAAAGCCTCTTTAAAGACCATGTAGTATATACAATCCTGCCGTAACCGTTGCCCGTAGTGTAGAATGTGTTTGCTCTAGCCATTTGTTGGCAGTCGGTGAGTCACAATGAGACAATGGTAGTGTCGATGTGCCACGGTCGATTATATTTCATTGTTCTGTGTTCCTGTTACTTCCTCAGACGGGCGTTGGAGCTGTCTCTGGCCCTGGTGTCGGCTGTCAACATCCGCTCTCTGATGAAGGAGCTGCTCCTCTTCCTCTCCAGCTGTCCCCCAGAGCTCAGACAACACACCACCTCAGGCATCTTTAACGCCGCTGAGAGGTACTGTCCCAGGGCTTACGTTTACTGGATCTGCCCCCCTGTCTGGGTCTCAGTGTCTCTGTGTGTTACTATGGCTCTCTAGGTATCTCACTATGTATCTGTGTCAGTGTTCCTCAGTCCCTCTGTGTGGTTCTGTGTGTGGTTGCGTGTGTCTGTGTATTTCGCTCTGTGTCTGTGTGTAGTCTCACGCTGTCTTTCTGGCTGAGCTCTGGCACTGAACATGCTGGCCTGTAGCCTCCCTGTGTATCACAAGGTGTGTGTGTGAGCGTGTGTGAGCGTGTGAGCGTGTGTGTGTGTGTGTGTGTGTGAGCGTGTGTGTGCGAGTGTGTGTACGTACGTACGTGTGCGTGATCTGAACTGCAGCACCTAAACACCACTGAGTGTGTGTGTGTCTCTGTGTCTCTGTCAGGTATTCTCCCTCTCAGCGCTGGCACATTGACACCATCCTGCATGTCCTCACCACGGTAAATACTGCCACTGTACCACGATAACCTGGTTTCAGAGATGCTACGTTTGCTTGTTGTTATGGCTGCGAAGCAGCTATTGTTATAATGCCCCACCATGAACAGTGTCCTCCTTATCGGGGATGAATAAATCCCCAGAGTGTTCTCGGTGAAAAGTAGGTCGTCCCACTGCCACTGTTGGCTGGACTGTCTAGACTGTCCTGTGTTTTGACTTGTAGTTCCCTCTGTGTCAGGCAGGGGGCGACGTGAGGGACGAGACGGTGCCCAACCTGATCCAGCTCATCACCACGGCAACAGAACTACACTGCTACACGGTCCACAAGCTGTACAGAGCACTCATCACAGACATCTCACAGGTGTGTGTGTGTGTGTGTTATGTGCTTTGCTCTGCTCTGAGGTATGCTGTGCAGTGTTTGGGTAAGTGTGTTTGTTTCTCTGTCTCTGCAGCAACCCCTGGTGCAGGTGGCATGCTGGTGTATCGGGGAGTATGGAGACCTGCTCCTGAGAGGAGAGTGTGAGGAGACGGAACCTGTTCAGGTACGTAACAGAGGGATGGAAGGAGGGAAAGAAACAAGAGGAGTCTGTTTTATTGTTTTTAATACAAATGGAAGGTTCATGTTCATTGACAATAATGTATACATGGGATTAAAACAGTTTCTGTTTTGTCCTGCCATAGGTGACAGAAGATGATGTCCTGGACGCCTTGGAAACAGTGTTACAGTCGCACATGTCGGCGCCGGCAACCAGGGGCTTCGCTCTCACGGCGACCATGAAACTAAGCACACGCATAACGAATAACGTGGAGTAAGCATCGTCCCCTCTCACACGACCCCCTGATTCACTGCTACAGCCATCATACAGTAACAAAACTGCTTTATCCGTTTTTCCCCCCTGTGTTTGGGCCAGTGAGACTCTGCATTGCTGATACAGAGAATACTAAAATAGCTTTTGCTTTTCTTGCTGTTCTCTCTCTCTCTCTCTCCCTCCCTCCCTCCCCCGGCCCCCACCCTGTTTCTCGCCCCCCCCACCCTCTCTCTCTCTCTCTCTCTCTCTCTCTCTCTCCCCCTCCCCCCCATCTCTCTCTCTCTCTCGTCCGCGCAGTCGGATCAGGAGCATCGTCAGCATCTACGGCAGCTGCATTGATGTGGAGCTCCAGCAGAGGGCAGTAGAGTACAACGCTCTGTTCAAGAAATACGACCACATGAGGTACATACAGCAACATTGGCGGCACTGGCAGACTGACCCTGAATCCTAAATCAACCCTTAGCCCCTACCCCCACTAAGACAAGTGTAAACAACATGGTAGTTAGCTCATGTCTGCCCTCCGGTGGACTAGGTGGCATGTTTGCCATTACTGTTACACTTGTCCAATCCACTCAGGTGGAAACAAGTGCCTTGGGGGGCGGGGGGGTAGGTGTTGATTTGGGATTCAGGGAGACAGTTGGGTGTAAGGGAGAGAATGCAGTGCGAATGGTGTTTTTTGTCTCGGTAGCCATGTTTGATCTCTCTCTCTCTCTCTCTCTCTCTCTCTCTCTGTGCTCACAGGGCAGCAGTGCTGGAGAGGATGCCTGTGATTGACAAGAGCTCACCGGGTCATACGAACGGAGAGCCATCAGGGGGGACGATCAAAGAGATTGAGCCAACCAAACTCAAGCAGGGGGAGGCAGTGTTGATCCAGGAGCCTGTTAACCAGGTAGGTGGTGATGATGATGATGATAACAACAGAGTATCAGGTTTGGTCTATTTATGCCAGCAAAGTACAATATGTTGAACTGATACCTTCTATTTTCCAGCTGTGTGTATAAAGTTGACCACCAAATTTGTGGACTTGCCCAAGCGCAATGTGTAATCAAGTAAGTCAATCAATCTGGAATCTCTTCCTCATTTCTCCCCTGTTACTGGAAAGGTGTGTGATCTGCTGGATCTGTTGGGTGGTTCTGATGAGCCTCTCCAGCCCAGCCCGGCTCAGTCCAGCACAGTTCCTGGTTCTGTCAGCAACACCAGTGGGGGAGACTTACTGGACCTGCTGGGGGGACTGGACCCCACACCTGGTGAGACAGACAGAAACACACACACATACACACACACACACACACAGAGCAGCGGAGAGATGGAGAGAGAGATGGGGGGGGGGGTGAAAGGGAAACCGTGAGAGCAAAGGATTCATGGAGAGAGAGATTCAGCCTGCGAGAAATTGATCTAGATATCTACTGTTTTCAACACATACAAAACCTGATCTTCATGATGAATATGAAGATGATGCTCTTGTTATTGTAGTGTACCATTCTATAGCCTCATATGACTGACTGTTTTCGGTTTCCATAGCGCCGCCACCAAGTGTTACAGTGTATGAGAAGAACGGTGTGACTCTGAAACTACAGACGGACAAACAGACGGACACAGGGATGACCGTGACCCTCACCGCCACCAACTCCACCGAGGGGGACATCAGCAGCTTCACCCTGCAAGCAGCTGTACCCAAGGTGTCTCTCTCTCTCTCTCTCTCTCTCTCTCTCTCTGTGTCTGTGCTTCTGCCTGTTTCTCTCTGTGTTTAGTGTTGCTAGTTTACAGTAGGCCTATACAGTATCTCCCAGCATAGCTCTGGATGCATGACTGTACAGTACCCAATTGCAGTCCATGGGAACATATTTTCATTTCTCTGTGATAATGGACAATCATGTGATCGTCTTCATCTTCATCTCCCTCAGAGCGTCCAGTTACAGATGAAGGCTCCGAGCGGTGACGTCGTCCTCGCACGTGGAGCAGGTCAGGTGACCCAGACGGTGCTCCTCAACAACCCAACCAAGGTGGGTTTTCTATTAGTTTTCCCTCTGTAAATCACACACACACACACACACACACACACACACACACACACATACATACATACATACATACATACACATATATATATATATATATATATATATACTTGAAATACTTGAAAACTCCTTTTTCCCCTCAGGTGAGTCTGAAGATGAGGGTCCGTGTGTCCTTTACCAGCGAAGGCTCCCTCTGTCAGGACACCGTGCAGATCGACTCCTTCCCCAGTCCTGCCTGGCATTGACAGCTGTCAATCAATTCAACCTGTCAATCAACTCTGACATTTGACATCAGTCCATGTACATGGAAGGATCGATAGCCGACCAGGCCGTGGAGTGGGGATCCATTCTACCTGACAGCTGTCAATCATAAATGGAGGGATCCTCTCTGTCAATCAATCATCCTACACTGCGACCTGATACTCTGTCAATCCAAGCTGATATTTTTCAAATGACTCCAACTCTTTTATTTCTCTAACGGCTGAGCCTCGTGAGCTGTGGAAACTGTCTGTTCCCCCCCCCCCCCCCCCCCCTCCCAGTTTGGCAGGGCTTCATGTAGATGAACTCAGAGACCTTTTAGTTCCTTCAGGATTAACTTAACTAAGCCATTGGCAGCATTATACACCTTCTCAACAGTGCCCATTCGGACTACTGGCATTTGTTTTCCCTATAGGATAACCAGGAATTAACGGCACTTCCGAGGATGCAAACTGGCTTCGGTGTACTGTAGGTCTCCAGAGCTGCGGGTTGTCTTAACCTGTGTGTCACACCGGTCAACAATAATCTGAAGATGTCTGTCAGGGCCGGTGGGACTTGTCCCATCAGAAGAAAGATCTGTCCTGAGAACTGTGCAGTGAGAACTGTCCACGCACCATCTCATCTAATAGGAGAAGGGCTGCGTTCCCGGGCACCTACATGTTGTTGTTATGTTGTGCTGTGCAGATGATGAAATCGTTTACGCATATTGATTGGGTTCCTGCCATGTTAAACACTACTTCTGCATTTGCAGAGGTCGCATTTAGTGTTTTAACATGACAGGAAACCAGACTGCAATGTAAGCAGCCAGGGAACGCAGCCTGCATCTCAGTATTTGCCCATCCAGCCTTGTACACGGGTGACTTGATAGACAGCGTTTCACTCCAGGGCCACGTACCCCATGTGGCCACTGTTACGCTTCCCACTGGTCGATACGAGCCACATGATCAGCAGCATTCCCCAACACTACGCCTTATCTACTCTTACATGCTGCGTTCCAATTCTCTGCCCTCTCTCTCTCTCTGCTCTCTCCCTCTCTCTCTCTCTCTCTCTCTCTCTCTCTCCCCCCCCCCCCCCCCCCCCCCCCTCTCTCTCTCTCTCTCTCTCTCTCTCTCTCTCTCTGCTCTCTCCCTCTCTCTCTCTCTCTCTCTAGTACCCTAGGCACTTGTTTAGATCTGAGTGGATTGGATAGGTGTAAGCAGTAATGGCAAACATGGCACCTAGCCAAACAGAGGACAAAGATGAGCTAACTACCGTATTGCTTACACTTGTCTAATTCTCTCAGATCAAGTGCATAGGGGGTACGTATTATTCGCCTGTCCACTACACCACATGGATTTAAAGGGAATGGACTAGTGTGTATATATATATGCCATTTAGCTGACGCTTTTATCCAAAGCGACTTACATTGCAGTGAGTGCATACATTTTTCAGTATATATGGTCCCAGCAGGAGTCGAACCCACAACCTAAGCGTTGTTAGCGCGTAGTTGCTCTACCAACTGAGCCACAGAGGATATGTGTTAGGAGGAAGACCACACTCACACCAATCCTATGCCTTTAAATCCACGTGGCGAAGTCAACAAGTCGATAAGACACTTTAGGGAAAGGGCAGAGAATTGGGAGGCAGGATAACATGCCTTCCATTGTTGTGCTCTTGGTCTCCTCCCTACCTCTCTTCTCCATCTGCTCGCTCAGCTGCTTCTCTCTTCCCCTGTGCCTGTCACTGTCTCTGAGCCCTCTTTGGGTCTGAGCTGCTGTGTTAACTTGTATGTACATTGACTTTATTTTGAGGTGAGAGTTCTGTTTTATCTGTGAATGGTGTGTACCCCCCAAACACCCCCCCCCAAGTTTAAACTAAACTATTATCTTTGTGAAGCGTCAGTACCAATCAGGCTGTCCGGACCAGTGTTTCCACTCATAGCCTCGTTCTCTTGAAAATATGGCGTTCTCATATGGCGTTTGCTGCCTAGGATGTGGTTTGAGAGACCTATGGATATTTTAGGGTAAATACTGGTCTTGACTCTTACTGGTACTGACTACCCAACCTCTGGGTAAGAAAAGCACAATAGATGACTCATGTTCACAACACTTGATAGACTGGGTTGCAGGATATGGCCAACCTTGTTACATAAAGACCAAATAAATGATCGAAATAAATCATGGCACATGACTATTGGAGGACGCATAACTGGGCTGATATGTGATTTGGTAACCTGTCAATATCCTCTATATATGGGTCATTGACCAGTTCATGGATATCAACAATTGTACTCTTGACAATGGGCTCAGTGCAATTAGTACTAAACAATCCTTACGACCAGTAACCACTTCTACCCTCATGAGAAAAAAGAAACCAGAGGGAGAAATGGAGAGTCAGGGAAAGAGAATTCTGTTTGTTGTGTGCATTGCCTTTGAATACCCTGTCTCGTGTCATTTGTAATTAAAGGTTTTCAGAACCCTCACCAGTGACTGCCTGAATCATGTGTTAACCAGTGCCCACCACTTGCACTTCAACAAAAACAGTCAACTTCATCTTTTATTCACAAACAAAATAACCACAGTGTTAATCAAACTCATTTGTGCACTGTGTGCCCACTTACTCTTGAAACTTAAGCACAGGTGGTTACCAAAAATATAATCCACACAGAGAAATTATAGCAGAAAGTCCTTTGTTTGCTTCAGGCCCAGAAGCAATGGGTTTTGGTGCCACAGCATTCTGGCAAATTGCTTCTCTGTGTTGCAACATGGTGTGACGATGACAGGAACTCTCAGGTTGGCACAAGGCGGACCAGAGGGACCACTAGGAGGTCAGCGGCGTACTTGAACAGTGGCAGGTTAACCCTCCTCGCAGTGCCAGTACCAGATGCAGCACTGATCCTCCCTGGATCTTGTAGTCTGCAGCGGTCTTCTCATCATTCCTGGGAAACATGGAGTGAAGCAGGAGCAGGAAAGATGAGGCAAGAAAACAGATTAAACGAAAAAAAAAATATGAGAGTGACTCAGGAACACTCAATGCAGCTATTTGATTCCAGGGAAATGTTTCATGACCATATTCTATGGTAGAGTTGCTCACTCACATCTGTTTTCCACTGTATATGAGTCTTTGCTGCTGAGGTGGAATCCCCTCTTTTTCCTCCACTCTTTCTTTGATTCGCTCCACCTGTGTATGTATATGTATGAGAGAGAGAGACAACACTGATATAGTGAGTTAAGTTTGTCATAGCAACAAACAATATCAACAGAGCAATAAATAAGAAGCAAAATATGGTGAAGGACATGTCAGATTCTCTCCATTACTTGTCGTACCTTATCTGTAGGCTCAATGTCGATTTCTATTTCTTTACCAGTGAGAGTCTGCACAAGACAAGAGACAGAATTGATCAATTGATGCCAAAGCTGGCAAACATGTTAGCAACCTAACGTTACATCAATGTAATTAGTCCCCCACTCCATGCCATTATGGGCAGTCATAATGATCATGAAGTCCACATCGTTGTGCTGTCCAGATAAAAATGTGAGGTAGCCAAATTCATCTCCGAAAACAGAGATCAACGTTGCGTATGGTTAGCCAATAGCCACTAAGACAGCTAAAAAAGTTAGCTAGCTGTCTCGCTTATCTGGCCTATTTTGTTTGGCCATGTCTTCTGATTAAATTACTGGTCTTACCTTGACCTTGATCAGCATTGTGACTGTCGCATGTAAGAACAAACGTTATAAATCGATTGAAAAGTATCTAATTGACACCTCAGTATGATTATGTTGTCAACAATTTCAGCTACTTCAGTCGAGAGCCGTCAAATTCAATTCCATTTCCTGTGTGTGTCACTAAAGCTTTCGACTATTGTGTTTTGTGATATTTGTTCCGCCTCGATAAAATAGGCAACGGAAATATGCCTTTTGTGGCATGAATAAAGGCCATACCGGCAGTGGTCTGTCAGACTATTATAATTTATTTTGAAAACGTAAAAATTCAATGTTGTCTTGCGATCACATGAAAAACCGCAAACATATATGTCTGGTTTCCCCAACCTATTAAGTCTAATCCTAGACTAAAAGGCATCTTCAACTGAGATTTTCCATTAATCTGTGTCCGGAAAACCAGCCCATGATATAGCAAAGTCTGTTCTGTCACCTGACCTAATTGATTCTCTCAGGTGTCCATCATTTATCTAATTATGAACTTGTTGGTCCATAAAGTGTCAGTTCCAGGCCACTACCGGTTCATTCAGACATGATGACTTTCATCTGGCAATGTATAATCATCTTGGCTGTTGTAGCAGCAATTGGGGCAAATGAAGGTAGCCTATGCCAAATTATGCATTTTATACTGTTTGAGCAACCTCATTTTCACTTTTCTGAAATAATAATTTGAATGTTTTGATTTCATTTTCAGATATTGAAGTGAAGTGTGGGAAGAACTCTGTCACATTGAAATGGATCCTCAGTCCAGAGTCTGTAACTTATGCGCCCCGTCTTTTCCTTGGGAACTGCTTTCCTTCCAAGTTTTCTGTTCTGCCAAATGGACAAGGGGAAGTGTTGTTTCACTCCAGATTCATTGACTGCAAGTTCAAAAGAGTGGTAATTACATCATCTACTCTAAGGATTGATTCTGTCAACTATTCTAGATCTGTGAATGACCAATGTCTCTCCTGATTCCCCCCAGATTACTACAAAAAAACTTATCTACAGGAATGAACTGACATTCAGGCCATATGCTAAGGCCCTACGACCTGCTGCATTTACATATCCAATTGAGTGTGTTTATAAAAGGTAAATATCTACAGGAAGCACTTTGTCAAACCTAGCTATGGTGTTGAGATTGGGAAATGGGAATCCACTTAACATTGCAGCAATGTCAATGTCAACCCAGTTTTCCCCCTTCAATGTAGACCAGAGGGCTGGATCCCTCACTTTCTTAACCCTGGCTCTGGTACTGCTGAGGGTCGTGGAGGACTGAACTTCCACATGGCAATCCTCAATGGTGAGTTCCTATACCTAGCAGAGAAACAGTCGGAAATATTGCTGAAACCTGTGGTGAATGTACAGTAGCTCTGAATACTGTTCTGTGTAACTATTGTCTGTAGAAGACCTAACTGCTATATCCAGGACCTCGGTCTTCTCCCTGGGCTCCCACATCCCAATTTGGGCGGCAGTGGAGCAGAAGGACCATCAGCCATTGCTGATGCTCTTGGAGGAGTGTGTGGCAGCCACGACACCAGATCTGCAGTCTTATAGCCAAGTGTATCCTATAATCCTCAACAAGGGGTATGTTCCAGGCAGTTATTTTGAACATGTTGGCAGAGTCATCCCATCATTCTAAAATCAAAAGTATGGAGTGAACATTTTTCTAAAAATAAAAATCTACACTTGGTCCTTATTGGTTAATTGAGATGCTGGTTTAAGATGAGCACTGGATAATGCAATTTCTTTGCAGTTGTCTTGTAGATGGTAAGAAAGCAGACTCCAGGTTCCTGCCAAGGTACCATTCCTCTGCAATCATACTCCTCCTGCAGTCCTTCAAGTTTGCTCCTGGGGAGGAGGTGAGTGGAGCACTAGTGGGTATGAGTGGAGTGTTGGGAAAATTGGTCTTGACTGCTTCTCCCTTTTTCTCCCTGCTCCAGGTGTATATTCATTGTAAGCTTGTTGCGTGGGACCCTGAGCTTCTTAATGAAGGCAAGAAGGTTTGCAATTACAACAATGAGCATGGAGGGTAAGTAACCACTGTGTATATTGGTTCACCAGTGGCAGTAGAAATCGGAGGGCGGGCTCATTGTAATGCATGGTATCAAATGTGTTTTTGATTCCACTACATGCATTACAATGAGCCTGTCCTTCCACCTCCTCCAGCCTCCCCTGTGGTCTGCTTATACTTAATACTGGACCATACTAATTTCAGTTTTGCAGCCAAATAACCATTTGTTCATAGATGGGAGCTCCTGGATGACCCATCTCATAGTGCCCTCTGTAATTGTTGTGACTCCCATTTGTGCAAGTCCCGGTCGAAGAGGGGAGTGGGATCAGGTAACTGCTGTCGTGTCACTTGGTTTCATAAAAACAGCCAAAAGTAAAAAATGAGCTGTTTTAATAATTGCCTGAATGCGCCTTCTTTTTAGAGCCTCAGGGCTTGGTGCAACATACTGTTATTGGACCACTGACCATTGTGGACAGTTCTGAAACCTTGGGCAACAAGACATCAGTAAAGTCACTTACAGCAGAAGAAGGTTGGTGTTTGTTATTTTTTAAGCTTTGAAAAACCAATCGTTTAATCAGCTTTTGTTCTGAAGAGGATCCATAATGGTCAACGTTGCACGGTCCATGGATTAATCATGTGTTTTCTCATTTGGTTTCTCTCAGTTGGCTGGACGGTGTGATTGTCTAGCAGACTGCTGTTCTGCCCTACAGCTCTTCATAGTTGCCAGCTGTGGAGGCCTGAGGGAGGCAGCTTTTGACCAGTGTTGAGGTGGCAACATCTATGGGACCAACTACTCCAAACCCATGTGACTTTTTGTGTACTCTGTATAATGTGGTGTCAATAAAAACAGTGACTGTATTTTTTGCTGTAGTGGTCTTTAGTTGAAATGTAGCTGCTGTTAGTTTAGCGAAACCGCAACATTGGTTTATAGTCTGCCTAAATGTGACATGTGCAGTATCAGGTAACTATGATCCAGATGTAAGCTCTCCCCTAGAGGGTAACTACATGAATCAGCCAAAAGGTGAAATTCTGGAGGTTATGATTGTGTTTGTATACAGCTTGTATAGTTGACCTAATACTGTTTATAATAAGAAAATGAAGACCATATAATTTCATGTTTTGTATAACTCACCAATAAACCTCCTTTGCCAAGAACTGCCTCCTTAATTAAAAATCCCCCTTTTTCATCCCTCTGGCCGAGTTCAAATACTTTGGAAATGCACCATTCCATCCATGTCCTGACTTGATGTCAAAATCTGACATGATTATAAGTAAAAGAAATGCTCCCATTGCAAAAAAGATATATCCATTTTTTTCCAGATGAAAACTAACATCTCACTTTGAATTGGAACAATTTTACATTTTCTTAATGTTATGAGAAATGTTCACAGCTAGCATTAATATGAATACCAACTGATATTTTGTTTTGGGGATTGTCTGCTAATGGCTTTGGAGACTAGGATGACCTCATACTAACGCTTTTCAAATCAGGGATTGATTCTCTGCAGCTGAGGGTTGTTAACATGACAAGTACATATCTGTGTCACAGCTGACAGTAATTAACTTAATTGCTAGCTGACAGGCCAGGGGAGATAAATAGTATAGTATAAATAACTACTGCAACTGAACATTTGTATTCAGTCATGATGGGATTCTTTTGGCAAAGTGTAAGCCTTCTGGGCATGGCTGTTGCCATTGCAGTAAGCGCAGGTAAGGTGTTAACAGCAGTCTTTAATCTAATGAGTTTAAGTGTTTAGGCTAGTGACAATTGATGTTTGTGATCTTGATGACAAAGCATACCTAACCTTTACTTACACTGAAGTACTTTTGTCTTTTCCACATTAAGGCTTTACTAAATTGATTGCCCTCACATCCTTCCCACCCTTTAGCAGATGTCAAAGTAGACTGTGGCCATGATTCAGTCTCCGTGACATGGAAGGAGGCCAGGTCCCAGATTGACCCCTCTCTTCTCCGGCTGGGTGACTGTCCTCCTATGACCGTCTCTGATGGACAGGCTGAATTCCATGCAGAGTTCAGTGACTGTGGATTCTGGAGAATGGTAGGAGCTTGTGAAGGTTGCAGTCTCTGAGGGCTGGTTTGATGCAGGATAGTTTGTGAGCAATAAGGTTGTTTGACTTGACATCTGTATGACTCTGACTTGTCTCCCTCTAAAGGTGACTGGGGACCAGCTGACTTACATTAGTGTGTTGAACTACAAGGCTGCTCCTATGAAAGCTCAGAAGGCATTTTCTCACGCAGTGGTTTGTGCCTATGAAAGGTAAACAAGTGGGAGTTGTCAATACAGATTTGTCACTGTTTGTGGAAATTGTACTTTCAATTGTGAAATGCCCTTACTACTTGAGCTGTGGTGACCTGCTTCTAGCATTTTAATGTTTGCCATTACAACCTATATTCTCCTTGTGATGTATGCAGGCCTCTGGACTGGCTCCCTCCCATGTTCAAACCAGTGCTGTTTCATACATATGGCCAAGGGCATCTGGTGTTCCACATGGGACTCATGAATGGTAGGTTTTGGCCACCTGTAAACTTAAAGTAGACTGACATGATTTAACTTCCGTCTCTTCTCTAGAGGACTTCTCGGGTCCAGCTCGGTCCAGTGCCTTCCTCCTGGGTTCTCTAATCCCGATCTGGGCTGCAGTAGAGCAGAAGGACCATCAGCCCTTGCTGCTGCTCCTGGAGGAGTGTGTGGCAGCCTCAACACCAGAGCTGCACCCGGAGAGCCACGTCTATCCTATCATCACCAACAACGGGTATGTTGTCCTGGGTAATGATTAACAATGGGGCTATTTGGACCTTTTTATTTCAAGTAGGAGTGGGTTCATGCCATTCATCTTAGTCTTTACTGACATTTCCTTCAGGTGTCTCATGGACAGCAAGACCACAAACTCAAAGTTCCAGCCCAGACAAGAAACCTCTGAAATTCATCTATCCCTTCAAGCCTTTAAATTTCCCCAGGGAGAAGAAGTGGGTGTCTTATCGCTACCTAATTTATCTTTTTGCATGGCTTAATGCAGCCTGTGAATGAGTTCTAATCTCAAATCTCTCAATCCCACAGATTTATATCTACTGCAAACTTGTGGCCTGGGACCCCACTGATCTAGACAGTAGCAAGAAGGCCTGCCACTATGTGAAGGATCATGGGTAAGCAATGGAGGCATACATGGGCCTGTCTGGGCTGTAGCCATGAAATGGGATGTTTTGATTGGCTTCTCCAGTAGGGGTGCTGTATGTCTGACTGGTGTTACTGTAACTTGTCTCTCAGCTGGGATCTGCTTGATGACTCCTCCCATAGTAGCCTGTGTAAGTGCTGTGACTCCAGCTGCAAGCCCAGGAGGAGAAGGCGTGTGGCATCAGGTATTCATGTCAATTTTCTACAAGGAAAAGCAAGTGACATTATGGCCTTGACTTGGATGCCTCTACCCTTGGCTCTAATTTTCTATTTATTCTCTCAGGGATGCGTGGGCTGACCCAAAAGGCTGTTCTTGGACCGCTTACGATCATTGGCTAATCACAGGACCTGAATGATTAACCTGGGAAGTGTCATTCTCTCAAACTGCATTTCAAAATGTCTTGGATGCATTACACTACATGGGCATGCTAACTGCTTGTGTTTCAGCTGCCAGCAGTGTCCTTATGAGGGCTACAACCCATGCATAAGACTCTGGAAAGGCTGCTCTTCATTTGATTTGCAATAAATGTTTGTTAACTTAATATGGTGTACTTGAATCTTTTGGTCTGATTCAGTCTCTTAAAAATGGTAATTGGATATTTTGCAATACAAAAAAGTATTCACAATCTGGTTTCACACAAGCATGCCTGACTCATGCAAGGTGGCAGGGAGGATACAAAAAGGTTGATTCAGTGATGGTTTGAGCTCTTTATTTAGTAGTGGTAAGAGCTTGGGCACATTGCAATCGAAGTCATGCTTCCAAGGACATCTAGGCATACAAGGAGACGAGTTTAGTTTGCTGATGCACCACATTGCCTACATCTGGTAGAAGCATGGCTCCATCCAATGAGTAACCTTCATGTTCTTGATTTAGTCATTCTCATGGCCTTTTTTTTCATGTCAAGTCAATGAGGGTGTCTGACCAAAGCTAGTGAATCTGAAGTAAGAGTCTCAGTTAAGGGCATGCCTAGTACTGAGAGAAACAGCGGCTGAGATTTCAGAGTGTCGGGAGCTCCCTCCTTAACAGCCGCCAGGCTGTTCAAGACCCAGTATAGGTGTCTTTGTGGGACCCATGGTCGGAGTGAACTTCGGCGATGTGCTACCCCAAGACAGGACTCCCCAATGGTCAGAACAGATCTCAGCCTCTGGTCTCAGCACGTTCGGGATCTACAGGTTTTAACGCTCCTCAGTCTCCCAGTCTGGCCTTTATTGATGTTGCCTTGTACATTATGACCTGGTGGTCGGTTGTGGAAAGGCCGTATTGGCAACAAGTAACACCATGAAGGAGACACAGTGACATCATAAAGGAGACACAGTGACGCTATGAAGGAGACACAGTGACACCGTAAAGGAGACACAGTGACAGTATGAAGGAGACACAGTGACATCATAAAGGAGACACAGTGACACTATGAAGGAGACACAGTGACATCATAAAGGAGACACAGTGACACTATGAAGGAGACACAGTGACATCATAAAGGAGACACAGTGACACCATGAAGGAGACAGTGACATCATGAAGGAGACACAGTAACATCATGAAGGAGACACAGTGACATCATAAAGGAGACACAGTGACATCATGAAGGACACACAGTAACATCATGAAGGAGACACAATGACACCATGAAATAGACACAGAGGCTATGAATCATTTGAAAAAGTAAAAGTTCTTACAACAGCGTTACATTGTGATGATACCAGTTTCCAGAATACGGATACAAAAAGTGTTTTGCTCTTTTCCATTTCCTCTGCACTGAAAGACATGAATAAAAGTCAAAGTATAACTTCACACCCTCGGTCTCGTGAAAAACCGCCATTAGTTATATTTCATAAAGCTACTGTAAGCCTACATAACACAAAGCCCGAATAGACGACGCGCGCACGGTCTGCTGAACGCATAGACCGACATTTATCGTTTGGTCAGGTACATTTGGCTATATAACGTTTTATTTTTTACTCTATTTTACTCTATACGGCCCCGAAGTGTTTTCCAAGTACAGCAATACTAGCTACGCATTCAAGCTTTAAATTATTATTATGTTTAGTTCAGGTTGTACCTAGGCAGCCAACTAGCTAACTAGCTAGTTACCGTTACTTTAGCGTAGCTAGGCCTGTGTACGATGATGTCCACACACTACGTGAAAGCTCTGCATTAAATTAGACTTTTGAAAGATATAAGTGTTTACTGAATCAACTTGACATCAAACATGACAATACAATATTACCTTTATAGTAAGGTGTTGTCACTGTCAGACTGTAGCTAGCAAGCCTACCGGTTTAATCATACTCTTCAGACATACTCTTCAGACATACTCATACTCTTCAGACACACTCTTCAGACATACTCATACTCTTCAGACATACTCTTCAGACATACTCATACTCTTCAGTTACCTGTGCAATATCCCCAATTCGCAGGGTTAGCGAGGCATTGGAATGGACTGGTTCCACTGTAACAGCTGTTTCCGAAGACGGGGGCAGAACTTTGCTGTCTCCAGCTGTGGTCATATCTTCTGTGAAAGCTGCATCAATCCTAGTATGACAGTCCTATTTTCCGTTAAACTTACCCTCATAAAGGTTTTACACTGTAAGTAATGTATTGGCATAAATCATGTGATAGTCCTTCGGTGCTTGACAAAAATAGTGCTTTATAAATGTATTAACGTCTGGAATTAACGTGTATTAGCGTCTGGAATGTAATGTATTTTCCCCTCAGAACTGTGTAATGTGTGTGGAGCCAGCTGCAGTTACCTGCCTATTTCAGACCAGGTTGGTTTGCCTTTACTCGTCACTGGTGGATGTCTGAATTCCACAAGAAATCCTCAGACATGTTCCTGGATTGTAAATGAACTATCCCCACCACTTCATACATCCCTCTGTCTCCTTTCCTCAATTCAACCCTGGCCCCTCAACTCGCCAATGTTTTGGCAGATGAAATCTCAGGAACAGGTGTTCTTCAAGGACCCAGTCAAGCTCATCCAGTCACGTCTGGAGCACATATCACAGGTTCAACTCACCGTATCAGCCAAAACCACTATTGCCCAATAAACAAAGTTTAATAATGTACTCACTGACTAGTACACCTGTCCTATCTGTGATGATGTAATCTTTGCCTGTCAGATTGCTCTGTTTCAGCGAAGGCAGAAGGAGAGGGTCACAAGCTACTTCAAGCACAAATCCGTGGAGCTGGAGAGTAGACTGAAAGAGGTCACAGAGCAGTGTTACAGGTTAGGTAACAACACTTGACTATTACTTCACATTTTACATTTACATTTATGGCATTTAAGCAGACGCCTTTATCCAAAGCAACTTACAACAATACATTTGTTTAAGTAAGTGAATCATCTATCCAACAGTCATCATAAGACAAAGTAATCAATGCTCACACCAGGGGCCATCAGCAGTCATAATGCCAGTTCAGCATTCCTCTGTTTTGTATTTTGTTGGATTTAACTACAGTCACTCATTTCCTATTCTATTCCCACATGCCCTCTCTGCAGGCAAGTTTCAGAGCTGAAAAGAGAGAATGCAGAGTTGAAGAAGCCTCTTTCTCAGAGGAGGGTAAGATACTGGCTGTGTTCCAAAATGCGTTCTTGCACTCTATCTCGAGTGTACACCAAGTACGGTATACGCCCGAGAGAGTGCAAGAATGCATTTTGGAACACAGCCACTGTATGTAGTTTACTTCCTTCAGTGGGTCATAGCACCAAAAGGCTTCTGAATGGTTTTTCTTCTGAATTTATTTAAAAGCACTGTTGGTGTCATGATGGGCATGGCACACACAGTACAACTGATGAATAATAATAATAATAAACACATTTTTTACTCCTCTCATCACAGGCATCACCAGGACAATTTCACACAAATGGGTACCTACAATTATGAATTAATTAGTAATAAGTAAATTAATTAATAAAAAGTTTCAATAATATATCACACAATTAAACATAATCTGGCTGTCCTTTTAAGCACACATTCTCATTAAATTAACTGGTGGGTTAAAAATGTATGACAGAACTCTCCTCTGCTTCCTCAGCAGTGCCCAAAGAATGTCACTACCAATTGCTGTCACTTCCCCAGGTAATGATGAATGTTGATAATCGGAGGCATTTCCGAGATGTTTTACTTGACAGAACTAGGCAATGTAATGAGTTCCCAAGGGGCCCTTTCATTGGAAATCCACAAGTAGTGGGATGTGCATGGGAAATATTCTGTCTCTCATTCCCACAGTTACCCCACGCTCGCAAAGTGGAAGGAGGTAGGAGCTTTTATCATTCACATTGCTTTCCTTTAGGGGTGCATAGACACATGATACAGTAGTACACAGAGTGACATACACAAGTCTCTTACACAATGCCATGTTCATTGTGGCAGTGAATATTTACACCAGGATATTTCTGCTCAATAACCTGTATGTGCATCAGCCACCCTGGCTCAGCTGGGTCAGTGGAGAGGGTCAGAGACAGACACCGTGGACTTACCCTCACTGTGAGTATTCATATCTGCATCCAATTACGTCCTTCTTTAGTGGCATATAAACATTAGCTATTTCTCATGGTGGGAATAACATTTCTTTCCTACAGAAGTGTATTTGCTGATGTTCTCTCTCCATCCCACCTGCCTACTCTCAGACTCCGCCTGGTTCTGCCACTTCAATCTCCACCCTTAGCTCACTGCAGGAACGTGGATTCAGTGAGTACAGGCATCAGATGACCTCCAGGATAACTGTGCTAGCCTTTTCTATGATCAAGTGAAATTATAGTTTCTGATCTTCTCTACGGACATTGCCAGTAATTGAGTACCAATTCTCATGCTATATGGACAAGACTTTTGTAAAATGCGGGACTCAAATTGTCTTCGTCTCTTCAAAGGGACACCCAGCACAGTTGGCACCCCTACCCGGTAGGAAACCTGAATTTTAGTAGATTTACAGTACACGTTGTACGTGTCAATATTAGCCGTCGGTGCAGGCTATTCATGATGGCGACTGATAAAGCTCCTCTCTCTCCCGTTCTTAGGTCTGAGCATCTGACTCCTAACATTTTCCAGTTCCAGTTCCTGACTGGATCATCGCTGCAGTCACCCAGACCCTTAAGAAATGGCCAGTACTCAGGTAAGAATGTATCTTTTAATGCTCTCAGACAACAGGGTTGAAGTCAATTATATTTCAATTCCAGTATATGAATATCAAAATGCAAGTAATGAATATTCAATTTATTAACAACATTTCACATTTTCGAATAATTCCTGTCAAACATGGACTGGATTTTGAATGTAAATGATCCAACTGTTTTGGACACTTTCATGTATGTATGTCTTCTAAGATAAAATCAAACAATAGTAATAAGACATGTGTATTAGCATAGTTATTATTACCTCTCTCTACAGCCTCTCGGATGAACAACTGAACCACATCTCAAAAAGAGCAGGGAGAGGAAAAACCTCCCCTGAACCAGTATTCAAACGAACAAGAAAGCAAAGGGATTCACTCACACAATTGCAAAGTAGTTTTTTTTGTTTTTTTGTTTTTTACTTTGTTTCCAGTGACACAGTTGTGCAAATATGAAACTGAACACAATACAACATAACCTTGTGAAATTAGTGCAACATTTTCACTTTATAACACATGGGAACAAATGTTCAGTTTACAACAGCAACAGAAGGGATATGCAACTAAGACTAATGTAAGACACTATGATTTCTCCTTCGACTTTCTACACAACATACATGTTTTATCATATAGTAGGATAACAACACTGTAAAAATGTTTTTGATTAAATACATGTTCTGGTATACCTGGTTGAATTTGACACATTTCTGCTTTATTTTCTGAGACACCGGAAACGCTCAAAAACTATTTCTAGTTATTGCTTTGGATTATAGTGGACTAAGCCAATCCTTTATTACTTTGCCCCCTGTTCACTTCTCCCCTTCTCCTCTGAATTTGGCTAGATGGTTACACAATTATAGTTACTTCTGAGGCCATAATCAGCCTGCCCACTGAAACCCACTATTTTGGCAAAATACATTGCCCCACCAATCTAGGTCACGTATAGGGAGCTAAACTCTATGCACCCAATAAAAAAAGACTAATTTGGATTGGGCCAACGAGTGCAATTCAGGTAATCAAAATACAGGTTGACAACATGTATGACCTGCTTTGGGGCATTGAACGACTCTGCTCTGAACACTTTTTGTATTTTTATTATTTTTTTGTTTTTATTTTTTTTTACATCTGCAAGCTAGTGCAAACTGCACATAATTGCTCAGGTGTATAGGCACATAATCAGAAATATTGTAACAGGCAATCAGATATTACAAATAAGCTTCAAAGTTAAATTATGTGGGGTTGATAAAAGGCATAGCTGCCCATTATGCCTTTGTGAAACAGCATGGTTAGAAATTGGGAGCGCAAGGACAACTTTAATAAGGAATTCAAGCTCTTACAAAAGGAATGCGTTTAATGAACATAATTGCAGCTAAAATGTCATATCAGAGCTCCACAATTCAAGTGCGACATGTCTATTTAAAAGGATAAAGTGTAAATATCCAGTTTGCTTCGTGTGAAAGGAAATTGTAGGTTGAAAAGGAATGATTACACACAGTGATCAGTCAGAATCTTTATCCTAATAGTCATATATTATGCTATGTTTAGGTTTTCCCAGTGCAGTTTCACTTCTGCGAAACACAGAGCTACACTATAGTACCTAAGAAATCCAACCAATATATATTTCATCCAGTTATGATTTGCTGCTACAATACTGGACTAAAAATTCTATAACTATAATAAACAAACTAAACGAGGAAAATAGACTACGAAAAATTAACCAGTGTACTATACCATACAGTACTTCCATAGGCAGCACAAGCATGGTTTCAAGTCCAGACATATTAGAGAAAAAACGTAAGTCAACAGATCTGTGCTTGTACTGGGAAGACTGGGAGCATTTCAAAGTCACACCTGCTCACATTAAAGCAATGCAATCCCATTTCAAAAGTTGAAAAAAGAGAACATCCCACTAACTTCCGACCCTCTCCTCAAGTTCAGCATCCTTGTTTCAATCAGTAACATTGGGCTGTGGGTCAGTTGCCTTGCTCTCCTGAGATGCAAACCAGTCTCTCACCTGCTGGTAGCTCATTTTTGACTTTTTGCAAAGGGAGTCAAGATCCTTCTCGTGAAGTGTGCCTGTCAAACGATGGTACACCTCCAGAGGATTGGTGTCAGCAGAGTCTGCAGTGGACGTTGGTGCGGTTGTGCCATTTACTTGCGACTTTCTTTTGCGGCTACCACCACCCCGGGGGGTCCCACTGGAGCCGTTGCCGCTGGTTACTCCACTCCCATTTTGCTGCAGTGCAAGTTCTGCCAGGAACTGCTCACGCACACCCTGCACCCAGCGTAGCTGGCCGTTTTTAACAGCGTAGCGCGTATCCCCAAACCACTGGATGATGTCTGCGCGAGGCAGTCCTGTGAGCTCCACCAGCTGGGTGTATTCCTCACTCTTTGGCCACTGGCAGCGGAGGAAGTGCTCCTTCAATATATCCAGTTGTTCCTTGGTCTTCCGTGGTCGGCCAGCCGGCGTCAGAGCAGGAGACGCAGATGAGGGAGGACTTGTCAGAGACTGGGCTGTGAGTGAGGCTTTGGCAGAGCGAGCAGACTTCTGTGAGGTGCTTGTGGAAACACGTTTGTTGTTAGATGGGGCAGCAGTTGATGGTGGGGGAGTGACAGAGAGAGAGGGGGAGGAGGAAGGGGAGGGGATGGCAACTGCTGATGGTGGAATCATTGGCTCCTTGCTGCCCCTGATCAATTGTAGGGGCTTTTCTTCACTTTCAACCTCCTCATCTTCTTCTTTAGAAGTGACATTGTGTACAGAAGTTTCCTCAACTACCTCGTCCTCCACCTCCACTTCCACTCCCGCTGCTTCTTCTCCAAACGCGCCTACGCTGTTTGACAGGAAGTTCTGGAAGAAATGGGACTCTTTTACCCCATTGCTGCGTTCTCCTTTTCCTTGAGGCCCTACCTGCTCTTCGGTGCCATTTTGTTCGTTCCGTGGCCCATGGGCAACTAGAGGAATAGGCTCTTCATTCTTTTCTCCTGCTAGGGTATGATGAGGGTAGACCTGGGATGTTCCGAGCACTCCGCGCCCATTTCTAAGCTGATAGCGGCTGTCACTGAACCACTTGCGGATGTCATTGCGGCTCAGGCCCGTCTCCTCTTGCAAACGCCGAAGTTCTGCTTCGGCAGGCCAGTTCTCCTGCAGGAAGCTGCTGCGAAGGACTGCAAGCTGACCTTTGGACTTCTTATAGCGTCCATGACGCTGCTGTGGAGAGCCAAGGGCAGAAGACTCAGAGAGGTCCAGGGAAGTATCTGCTGCAGTAGTTGCTGATATGTCCACAGGGGGCCGGTAGTAATATGAATCCTGAGGGGGTGGGAGAGAGGAACTGAAATGTTGGACAGTGGATTTAGCCGGTTTGCAGGGTTCTGGTGTCTCATATTTGGATCGCTTCCGGGGCGGGTGCAGGGAAGAGGGAAGGGCACCTTTGATGTAATCACTATCCTCCACCTCTATGGGTAACTCATCACACCCATTCCTTTTGTTCCTCATCTTTATCTGCTCCTTAGCATCTGCATAGTCACCAGTGAGCTCCGGTCCTGCCAGCTTGCGGCGTGTCTCCTCAATTTCCTCTGAGGCCCAGCTGATGCCATATTTAATTCTCTGCACCATGAACCAGACCTTGACTTTGTCCAGAGGCAGGGCACAGAGCCGTGCCAAAGCATTCACCTCACGGGTTGTTGGGTACGGGAACACATTGAAGGCCTGGACCAGCTCTGGGATGGTGTCAAGTTCACATGTCTGATCAGACTGTGTCCACACAAGCTTCAGACCCTCTGATACTAATGGCAGGCACACAACTGAGTTGTGGTTGGTGCTGAAACTAACAGCACTACCTCTGCCTTCGCTTCCATCACTATCTGCTGCACTGTGATCAGAGGATGGTCGTGTTTTTCCGTAGGTGCTCGGTTGGTGGGAACCCTTGGACAACCGCTGGACAGCATGCTTTCCCTCGAAAGACTCCTTCATGTCCACCTCCAGTCCTGTTCTTCTGACGGTTTTTCCTGTTGCCATCAGTGATGTCACCGCCCTTCTCTTCAATCTAGATCAGATGAAAATAATATTAAAAACATTGTTAGGGAAAATGTAAAGGCAGTACATCAGTTTAGACAGACTTTATCACACTCACAAAAACTATGACAAATCATTTAAGAGAAGCTACGAGATATTGGGACTGTTTCTGTATTTTTTTAAACCTCTCTTTATGGGTCCAGATGGTCAATGTACAGTTCGTACAAATATAATCTATGAATTGAGTCACTTCAATTGAGTTTTACCTTATTAAGCCACAGAATCCCTAGTTTATCAGTGCCAACTTTTGAAGCACTGTTTCACTTTCATGGAATCCACACGCATTTCCACCATATACAAATTATCCCGTGGCATCAGTTTAAGGCAACGTTTGGTGTTGGAAAAACAAACAAACAGTGGATTTAGCCAATTATATGTTGGATAAAGGTTTCTGAGTGAGGTCTTTCTATTCCCAAAGTCAAAGATCTGACAGCTGTTTCCCCTCCCCCTCCACTTCGCACTCCCAACTCAAAACCCGCCGTGAAACTGGTCGTATACCCTCTGACCAGATTGTGCGCCCCTCCCCCCTGGAACCAAAGTGTGGTGACTGACTTTTGTTTTGAGAGGGTGGGGGAGTGGTGTTGGGGCCTTGGGGAAAGGAGGAGGGAGGGAGGAGGAGGGGGGGGGGGGGGGGGGGGGGGGGGGCTGTGAGAAATCCATCACACACTCTTCTCTTACCCTTTCCAGCACTGGCTTTGTTCCTTCAGCCTTCTCTCACTTCAAGTCCTCGGTCCTCGTTCCTCAAATGACCCCCTGAAGGAGGCAATGATTTACTTCAGAAACACCTATGCAGAGGGAAAGAGTGTGAGCATCTGACATTTTCAAGTGTCTGTTATGCAAATAATGCAACAATACAATTCAATACTCTCTAGCCCGCATTTGAATAACAGGCTTAAAACTACAATGACAGCTTCTGAAATGTACTGCTCACCTACTCTACACAAAAGGTCAGAGGTGGGGTGAATGTATGAGGGAGCTCTACCCGTATCCGTTTCAAAGCCAACTGAAGTTCAGCAAATGACAGACAGAAAAGCGGTATGATATGCAACAGGTGTAGCTTACGTGAGTAACATTTCCCTAACCATACATTTCGCAATCCATACTCAAACACTGTTCTTTTTAATTTCCGACCCTGGAGGGCCACAGCGTGGGCATTTTCCCTGCATAACACCTGATTCAACTAACTAATCATCCAGACTAATTGACTGAACTCATTACTATATCAGGTGTGATAATAGCTGGGGCAGAGGCCTCACATTCTACTGCAGCAATCCAGAGTCAGGAGAACTGTGGTAAAGAATACTGCCCCAAAGTCAAACCATTGATGCAGCTCTTCAAATCCTACTCAACCAATTAAACAATTACAGCTGGTGTTGATGGCACGCAAATGGAGGACCTGCTACTATAAGAGGAGCCATTTAGTCTTTCATTTGAGAACTAATTGGATAATTCATAATGAATCACTGTTCACATTAGTAAGACAGTTGACACATAAGACACCCAATCGAAACGAAACTGACGGCCGAGTAACTTATTTAATAGACTACTAGGCCATCCGTAAGGCAACGCAATTTACCAGCGTGTTTGATTTACAATCAGACCTACTCCTTCAGGACTCTTTGACGAACAAACTAGTACCTAATTACTGTATGCGAGTGTCTTATTAATTAGGGCTTCCGAAGTTATTCGTCATATCAAACGAAATATGGGCCAAACGCTAGTAAATTTGGCCAACCACACACAAACAGACTTAACGGGCTTTAAACAGCTCTCGGACATTCTTTCAAATCAAATATCATGGCAGCATACAATGGATATCGGTTCACAAGTTCGTGCACACTGTCCCTGACAATACCACCCCCCCCCCCTCCAATGTCTTGCTCCTTTGTGGCGTATTACTAAAATGGTCAGACTGCACAGGCGCACTCTCTCGGACACGCTTCAGTAAGACATATAAACAAACTTACCCGAATTTATTTCCGCCCTTCTTCTCTGGATTGGATTAGGGAAAATAAAAATAACCGACCTGTCACTTTTATCCACTCTCCTGAGCACTGAAGTTGTGGGAACAACAACACGGGGAGACAATAACGTCTGTCTGACCCTTGTCGCTTTATCTCGCCATCGAACGGATTATCGTGTCGTGTACAATGTTGCGAAACAACTCTAGAACTTTGTTGATATGATATGTCTGAAGAGTTCCGTCGCAAATGGCTACTTCAATTAAACGTTTCAAAATCAATAAACAAATTCCTTGGCTGAACTTGTACTCTGACTGTACCCTCTTCTCTCGGCCCGTTGTTGCTTTTGTTCTGAAAATCCCAAAGTGTTTCCCCTGTCCGGCCAGATCGAGGCTAGGCGGAGGACCAGGAAGGAAACTCTTCTGACTGACGGGTAGAGAGGGTGTGCCATCCAATGCAAAGCAGGGCAAGGATTGGAGGAAGGAGGCGCTTGAGAAAGATCAACGATGGTGCTTATGGAAACAGTGCTCGCCATTTTTGGAAGGTTTTAGTGAGAGCGCTTACAAAGTGAGTGCATTGCATAATAATGCATTGACGAGAGGGAGGTCTTCTCAGTAAATAACTGTACACACAACAATAACTTGTGTCACATAGAGAGATCACACATCTTGAATTATTCCTGTGCTATATTTAATTTAAAAAAAAAAGAAAAAAAAATAGTTTTTGAGTTATAGGAAGAATATCATCTAATGTCAGAATATAATCTAATGGTTTTTTTAATAACCAGGCCAGATCCTACACCTATCCCCATCGGAGTCCATGAGACCATTTCTACTACACTATAATGTATACAGTAATGACCCGTCCACTAGTTTGCCCATTATATACTTCAGAACATCTTTAAAACGTGGTGCAATAAATGTTAATCTTCACCATAGGAGGTGTCAGTCATTGGACTACAGTCAGCATTTCTAAAGCAAATTCATCCTCAAAAGAAACAAAACCCTGCTACACACAAATTGATTCTGTAGAAATATTTATTTGAATAATATCAGTATTACAAATATGTTCATTGGATCATTGGGTTTTGATTAGTGTTTTTTTACACAGCTGAATATGTCATCTGGCATTATGTTAAGAAATCTTCAAACAACGCTTTGCTTAGAAAAAACACTAAATTTCATACACCTGAAATAGAATTACATAGAAAAAAGCTTATGATCAGAGGCAAATAACATGTACATAGAATTAGAACTGTACTTCTGTCAGTATGATTACAATACATTGCTGCAACTGCAGCAGTAATTGGGAAGTGCTCAGAATCGGCCACTGGCGAGGTTAAGAACAAACCGGGGAACCCTCAAGAATGAGGGCACGAAAGGGGACAGCCAGGAAACATACGGGACCTGGGTCAGGAGGAACTTGACGGAGGTGTAGTCCGTCACACTGCGGCCTAAAAGTAACAGGTGAGAAAGACAGTCATTTGTTATGTAGGTATGAAGAGTACGACATGGAAAGAAAATCTATTCTAGATTTCCCACTGTGACTTTATTTGGAGAGTCAAATACCTGTTTATGATGAGAACTTATAATAGAATAAATACTGCGAATAACTTGGTACTATACTGTTTATATTGACTCTGCCTACTCTCCTAAAATTAGTGATGTATTGATCATTTACCATCCACATCTTCTAGTGTGTAGCGCCTAGCCAGGTCACAGGTCATCAACACTTTTCCCGACAGTGACATCAGATTCTTATCTTTAGATCAGAAACAGAAACCACACACATATTCAACATTGGAACAACCACATTTAAATCTGTGAAAAGTTAGCGTGATAGCCAAGATATAACACAACATCTTGAAAAGGGCAAGAAAATGATGTACAACCTGTGTGACTTTAAACACAGTTGGGCTTTCATACCTTTTGCCAGCTCAACAATGCACCTCCCACTCAGCTCTGTAGTTTCTCCATTGGCAAATACTTCTCTGAACTGAGAGAAAAAGAGTCTCATTACAACAAACACATTATATTGAAAGAGAAAATAAGTAGTCAAATTGTTTCTATTAAGTATAATTTATGAAACAATACATAGTATATAATCCGCCAAATGGGTTGTATGGTGAAAACATCGCATCACTCTCTCTAACGTGCAATGGATACAGATATAGCAATAGCAATTCATCCATCTACCTTAGGACGAACACCTGGTTGAGCATCTTTCTCAATGGTCAGCTGAGACATCAGTTCTGTCTGAACCGCTCCTGGCCACAGGCTGACAGAGGCCACTCCTCTGCTTCTCAGCTCAACTGCTGTGTCTGCAGCTAGCCTGTCACACTGGAGAAGATAGGGAAAGAGAGACTTTGAGCAAAGACAAAAGGAACAGTAGCAGGGGGATGAGAAGATCGGGTGGAGGGGGTGATACAGTATGTATTAGTTCTACTGATCACACTAAAATAGGAACTGATATTCACTTAAACTGAGCAGATAGATGTACAATATCACACAACTGGGGACCCTAAAGACAGAGGGACTCACCGCAGCCTTACCAACACCATATGGCACATTGAAGAGGTACTTCAACCCTCCCATAGAGGATATAACCACTATCAAGCCCCGGCCCTGTGCCACCATCATCCGTGAAGCATACACAGAGCAGAAATAGTGCCCCCTGCAGGAAATATAAGTTGTCAAACCATACTGGAAAGTCACATAAGTCAAAGCACTGAGTATCAGGTGGAATTGACGATTATTATTGATTAATTGTATCCATTACGTCCATATAGGTAATCTAAAATTTAGTGGAAGGAAGGTCAGCCAATCAAGACCCGGAAACTGGGTTGTTAGAATAGGGTGCAGAGCAGAGGAAGACATGACTAAGAAAGATGACTCAGTACCTGAGGCCAGTGTTGTTAATGGAATCCCAAATAGATGGGTCTGTTTCCCAGAACTTTTTTCCCATGTTTTCAAAAATGGCCTGAAATTACAAAACATTTTTAATGTCACATGAGTCATATGATACAGTTTAAATAATAATGACTGAGAAACCCCATGAAACTGTGGCAAATGTTACAACAGTACGCAATGATTTACAATTGAATGGACACTTAGTAAAACTTTCTGTATATACCGATATTTATACAAACAACTAGTCGGCTATAGTTTTCACAGCCCCTGGCAAAGCTGCCAATTACCTGATGCACTAATCCATAGTGATGCCATGTTTTTACAGATGAAGTTAATGCAATAATGCAACAAGTCCTGTTTACCATGCAATGATTCCACTAACCTGTACACCAGCATACGCATTGTTCACAAGGATGTCCAGTCTGCCATTCTGCTCGCGTTGGATTTGATCAAAAAGTTCTTTAATATCTTCCTCCTTTGAAGAGTCACAGATAACTGGCACACAGTTTCCACCCCTCTCTTTTACCTGTCATTGAGAAGGGAGAAAGAAAGAGATTTGGGTACTGTAGTTGTTCCCTACCATTCACCAATCAAAATAGTGGTCTTCTCATAGTCTTAACCCCAAATGAGCATAATTTAAAGACAATATGTAACCCTAAACCTTCCAGTTATCCCAGGAACCTTAGTTCAACTTTACTCTGAACTATGTACAATTGTCTTTGTGTGGTGATTGTGCTCACCTGTGCTGCAGTCTCCTTCAGAGTCCTCTCCTGACGCCCTGTGATGTAGACAGTGGCTCCTGCCTCTGACAGTTGCAGGGCGATGCCCCTGCCAATGCCCCGGGAGGCCCCTGTTACCACGCACACCCAGCCTGAGAGCGCCATCTCCTGTTGGGACAGAGAGGGACGGAAACGTTAATGTTGTTGACTACCTGCAGAGAGGATAACCCTCTCCCAATAAAGCATAAAACTGTATTTTTTTCAATTCGGGAAAATTTAGCCGCATGCCTTTAATTCGCAGTACTGAAACTGCAGTCAGAATCGATGTATGTACTAGACTTTCATGCAAACAATTTGCAACACACATTCTTGAGTGCTCTTGAAGAGGATGAGATAGCTTTGAGATGAGACACCTTTTAACAAGGCTGCGTGTGTGACGACATAACTAATCGTTAAATATACTGATACCCAGTATATAATGTAGTTAGAACGCAATGATTTGGTAACAGTCCCTACACAATATTTTGATATCTACTGGGTCCGACCATTTGTTCAGCTTGTACTGAGAGAAAAAGACACACACAAAACGGTACATAATATCAGTATCAGTCGATGGTTTGCAGTGTTACTTCAAGTTAAAGTCGAGAGCAAAGTGCAAATAGATAACTCGGTCACTGTGAAAGCAGCAGGTCCCATATTTCAGATCAAAAACTTCACGAAAAGAATACAGTTGTCTGTATTTCAACCCCTGAATACTTCATACCTCTTTGCACATTTGATAAATACTCCGGCACCGTTACTTACGTTGAATTAGCCTGTCAAAGCTTGTCTTGGCGTTCTCTGTTGCTTGGAGACTGCCCTTTCAGCTACCTCCTCTAGTCGAATTATGGTATGGATCGTACAGGGTCTTTCTTGCCCACGGAATGGACATCGAGCCGTAACCGCACCTTAACTACCGTAAATCTTCCTAAGGGGAGTCTTTTTTCCGAAGACTTTTACTATTGCTGTGTCACTCCTGTACAGGTCCAGATAAGATCAAAAATCTATGTAGGAAAACTGTTACGGTTCCCCCTCCTAACCAACCCTCTGGCACCACCTCGAGGCCGTGGCGGTCATCACTGGAGCGTCTTCCCAGTCGACAGCGCACCTGGACCCGATCTCCTATCAACACACCTGCAACACATCCCCAATCAGCACCCTACATCAACCCTGCCTGATCTTCACTCCAGTGCCAGATCGTACTGTGTCCCACAGTAATCCTTAGAGTATTCCTTTACGCTTCTAGCCCCAGATTACCGCTCTCTCGAGTATCCTGTGTTTGTTTGTGTTGCCACCGCGTTCCCTTGTGTCCACATCCAGATACCCCGTCCTCCCTGGTGTTTCCCCTCGTCGACCCTTCCACGGACCTAGCCCCCTCCCCGACTACTGGACCTCCCGGCTTCCCGACCATCTGCTCGTCTGACTACCCGCCTGCCTGCCGAACCCCCTGCTCGTCCGACTGCCTGCCGAACCCTGGACCGACCCACGACTACTCTGTTGGATTATCCTTCTCTCCCCTACCCCTTTTCCCCCTGTATTATTAAATACGCCTTCGAGCTAAACCCCCACCATCTCTGAGCGCAGTCATTTGGTTCCGCTGACGTTCTAGTGTAACAAACTCTTTTGCAGTTGATACAAAGTTCAAAATAATCATGACTCAGCTGTTTATTATATTCACGTTTTATTTGAAAGTTTTCCACCTTGCATTTTGATCACTTTTTGTACACATTATGTTATGAAGGCAAAGCACTGTAAAAATTCCCATAAAATTCCCAATATCGCAGCTATCGATTGAAATATATTGTTTTGTATTAATAAAAGAGGGAGTGAGAAGCCTGTGGGCCAAAATATTTACCCTTGGTGGTGCTGTGCTAGTTAAAATAATCTGCCAATGTTTGTTTTGAAAATATAAAGGCCACATGGCAGTGGTTCACCAGTGCATATTTCCCAAAAAGTGAGCAGCATATAGTCAGGAATTAGTGTTTTTTACACAGCTGAATGTCTCAGCTGGCATTCAGTCAAACAATGTTCAAACAATGCTTCGTTTAGAAAAGAATCCTTCATTTCATCCACTTAAAATATCATTACATAGGGAAAAAGATTATAATCATGGGCCTATACAGTATGGACATATAATTAAGATGAACTGTATTTCTATGAATAAGATTACAATACATTTCTGCAACTGCAGCAGTAAATAGGAAGTGCTCAGAAACGGCCACTGGTGAGGTTAAGAACAAACCGGGGAACCCTCAAGAATGAGGGCACGAAAGGGGACAGCCAGGAAACATACGGGACCTGGGTCAGGAGGAACTTGACGGAGGTGTAGTCCGTCACACTGCGGCCTGAAAGTAACAGGTGAGAAAGACAGTCATTTGTTATGTAGGTATGAAGAGTACGACATGGAAAGAAAATCTATTCTAGATTTCCCGCTGTGACTTTGTTTGGAGAGTCAAATACCTGTTTATGATGAGAACTTATAATAGAATAAATACTGCGAATAACTTGGTACTATACTGTTTATATAAAATTAGTGATGTATTGATCATTTACCATCCACATCTTTTAGTGTGTAGCGCCTAGCCAGGTCACAGGTCATCAACACTTTTCCCGACAGTGACATCAGATTCTTATCTTTAGATCAGAAACAGAAACCACACACATATTCAACATTGGAACAACCACATTTAAATCTGTGAAAAGTTAGCGTGATAGCCAAGATATAACACAACATCTTGAAAAGGGCAAGAAAATGATGTACAACCTGTGTGACTTTAAACACAGTTGGGCTTTCATACCTTTTGCCAGCTCAACAATGCACCTCCCACTCAGCTCTGTAGTTTCTCCATTGGCAAATACTTCTCTGAACTGAGAGAAAAAGAGTCTCATTGCAACAAACAGATTATATTGAAAGAGAAAATAAGTAGTCAAATTGTTTCTATTAAGTATAATTTATGAAACAATACATACAGTCATGAGAAAAAGTTAGGACACCCCCCAAAATATTAAGTTATTCTCTTAAAAATATGGACATATCAATATGTTATCTTCTTTCTAACAATGTCTATAGATAAAGGGGATGTAATTGAACAAAAAACTATGAAAATGTAACTTTGTAATCATTTATTTAACGAAAAATTAACAATAATGCCAATTCCTACTGAGGAAAAAGGAAAAAGTATGCCCTAATAGCTAGTATTGCCCCCCTTGGCTGAAATAACCTCAATTAGACGTTTCTTATAACTGTCTACAGGTCTCTGACATCAATTGGGAGAAAGTTTTTCCCACTCCTCCTTGCAGAATTCTTTCAGCTGTGTGATGTTCGAGGGGTGTCTTGCATGCACAGCCAGTTTCAAATCAATCCACAGCATCTCAATAAGATTAAGATCCGGGCTTTGACTTGACCATTCCAGAACTCTCAATTTATTTTTCTTGAGCCATTCCTTGGTAGATTTACTGAAATGTTTTGGGTCATTGTCATGTTGCATGGTCCACATCTGCTTCAGCTTCAACTTTCGAACAGATGGTCTCACATTTTCCTCAAGCACCCTCTGATACAATACAAAATTCATAGTGGATTCTATGATGGTGAGCTGACCAGGCCCTGCTGCAGAAAAGCAGCCCCAAACCATGACATTTCCACCCCCATGCTTCACAGTTGGTATGAGGTTCTTGTTCTCAAATGCTGTCTTGGTTTTGCGCCAAACATGTCTACTCTTACTGTGCCCAAATAGTTCAACTTTGGATTCATCTGTCCAAAGCACATTGTTCCAGAAGTTCTGGTCTTTCTCTAGGTGTTCTCTGGCAAACTTTAGTCTTGCCCTGATGTTTTTTTTTGACAGCAGGGGTTTCCTCCTTGCACACCTCCCATGTAATGCAAACTTGTTCAGTCTCTTTCTTATGGTGGATGCATGTACTTTGACATCAATTGTGGCAAGAGATACCTGTAGGTCTCGTGATGACATTCTGGGATTGTTGGAGACTTCTTTAAGCATCTTTCGGTCAGCTCTTATGCTGAACTTGCTTGGGCGGCCTGACCTGGCCATGTTGGTGGTGGTTTTAAATGTTCTCCACTTGTAAATTATTTTCCGGACAGTGGAATGGCCAATTTCGAATAGTTTGGAGATCTTTTTATATCCCTTCCCAGACTCATATGCATCTACAATTTTTCTTCTGAAGGCCTCAGAGAGCTCTTTTGATCTCGCCATGGTGATGCAACTCACTTCAACAATCAAGAGCAAACCAAACTAAATATCTGAGGCTTAAATAGGACAGGCTCCTCCAAAATCCTCTGTAACGATGTTCTAATCATTTGCACCTGATGTGGTGCTCTTTATTATAATTTTAGGCATTTTAAGTGGAACTAAATGTGGGGGTGTCCTAACTTTTTCCTCACAAGAAGATTGCATTTCTATTAATTACATTTTACCAATCATTTTTTAAATAATTTGTTTCAGTTGTATTTGTTTAGTTATATTACCTCAATTTTTCAATATTGTTCAAATGAATATCAAATGTCCATATGTTTGAATATGTTGAAGAAGACAAAGGTTTTCATAGGGTGTCCTAATTTTTTCTCATGACTGTAGTATATAATCCGCCAAATGGGTTGTATGGTGAAAACATTGCATCACTCTCTCTAACGTGCAATGGATACAGATATAGCAATAGCAATTCATCCATCCACCTTAGGACGAACACCTGGTTGAGCATCTTTCTCAATGGTCAGCTGAGACATCAGTTCTGTCTGAACCGCTCCTGGCCACAGGCTGACAGAGGCCACTCCTCTGCTTCTCAACTCAACTGCTGTGTCTGCAGCTAGCCTGTCACACTGGAGAAGATAGGGAAAGAGAGACTTTGAGCAAAGACAAAAGGAACAGTAGCAGGGGGATGAGAAGATCGGGTGGAGGGGGTGATACAGTATGTATTAGTTCTACTGATCACACTAAAATAGGAACTGATATTCACTTAAACTGAGCAGATAGATGTACAATATCACACAACTGGGGACCCTAAAGACAGAGGGACTCACCGCAGCCTTACCAACACCATATGGCACATTGAAGAGGTACTTCAACCCTCCCATAGAGGATATAACCACTATCAAGCCCCGGCCCTGTGCCACCATCATCCGTGAAGCATACACAGAGCAGAAATAGTGCCCCCTGCAGGAAATATAAGTTGTCAAACCATACTGGAAAGTCACATAAGTCAAAGCACTGAGTATCAGGTGGAATTGACGATTATTGTTGATTAATTGTATCCATTACGTCCATATAGGTAATCATAGATTTAGTGGAAGGAAGGTCAGCCAATCAGGACCCAGAAACTGGGTTGTTAGAATAGGGTGCAGAGCAGAGGAAGACATGACTAAGAAAGATGACTCAGTACCTGAGGCCAGTGTTGTTTATGGAATCCCAAATAGATGGGTCTGTTTCCCAGAACTTTTTTCCCATGTTTTCAAAAATGGCCTGAAATTACAAAACATTTTTAATGTCACATGAGTCATATGATACAGTTTAAATAATAATGACTGAGAAACCCCATGAAACTGTGGCAAATGTTACAACAGTACGCAATGATTTACAATTGAATGGACACTTAGTAAAACTTTCTGTATATACCGATATTTATACAAACAACTAGTCGGCTATAGTTTTCACAGCCCCTGGCAAAGCTGCCAATTACCTGATGCACTAATCCATAGTGATGCCATGTTTTTACAGATGAAGTTAATGCAATAATGCAACAAGTCCTGTTTACCATGCAATGATTCCACTGACCTGTACACCAGCATATGCATTGTTCACAAGGATGTCCAGTCTGCCATTCTGCTCGCGTTGGATTTGATCAAAAAGTTCTTTAATATCTTCCTCCTTTGAAGAGTCACAGATAACCGGCACACAGTTTCCACCCCTCTCTTTTACCTGTCATTGAGAAGGGAGAAAGAAAGAGATTTGGGTACTGTAGTTGTTCCCTACCATTCACCAATCAAAATAGTGGTCTTCTCATAGTCTTAACCCCAAATGAGCATAATTTAAAGACAATATGTAACCCTAATCCTTCCAGTTATCCCAGGAACCTTAGTTCAACTTTACTCTGAACTATGTACAATTGTCTTTGTGTGGTGATTGTGCTCACCTGTGCTGCAGTCTCCTTCAGAGTCCTCTCCTGACGCCCTGTGATGTAGACAGTGGCTCCTGCCTCTGACAGTTGCAGGGCGATGCCCCTGCCAATGCCCCGGGAGGCCCCTGTTACCACGCACACCCAGCCTGAGAGCGCCATCTCCTGTTGGGACAGAGAGGGACGGAAACGTTAATGTTGTTGACTACCTGCAGAGAGGATAACCCTCTCCCAATAAAGCATAAAACTGTATTTTTTTCAATTCGGGAAAATTTAGCCGCATGCCTTTAATTCGCAGTACTGAAACTGCAGTCAGAATCGATGTATGTACTAGACTTTCATGCAAACAATTTCAAACACAAATTCTTGAGTGCTCTTGAAGAGGATGAGATAGCTTTGAGATGAGACACCTTTTAACAAGGCTGCGTGTGTGACGACATAACTAATCGTTAAATATACTGATACCCAGTATATAATGTAGTTAGAACGCAATGATTTGGTAACAGTCCCTACACAATATTTTGATATCTACTGGGTCCGACCATTTGTTCAGCTTGTACTGAGAGAAAAAGACACACACAAAACGGTACATAATATCAGTATCAGTCGATGGTTTGCAGTGTTACTTCAAGTTAAAGTCGAGAGCAAAGTGCAAATAGATAACTCGGTCACTGTGAAAGCAGCAGGTCCCATATTTCAGATCAAAAACTTCACGAAAAGAATACAGTTGTCTGTATTTCAACCCCTGAATACTTCATACCTCTTTGCACATTTGATAAATACTCCGGCACCGTTACTTACGTTGAATTAGCCTGTCAAAGCTTGTCTTGGCGTTCTCTGTTGCTTGGAGACTGCCCTTTCAGCTACCTCCTCTAGTCGAATTATGGTATGGATCGTACAGGGTCTTTGTTGCCCACGGAATGGACATCGAGCCGTAACCGCCCCTTAACTACCGTAAATCTTCCTAAGAGGAGTCTTTTTTCCGAAGACTTTTACTATTGCTGTGTCACTCCTGTACAGGTCCAGATAAGATCAAAAATCTATGTAGGAAAACTGTTACGGTTCCCCCTCCATGTCCTGTACACCAGGAGGTGTAGGACCAGAGCCTACAGGATTATGAAGGACCCTCACCACCCGAAACATGGACTGTTCCAGCCGCTGCGGTCAGGAAAACGCCTCCGCTGTCATGCAGCAAGAACAGAGAGGCTAAGGCTGAGTTTCTTCCCCCACGCCATCAGGATCATCAACGATGACCCCACCAGTGCCCCCCTCAAGTCACTCACACATGCACTGTCATCTTAACACATATGCACACACATAATCATCCATCTGCTATTTATATTGCTTACTTATATGCTTACTGCTTATACTGTTCATATTGTTTATACTGTCCATACTGTATATTTTTTAGTACTTCTATTTTTATTTTATTGTATTTTAAAACTTATTGTATTGTTGCACTACTCTGTGGCACTGTCACTTTTGCATTTCACTGTATACTTGTATGCACGTGACAAATAAAGAATCTTGAATCTTGAATCTTGAATCTCCTAACCAACCCTCTGGCACCACCTCGAGGCCGCGGCGGTCATCACTGGAGCGTCTTCTCAGTCGACAGCGCACCTGGACCCGATCTCCTATCAACACACCTGCAACACATCCCCAATCAGCACCCTACATCAACCCTGCCTGATCTTCACTCCAGTGCCAGATCGTACTGTGTCCCACAGTAACCCTTAGAATATTCCTTTACGCTTCTAGCCCCAGATTACCGCTCTCTCGAGTATCCTGTGTTTGTTTGTGTTGTCACCGCGTTCCCTTGTGTCCACATCCAGATACCCCGTCCTCCCTGGTGTTTCCTCTCGTCGACCCTTCCACGGACCTAGCCCCCTCCCCCACTACTGGACCTCCCGGCTTCCCGACCATCTGCTCGTCTGACTACCCGCCTGCCTGCCGAACCCCCTGCTCGTCCGACTGCCTGCCGAACCCTGGACCGACCCACGACTACTCTGTTGGATTATCCTTCTCTCCCCTACCCCTTTTCCCCCTGTATTATTAAATACGCCTTCGAGCTAAACCCCCACCATCTCTGAGCGCAGTCATTTGGTTCCGCTGACGTTCTAGTGTAACAAACTCTTTTGCAGTTGATACAAAGTTCAAAATAATCATGACTCAGCTGTTTATTATATTCACGTTTTATTTGAAAGTTTTCCACCTTGCATTTTGATCACTTTTTGTACACATTATGTTATCAATACAAAGCACTGTAAAAATTCCCATAAAATTCCCAATATCGCAGCTATCGATTGTAATATATTGTTTTGTATTAATAAAAGAGGGAGTGAGAAGCCTGTGGGCCAAAAATATTTACCCTTGGTGGTGCTGTGCTAGTTAAAATAATCTGCCAATGTTTGTTTTGAAAATATAAAGGCCACATGGCAGTGGTTCACCAGTGCATATTTCCCAAAAAGTGAGCAGCATATAGTCAGGAATTAGTGTTTTTTACACAGCTGAATGTCTCAGCTGGCATTCAGTCAAACAATGTTCAAACAATGCTTCGTTTAGAAAAGAATCCTTCATTTCATCCACTTAAAATATCATTACATAGGGAAAAAGATTATAATCATGGGCCTATACAGTATGGACATATAATTAAGATGAACTGTATTTCTATGAATAAGATTACAATACATTTCTGCAACTGCAGCAGTAAATAGGAAGTGCTCAGAATCGGCCACTGGCGAGGGTAAGAACAAACCGGGGAACCCTCAAGAATGAGGGCACGAAAGGGGACAGCCAGGAAACATACGGGACCTGGGTCAGGAGGAACTTGACGGAGGTGTAGTCCGTCACACTGCGGCCTGAAAGTAACAGGTGAGAAAGACAGTCATTTGTTATGTAGGTATGAAGAGTACGACATGGAAAGAAAATCTATTCTAGATTTCCTGCTGTGACTTTGTTTGGAGAGTCAAATACCTGTTTATGATGAGAACTTATAATAGAATAAATACTGCTAATAACTTGGTACTATACTGTTTATATAAAATTAGTGATGTATTGATCATTTACCATCCACATCTTTTAGTGTGTAGCGCCTAGCCAGGTCACAGGTCATCAACACTTTTCCCGACAGTGACATCAGATTCTTATCTTTAGATCAGAAACAGAAACCACACACATATTCAACATTGGAACAACCACATTTAAATCTGAGAAAACCTAGCGTGATAGTCAAGATACAGTGCATTCGGAAAGTATTCAGACCCTTTCACTTTTTCCACATTTTGTTACATTTTAGAATAAGGCTGTAACATAACAAAATGTGGAAAAAGTGAAAGGGTCTGAATACTTTCCGAATGCACTGTATAACACAACATCTTGAAAAGGGCAAGAAAATGATGTACAACCTGTGTGACTTTAAACACAGTTGGGCTTTCATACCTTTTGCCAGCTCAACAATGCACCTCCCACTCAGCTCTGTAGTTTCTCCATTGGCAAATACTTCTCTGAACTGAGAGAAAAAGAGTCTCATTACAACAAACACATTATATTGAAAGAGGAAATAAGTAGTCAAATTGTTTCTTTTAAGTATAATTTATGAAACAATATTCAGTTTATAATCCGCCAAATGGGCACAGCCTTAGCTGCTGTATGGTGAAAACATACGCGTCTAACATGTGACCGATACAGATATAGCAATAGCACTTCATCCATCTACCTTAGGATCAACACCTGGTGGGGCATCTTTCTCAATGATCAGCTGAGACACCAGTTCTGTCTGAACTGCTCCTGGCCACAGGCTGACAGAGGCCACTCCTCTGCTTCTCAGCTCAACTGCTGTGTCTGCAGCTAGCCTGTCACACTGGAGAAGATAGGGAAAGAGAGACTTTGAGCAAAGACAAAAGGAACAGTAGCAGGGAGATGAGAAGATCGGGTGGAGGGGGTGATACAGTATGTATTAGTTCTACTGATCACACTAAAATAGGAACTGATATTCACTTAAACTGAGCAGATAGATGTACAATATCACACAACTGGGGACCCTAAAGACAGAGGGACTCACCGCAGCCTTACCAACACCATATGGCACATTGAAGAGGTACTTCAACCCTCCCATAGAGGATATAACCACTATCAAGCCCCGGCCCTGTGCCACCATCATCCGTGAAGCATACACAGAGCAGAAATAGTGCCCCCTGCAGGAAATATAAGTTGTCAAACCATACTGGAAAGTCACATAAGTCAAAGCACTGAGTATCAGGTGGAATTGACGATTATTGTTGATTAATTGTATCCATTACGTCCATATAGGTAATCATAGATTTAGTGGAAGGAAGGTCAGCCAATCAGGACCCGGAAACTGGGTTGTTAGAATAGGGTGCAGAGCAGAGGAAGACATGACTAAGAAAGATGACTCAGTACCTGAGGCCAGTGTTGTTTATGGAATCCCAAATAGATGGGTCTGTTTCCCAGAACTTTTTTCCCATGTTTTCAAAAATGGCCTGAAATTACAAAACATTTTTAATCATCAGAGTCATATGATACAGTTTAAATAATAATGACTGAGAAACCCCATGAAACTGTGGCAAATGTTACAACAGTACGCAATGATTTACAATTGAATGGACACTTAGTAAAACTTTCTGTATATACCGATATTTATACAAACAACTAGTCGGCTATAGTTTTCACAGCCCCTGGCAAAGCTGCCAATTACCTGATGCACTAATCCATAGTGATGCCATGTTTTTACAGATGAAGTTAATGCAATAATGCAACAAGTCCTGTTTACCAGGCAATGATTCCACTGACCTGTACACCAGCATACGCATTGTTCACAAGGATGTCCAGTCTGCCATTCTGCTCGCGTTGGATTTGATCAAAAAGTTCTTTAATATCTTCCTCCTTTGAAGAGTCACAGATAACCGGCACACAGTTTCCACCCCTCTCTTTTACCTGTCATTGAGAAGGGAGAAAGAAAGAGATTTGGGTACTGTTGTTCCCTACCATTCACCAATCAAAATAGTGGTCTTCTCATAGTCTTAACCCCAAATGAGCATAATTTAAAGACAATATGTAACCCTAAACCTTCCAGTTATCCCAGGAACCTTAGTTCAACTTTACTCTGAACTATGTAGAATTGTCTTTGTGTGGTGATTGTGCTCACCTGTGCTGCAGTCTCCTTCAGAGTCCTCTCCTGACGCCCTGTGATGTAGACAGTGGCTCCTGCCTCTGACAGTTGCAGGGCAATGCCCCTGCCAATGCCCCTGGAGGCCCCTGTTACCACGCACACCCAGCCTGAGAGCGCCATCTCCTGTTGGGACAGAGAGGGAGGGAAACGTTAATGTTGTTGACTACCTGCAGAGAGGATCACCGTCTCTCAATAATGCACGAAATTGTCTATTTTTTAAAAATTGATTTAATTCGTATGAATTACATCAATTACATACTTTATTCGTATGAAGACATGAATGCAAACATTACTAGACATGAATGCAAACAATTTGCAACAGGAATTATTGAGAATAATAAGAGGATGAGGGTCTAGCGCCACTCATTGACAAGGCTGCGTTATGTAAGTTACAAGGCAATGATTTGGTAACATTTACAATATTGTAGTAATTATACTTAGGGTTAGGGTTAGCCCAATGGGTCAGATCATTCGTTTAGTATATAGTGAGAGAAAGAGACACAAAAAGGTCAATAATATGTCGGTATCGGATATGGTTTAGTCGTGTTGCTTCGAGTAATCTAGAGCAAAGTGCAAATAGATAACTGCGTATCTGTGAAAGCGTCAGGTCTCATATTTCACACCAAAAACGTCACGAAAAGAATACAAGGCTGTATTTCAACCCCTGAATACCTCTCTGCACAAGTCAAGAATACTCGTGCACCGTTACTTACTTTGAATCAGCCTGTCAAAGCTTGTCTTGGCGTTCTCTGTTGCTTGGAGACTGCCCTTTCAGCTACCTCCTCTAGTCGAATTATGGTATGGATCGTACAGAGTCGTTATGTCGTTGACCACGGAGAAATGGAAATCGAGACGTAACCGCGTCTTTACTACCGTAATGTTCCGAAGAAAAGTATATTTTCCGAAGACCTATACTATTGCTGTTATATGGGTTAGGGTTAGGGTTAGGTTTTTTTTTATTATTATTATTATTATTATTATTATTATTATTATTATTATTTATTTTTTTACAAAAAACACATACAAAAAAAATCCAGACAGTCGTTCATACACACATTTTAATTGATTGTTTCCCACGTTGCATTTTAATCACAATTGTACAGATTATGTTATGAATGCACTGTAAAAAATAACAATGTCAAAACCAATATTGCAACTATCGATTGTAATATATTGTTTTGTATTAATAAGAAAGGGAGTGAGAAGCCTGTAGGTCAAAATATTCACACTTGGTGGTGCTGTGCTAGTTAAAATAATCTGCCAATGTTTTTTTAAAAGCTAAAGGCCACGTGGCAGTGGTTCGCCCATTGATCAGTGCATGTTCCCCCCACAAGTGACCAGCATATAGTCAGGAATTCAATTAAATTTACATCAAATTTACATTAATTACATTTCTGCATTACCTCACTTTCCCTATGATCCAATAAAATCACACAGTGGCTTTGGCTACGATAAAGACCTACCACCTGGGAGGCTAACCTCAGATGCTAACCTCACATGCTTTCATTGCTCAGTATAAGGGATGACAGGTTCAAGAAAGTAGCATGCAGGCTCTTTTTGATAGGGGCAAGGCAGGCAAGTTGCAAAATAGAGGCAGGTAATTAGGGTTTCAGCATCAAACATCACAAGTTATGTAGGCATGGCTCTGTAAATTTCGTTCTCAAGGGTTCAATTTTACAATTTCAATGCTTAATATATAGTTGTACCCACTTAATATTCTCTATAATACAATGTTTAAAGTTATTTCACAACCAGCACACAAATATACAACAACAGGAACAAAAAATCAGGAATTCTGGGGGCGCCTGTTAATATTTCACTCTTTACCATCACAAATCCTTTAGATGGAAAGGCTGACAGATGGCCTGGATGCCCTGCCACATGCGTCGGGGGTCAGAGTTGTTCTGAAAGTGCTACTCACTCTGCAGTTTGTGGTTGTGTTTGGCCTTCCTGATGCCCCTCTTCAGGTTAGCCCTGGATGAGCTGTGGGCCTCTGCATCGGCAGATCTAAAAGCGGTTTTGCGTGCCTTCAGCAGTAAGCGGACCTCACTGCTCATCCAAGGCTTCTGGTTGGGGAAAGTTCTAATCTGTTTGTGGGTGGTGACACTGTTGACACATGTATTGATGTGATACAGAATGGAAGAAGCATATGAATCAATGGTCAGGGTGGCTTGAGTGGCAAACATACTCCAGTCAGTGTGTTGAAACTATTTACAGGAAGACTCATCCTTTTTCACATTCCAATTGAGATAAAGATACATTATGTTGCTCCAAAAATGTGTAGGAGTTAGTACTGGTACATGCACTCATGAATCATAGTTTACACAACCAAAAAAGGCGGTTCATGCTTGTGTGAATCATCAGTTAAAAATCATCATGCAAACCACTTATGTTCCTTTGAAAAACCACCCTCTAAGATCAGGGTGAAAATGGGGTTTAGATAGAAACAGATTAGAATATACATGCTTCTGCGACTGTGAATGTGACCCGGGAGACACTGCCAAATAAATACAGCAAAAATCAACATTGACCAAAACCCTTTTCCGGGAATATGTTGTCCAAAACACGTTTCCTGGCAGTGGCGCGTAGGAGGTGAAGTTGTCATCACACTGTGCCAAGTGTTCCAGCACCTTTGATGGTGACCCTTGCCAACTGTAAACATAATATATTACCTAAGCGATTTGTATCTACTGAGAAACTTTTTGGACACTTGTCCAGAGAAGAGAGAGGGAGGGGGAGGCTGGTGGAGGTAGAAATCGGAGGATGGGCTCATTGTAATGCATGGAATAGAATGAGGAATGGTATCAAACACATCGGAGGACGGGCTCATTGTAATGCATGGAATAGAATGAGGAATGCTTGATACCATTCCTCATTCTATTCCATGCATTACAATGAGCCCGTCCTCCGATTTCTACCTCCACCAGCCTCACTGGAACCAGTGTATTTGGTTTTAACAGTCTCTCCAATCATATTACCAGGTTTCTCAACAATGTTCATCTCTAAAGAGGAAGTCGTAGATGTTGGATAGAACGCAGTGTCTTCTGGTGGACTTATTGTCTGTGACCTTTGATTTAACAGTTGAAGAGGTGTGAACTTATAAACCCTGAATGTTTTGTCCCACACCCTGCCTATTTCTTCACAATTTTGTCCCACACCCTGCCTATTTCTTCACAATTTTGTCCCACACCATGCCTATTTCTTCTTCTGTGTCAGTTTGAAAAACTATTGCCTACTTTTGACAAGTCCATTTCTCAGAATTATTGTGGTTTATCTTGCTGAATCTATCAAGCGTGCACTTGCCTTGGCTGTATTCAATCAAACCTGCATTGAAGTATTTACACAATATCATCTACCCTTTTATTCAGATCATGTTACTGGATGGTTGTGGGTCCTATGTTAATACCAGGCAGACTCCCCACACCAGTCATTAAAATATTTGATAGATGCTCTGAAACCACCAATCAATAAGTTAATTCATTTTGATAGATTCTGTATGTAACTCATCGAGAGTATCCTTACCAACTGTGTCACAGTATGGTATGGCAACTGCTCGGCATCGGACCGGAAAGCACTGCAGAGGGTGGTGAAAACTGCCCAACGCCATCGAGGCTGTCCAGGGCAAACGATGCTTGCGTAAGGCACGCAGCATCGTCAAGGACATCTCTCACCCCAACCATAGACTTTTCACCCCACTCCCCTCCGGGAGGCGCTACAGGTCTCTCCGCACCCGAACCAGTAGGTTCAGAGGCAGCTTCTTCCCTGCGGCTGTCACCCTGCTGAACACGAACACTACACCTACCTGACAACCTACTACCCCCGCAACCCCCCCCCACCCGGACAATTGCACTATTGCACTATTACTCCCCTCCCCTGCTCTTACTCTTACTCAATACCACTGCTCTTCTGTACATACCTGTCCATACTGTTCATACTGTTCATAATGCACATAATGCACATATCCTATATTTTCTTTAATACTACTGCACATACTGTACATACTTGTTTATACTGTTTATACGGCATTCCATATTTATATTTATTCTGCATCTACCTCATGTTACTGTTAATACATATATACTGCTAGACTGCATTACCTATACAGCTCATATGCTGCTACACTGCTCATACTGTAACTATTTATTCTGCTATAATGCTACTGCTACTCACATACTGCTATACTGCACTGCTATATATACTGCTTATACTATACTATATTATACTGCACTACTACTGATCATATATTGCACTACCTGTAAATACTGTTCATTGCACTTTCTGCTATTTTGCACTTCTGGTTAGACGCTAACTGCATTTCGTTGTCTCTGTACTTGTACTCTGCACAATGACAATAAAGTTGAATCTAATCTAATCATCTAATCTAATTATTGAACACATTAGCAGAGAACATGCAAACTGAATAATGGTGGCTACAAATTAATATCAAACTAATAATGGTTGCATTTGATTTAGCAATAAGTCTGTTATTTGTCTTTCCTCCTACTTATTGTGTAAATACCAACTGTTGGGCGGATTGAGAAATATCAACTGGGGAAGGTAGGAGCTTTATAAAAGGCAGACAGACAGGGCTCCTACAGTCAGAGAGACAGACAGACAGACAGCGGTCTGTCAACACAATGGCTGGGATGAAAGGTCTCTTCTTTGGCAGTTGTTTTTTCTTGCTTTTGATGATTGGTCTTGAAAAACATGGTAAGATAATTTCTTCCTTTAGACACTCAGGGCTGGTTTGCCAGACACAGATTAAGCCTAGCTCTAGACTAAAAAGCATATCCAGTGGAGATTTTTCATTTAAAGTGTGATTTAGTCCAGGACTAGGTTCAATGTGTCCAGGAAACTGGCATTCAATGTCATCTCTGAAAATCACAATGAACATTAGTGTAGGCCTACTGTACAAACAGTCCATGTATATGTGAAGACATTGATTTAGGCCAGTTTTTGCAGAGTTTACCGCCTTTATAGTTAATAAATATTATCTATTAGTTTCACCCAGCAAGCATTGATAGTATTATCTCAGTCTATTAAAAATATTTTTAAATTAAGAAAGAGAAAACAATTGTTGTACAATACAATGTGCAGTGTTGCGCAATATATTCACCTAAAAGTTGAAACATTTTGCTTTGCTTTATAGTTTTGTCTCATGGCACAAAGGAATCAAAGAAGCGTGTAACCACCATAGACCTAATGAAGTACAACATCACAGTAAGAAGTGGACCAGAACCAGAACTTGTATCACTGTATTCAATGCTGATTTATAAACACCTTGACAAATAGCACTTTCAACAAAGTTAAAAGTTTCAACTTAGTGTATACTGTAATACTGTGATACTACTGTTCATAATAAACAGTAGTAAGAGGGGCCGGCAGGTAGCCTTGGTGTTTGAGAGGCCGACCAGTAACCAGAAGGTTGAGTGTGTGTCGTTCTTCTGTGTGTGTTTGTGTTTGTGTGTGCGTGCAACATTGACATTATACTGTAGATGATGTAGTGGAAATAACAGCTTATAAGTGAGTGTCTTAGATAAGTTACATATATCCCCCTGTAGGTGATAGCTCCTCCAGGCGTGATCATAGGTCCAGATGTAAATATAGAGGTAAGCCCAGATATATAGTACTCCCTTCCAGCTCGTTTACTGATTCATGCATATATTTGTTAAAAACAAGCTCTTGTAATCACTCATGCTTTCTGAATATATTTTCCATGATTTGTATGTTACAGACGGTGGTCCTGACCCAATGCAAAGGTGAGTTCCTGTCATGCAGTGAAATTAACTAAATGATGTGTATTTATCAATAAATGTTTCTGATTTATTGACATTGGGATGACAACTAACGATGAAAAATCGTTAGATTCCCCTCCTGGAATAGTGAATGTCTTACCGGCCCTCCTTGTACTGTGTTTCAAGCATAAAGATGAAAAAAGAATTCAATAAACCTAAAGTGATTATCTCCGATGCAAAGCTAACTTTAGGTTCATAATTTACAACAAAGTTAGATTCTGTTACTCCTCAGTCTGGGCCTATGTTTTGTTGAGGTGTTTAGGTGTGTGTTCTTGTGTGTCTCTTAGACATGGAGGAGAAGCTGGAGGACAAACACAAAGAGTTGCTGGATAAGAATAGCATCAACGCTAAACTGAGTGAGCAATGGAATTACAGTACTGTACACTGGCCAAACCACTAACACAAAATACATGATTCATTACGGTGAAATGATAGATAGATAGATAGATAGATAGATAGATACACACGCACAAGCACGCACGCACGCACGCACACACACACACACACACACACACACACACACACACACACACACACACACACACACACACACACACACACACACACACACGCACACACACACACACACACTCATTCATAGCTAAATCACACGTTGAAGGGGAAGGATATACAAAGTAAAAATATGATCAGACACTCATACATCAGACATTTGTTATTAGCGCTTTACAAATGCAATTTGATTGAATTGTTGACTGATTGATTGATTGGTTGATTGATTGATTTCCTCTCAGTCCATGACTTAGTGAATCTGGAGAGTGAACTGAGATATCTGAAGGTGAGGAGCAGGAGTTATGCTAAAACGGCGGAAGGACAGCTCATTGGTGAGTCATCATCCCATTCACTCTCCCTTTGCAGTTATTTAATCTTCTATAGAATGTTATATATCATGTTATATAGGGTCGTGACATTGTAATGCTATGTCACCCGTGCATTGGAATGACATTGTAATATTGTATCAACCAGGCAGTAGATAACAATGATTAGTACTGTATTGTTTAATAGTATTGTTAGTAATTAGTACAATTAGTATTGTTAGTAATTGTCACTTAGTCCTGAAATGCAATTCTAATGCAATGACTGGAGTCTAGGTATCTACAGTATCAGACCAACACATATGAGTAAAATGCCCATGTACTAAATGAATACCATGTCATCCTATAATGTCATCCCATGTTGTGCTCCACAGTCCTACAGGCTGAGCTGGAGAAAATGATGAGTCAACTGGATGAGAAGAGCCAAAGTATGACTAAACACTGTGAGTAAAGCAGTGCTTTCGGCTACCATAGAGGAGCTATGTTGAAATATGTGTGTGTGTGTGTGTGTGTGTGTGTGTGTGTGTGTGTGCGTGTGTGTACCTATCTATCTATCTATCTATCTATCTATCTATCTATCTATCTATCTATCTTTTTAAGGATGTTATTGCTGAAGTGTCTCACTAGTAAGGGGAGAGTCGCTTCCTCTGCCCAGACTTACGTAGTTGGTCTCTCTCACACTGCTCAACCCTTCGTCCTTTCCTTCCTCCTCTCCAGTTCTGTGGATCATGGCACTGCAGAGCCAGATGAAGGAGCTAGAGAGACGCATCACCTCACAGACAGACTCAGCCACCAAAACAGGTGAGTGGCACTGACTCCTGTCTAGGTACTGTAGCACTTTCTACTGTCCTACTAACAACAGGTTTATGCTTGGATCAAATAGTGTTCTAGTTAAACCAACAAATGAAATATAATGTTTGATATGAAAGTATCAAATATTAGATAACTATACTTCCACAATGAAAAAGTATAAACAAATGTGTCAGTCAATTGTATGTGATATTAAGTGTTCTCTTTGTGTCCTACAGAACTGCAGAGGCAACTGGAACTGAAGAAGCAGGAGCTGGAAGCCCAGACCAAGCAACTGGAGGCAAAGACTGACCATTCACAGACGCGTAAGTCTCAACAACTCAATGTTTACGTTTGAAAAATGCTATATTCTGAACATTTCAAATCTGAGGTCAAAATATATATTTGAAAATGGGAACTCAAACAACTCCCTGGTACTTAAAACAATAAAATGAATTACTAATAATTAGTTATTTAATTCCATCATTTCACTCTGAAAGTACTGAACCACTCTTTCACCTTTAGTTCTCAGGATAGTTTCACTGCAGAATAAGATTTGGTCAGTACAGAGGGGACCTGTCACGTTAACATCCTCATACACAGTCACTGGTAAGTGTATCTGCTATGGTTCATCGGGATATGACACTTACTGTATGACACTATAATACTCAATGCATTGTCTTCCTTCTTTCCTGTCAATTCTCTATCCCAATGAGACACTGTAAACAGCATACCCTAACCCTACCCGTACTCAGCATACCCTAACCCTAACCCTAACCCTAACCCTAACCCTAACCCATACAGCACAGGGTTGAAGTATATTCCATTTCAATTCAGTCAATTCAGAAAGTGAATTGAAAGTGAATTTTCAGTTTATTCAGAAAGCACTGAAAACAAATGCCTTATTTGCAATCATTGAATTTACTTCCTGAATTGACTGAATTAAATTCCACTGATCTTCAGCTGATCTTATACTGTTACCATATTAACCCTTGCACAGAACTACTGAAGGAATTGCAGGCCATGATCAGCGAATTGCCCAGCGGTCAATATGAAGACTTAAAACTGGGTGAGTCTGAGGATTATGCCACACCAAAAAAAGTATCACGGTGGTCTTTGCCACTTGAGCATTTTCAGTGAATTAATTTCTATTCTTCTTCTCTCTTTTTAAGTCTTGGAGGTCTATCAGCAGCAGAGTGAGGTGAAACAGGTGCAGAGGCTGATACAAGACACCAGTGATCGTACCCCAAAACAGACTCCAGGTGGGTGCCATCTAATTTTGATTACTATGGATAACTACTACTCCATGTACCTGTACATGAATAAACAACCTTTCATGTATTGTATGTAAACAGGAGCTGTCTATAATGTATTCATGTTACCTTTATTAATCCAGGTCTCATTGAGATAAAATCTATTTTCCAAGAATAAGCATGTAGAACAATTTAACAAACTTCTACAGATCACACATGAATGTCTACTCCCAAAGCAAGCAGATAGTTATTAGCACAACGTAAAGCCACTGTCATTTCCCTGTATCCTGACCACCCATTACACTACTGTTGTAACTTGTAAAGCTGCCTTAATGGTACTATACATATGTTGGTACTGGTTCCTGCGCTGCAATTTTGTGCTTACTAAATTCTCTGTTATGTATTTGTTTGCTTCATGCATAGGACCTGCAATTAAACATCCGGGTACTGTCCGGTGTGTAGTCAGTGGTCAGCTGGGGCCCTGCAAATTCAACACCACTTCATCCTTCTCTGAGCTGCACAAATTACTGGTGCTCAAGAACACTCATCTGGTGGAGAAAATCACACAGTTGACCCAGCATACCAGCAGTGCTGACCTGAGTAAGTCAAATGAACATTTCCCTGATGACAGAGATGGTGTAGCTACCGTGCATGCATTTTAATTCCTCAATTATTAATTATTGTTATTGTGGGCTCAATCAAAGGATCAGGATAACTTGCGTTCATTTGCACTCAGCTGTGAAGCTCTGTGGTTTTGAATCCTGTGAACTGGATCATTCTGACTAACTCAGTTTTCAATCTGTGGACAAACAATGAACTCAGATTGCAATCATACTGTATGCATGCAAGCATAAATCAGTTGTGTATGTTCTTTACAGTTCTGAGGATCATCACTCTGCAGTATGATATAGGAAGGATTGAGAGGGAGCTGTTCGAACACCATGTGACCACTGACGCTGACATGACTGGTGAGTCTGTTCTACACATTCAAACATGACTAGAGTATACATTGTACTGAACTTAATTCACACCCACAGTAAGTCAGTTAAATCCATTACAGGGAACCCCTTCCATGCCATCTTCCAAATATTGCCATCTCAAATTGATTTGTTGTTCTATTCTGTAGCTGTTCTAATTACATTCTATAGCTGTTCTAATTGCATTACATAGCTGATCTAATTCCATTCTGCAGCTGATCTAATTCCATTCTGTAGCTGATCTAATTCCATTCTGGAGTTGTTCTAATTCCATTCTGTAGTTGATCTAATTCCATTATATACAGTAGCTGTTCTAATTCCATTCAATAGCTGTTCTAATTCCATTCTATAGCTCTTGTAATTACATTCTGTAGTCATCCCAAAGTGCATACAATGGCTCTGTTTTTCAGCTTGTTGTGTGAGATGTGTTGTATTTTTTCCTACCCTAGACATTTTGGAGAAGCTCAAGGCAAAGGAGAAAGAGTATACATTGTTGCTGGCTAAGAGCAAAGGTACAGTACTAGATCCTCAGTTAAGAAACATGGTGCATCCCAAATCATTCATATGTCCCAAACACCACAGCATTCATAAAAAAAGAGAAAAAAAAGTATTTTTTCCTTCTACTAGCATTGTGACTGCCAATGGCCCCTGGTCCAAGCATTGATTACTTTTTCTTATGTTGACTGATGGATAGATGATTCACTTACTTAAACAAATGTATTTGTTGTACTTCGCTTTGGATAAATATTAATATGAATATTCTGTATAATGTATTGTAGATAATTAATATAATACTTCAACATAAACATGTGGAATCACTGCTTTTATTCCCTATCAGAAGGCAATCCTGTCAGAATCCTTGCCTACTTCCACACTATACCTTGCCTGTTTAAGATCACCCCAGTTCACCTCACCTCACAGTGTACTTTCACCCATCTCAGAGTTGGAGAGACAGCTGATAGAGGCGGGGGGAACCTGTGCCAGACATGAAGACAAATATAATGGTGAGATACGCTTTTTATACCTCTTTCTCTCTCTCTCTCTCTCTCTCTCTCTCTCTCTCTCTCTCTCTCTCTCTCTCTCACACACACACACACACACACACACATTATGAATGATATACAGTATCATAATATATCCATTTAACTCTTAACTCTTTCAGTACAATTAGCACATGGAACGTTTTGTCCTTGACCAGAGCTCTGCACTCTGACCAGCGTCCAGGTTCTGTAGAAGACATTTCTTACAGAAGGTGTGCTGGCAGCAGAGAGACATAGGCTCAGTGTAGATCTCAGATGGAGCATTGGAGGTGGTCAGGCAGAGCAGAGGAAGCTGATGCCTCAGCCATGGCTGAGGAGAACTGCGTGTGTGTTCACAGAGGGCATTACATCTCTTGTGTCCACATTGTGATCAGATTTCACTGGACAATTTATATTATTTTATTTTTTTAACCCACCACCTCTCCATCTCATCGGAAGACAGCTTTTTTACACTATAATTTGTACATATTTAAAATAAAAACTTTAAAATAAATTATTATTATTCAAACTATGATTTCTTTCTTCATATGATTTTGTAATACATCATTTCAAATTAATTTCCTTCTCCCTCTCCCAAATTGATGATCAAATATGATTGACTTTTAACTTTGAACCCCCTCTCAGTTAATGTTATTTTACATGCTTTTACAAAGCACTGCATTCACCAGTCATCACCTACAGTATTTGTCTCTTTCTCAGAACTGAAAATGAAGATGGAGAGCCTGATTGACAGCTTGAAAGGACAGGAGGGCGACTCCACACTGAGTAAGTAGAGCAGGTAGAGGAGAGATGACCTCATTCACAACAACACAGGGGGGTTGTTTCAGTTTCAGTTTCAGCTGCCATTGGAGACAGCAGGTTAGAAGGCATTTCTGGAGATGCGCTGTCCTTTTTTTTTCCAGTTCTAAGGATCATTGCAGCACTGACTGAGATGAGGGAAGGAGAGAATAAGCTTGCCACTGAGACAGATCCTACTGCGATCACTGGTAAGTTCAACTGATCTCTGTCTCTCTCTCTCTCTCTCTCTTTCTCTCTCTCTCTCTATCTCTCTTACATATAATGTTCATGAAGCACCACTACCAACCCTCCAGTTTTGCATTTGCCATTTATTTTCTGAGAGCACTCAGAGATCCAGAGCATGCTAAGTCTGAATGGTTTGGGTTGTTACAGCATTGCAGGAACTACTGGTGAAAATGAGCCAAGAACTAAAGACCAAGTACCAGCAATTTGAGGGAAAGACTGAAAACGCTCAATTGAGTAAGTAAACTGTTACTATGTACAGTACTGGACCTTTTAGAGTTAACTGCTGAGTATATTATACAGTACATAGGACTGATGGGTGATGCATGCCCTTTAATGTAGCCAAATAAATACAATCATGAGACAGGCAAGTATATAGATCCATTTAAATTCAAAGTCATAATGATTTCTTGACATCTTTGATTACATAATATTTACATCTGACATTTCTGCAAATCCTCCATCCGCCAGATCTCTAAAATAATGTTCTTACTGTATTGCCTATGTCTCAGTTTTCCAGATAATTGACCTGCAGTATAAGATTTTGCATCATCAGAGACAAGCTGCCAATCAAACAACTTTGAACCAGATCAGTGGTAAGACTTCACATTGCCAACGTTACAGAGGTTATTCAGTGAAAGGTGTTGTATTTGATGACACTACACACATAAACTCATGTCCTCAAAGGTAGCATACACTAATGTAGTCTAAATGCCTCTTCAGCTCTGTGCAATTTCACATTGAATTAAGAATATTGTTAAGATAGGCTAACTGTTCTATCAATGTTTGTCCCAGAGCTGCAAACCCAACTGGAGGTCATGATGAAAACATTGGAGGGGAAAAGCGGTGACAACTTAGCTCTGGGTAAGCTTGGCAGCTGAAAAATAACCCTAAATGTGATAATTTACATAATGGTGTTTTTTGTATGCTGTTGCACAGTGCAACATTCAGCTATCAGCATGTTTAAGTAAAACGCTGATAGGCACATTTACATTTGGAACTATGCACTCCATATTGTAGCCAGTTCAGCATAGAATCATGGCAGGAAAATCATGCAGTTATGTCAGACAGAGTGTGTCTTACTTACCTCTCCTCTCCTCTCACACATTCTTCTTCTGCCGTACCTGTATAGTTCTGAGGATCGTTACACTTCAGAGTGACCAGGCTGCGCTGAAGAAATGGATAGAAGACCTCAATCTGAGATCAGCAGAACAGATCGCTGGTGAGTACTGTGCAGGGAATGGAACGAACAACAAACTTGTCTTGCAATGTTACCGCTAAGTATGCAGTACAGTACGCCACTTGAATTAGCCGAATGTCATGTAAATTATTAAGTAGAATTACGTTTATTCTGACGACATTCAAAATCCCTCGCTACAGGCAGACGTTGCTCATTCAATTGAAACATTACACATTGTAAGTGTGACGTGTTTACGTGGTTTGGAACGTTTGAATACACTTCAACTAGAGACTAAAATAACTGTGAGGATTAGTATGTCAATATTCTGCCCATTAATAAACATACATGTAGCTAACATCATACTCTGTCATTGTGGTCCCACAACCTTTCTAATCTCTAGATCTGCAGCGTCAGCAGATGGAAACAACTGAGAAGATGAATATCAAATCGACCGACCTGAAAAACCCAGAGAAACAGACTATTCAATTGTGTAAGCAAAGCTGTATACATGTTTAAAACTACAGAAATGCTAAAACAGCATCGGAAATTATCAGAATTATTCGAATGACCATTGACCATAAACTATAATGGCAGGTCCTTGTAAAACGAGTACTTTTGACAAGAGCATGTGCTTTAGCACTCATCCTGTAATTCACTACTCAGTTCATATATTTTTATAGTGAACGAGGTTACGGCCCTGCAGAGGGACGTTCTGCGTTTATGGGATGAGCTTTCATCTGTCAAAACGTCAACTAGAAACAAAATTAGAGGTAAGTGTGTTCACTTTGATGTTCTCCTATACTCTCATACTCTCTTCGTCACTGTACGGCTCTCTGTTAAAGGTCCAGTATGTAGATTTAAGCTTTAAATTGTGCTAAATGGCAAAGATCAATAGGTAGCAATCAAGGAATGACATGCGTGATAAATAATATTTAGTGAAGACAAAAGCAGTGTATGGGTCCAAGCAAAGCGCTTCTAACATCTGGTGTCGAGGTCAAGCACTGGCCTTTACGTACTGTACCAAACTTTTAGTGCACATATTTGGCGCTATTAGAAAACAGCATATTTAAGTTTTTACGTTTTCTGCTTGGCCATAGAGGGCAGCAAAGCGCAAAACGACATGCTTCACCTTTGTGGCAAAACGTTAACTTTGTTACAAGCGCCATATGGATAAGTTTGACTTGACATTGTAATGTAGTTTCCTCATCCTGTTCTGGTGCCTCAGAGATGCAGGGGCAGTTGACTGACAAGACCAGGCAACTGCAGAACCTGATTTCACTGCTGATGCGGAACAGGAACGGAGAGAAAGGTGAGTGCAGCAGTCTAAAGAGGGAATTTAAGAGTTTCCTTTAAAACTGACCATTATTTGTCCCTCTTATTGAATTTGACAGTAGCACCTGTCGTGACATGATCAAAAAGCAATTCTTTACCTCTGTTTTTTCATATTTTAACAATGAACTTTGCTCCTTTCAGTTTTGCAGATAATTTCTGCGCTGACAGAAAGGAGGACCGTAATAACTGAAGCACAAATCTTCCAAAACACAAAAACAGATGAAATTAAAGGTGAGTTTAAAAAAAAAAAATCAGCCAGGATTGTAGATTTTACTATCAAATTAATTCATTTATTCATTGTGTCTAAATAACTCAAATATAATTCTCCCAAATATTACACACCTCATTCATTTAGACAGACTCATATCAATTATTTTTGTTTAAACTATGAATGACATTTACAAATATGTTTGTCTTTGATATGCAGAGCTCCACACTCGTCTTACACAGAAAGAAAAGGAAAATGCAGGTAAGACAGATGTAAATGAAAAGAAACATTTGTAACAAGGCATGTCAAACTGGGTGAAGCATGAATATGCTTTTATTTTCTCTATTTAGAGCTGAAGAGACAGATCACAGAGAGTAATGCAAAATGCTCTGATTACGAGGAAAGACTTCACGGTAAGACATTGCTCACTATTTTTCATTTTGATGTCTGATGATGTGATGCATGTTGCATACATCGGGAAGAAGGTTGAATTCAACACTGTATAATGCTGCGTTCATGACGTGTCAGAACTAGGAAAACTGAGAGATTTCATATTGAAAACACGTAGAAAGATGACACCCGAGTTTCCCCACTTAGAGAGTATCAGAATCAACCAATATGAAGCTCTACACAAATAACGTTTGTTAACGTAACTTCAGAGTTTACGACTTGTTATAAATGCAGTATAACTCTTGGGGCAGTATGATCTACAGGTACTGTATGTAGCCTACAGAAGTGCAAAACAGAATAAAAAACCTGGAAAAAATAGCTAAAATAAAACATAAGGGATTGACTCTTTTTTGATGCGAAGAGCCCACATATACAGTATAGGCGAACTATAAATGACGGGACTCTTTAATTTACACTGTCATACAGTATTTCATGTGTTTCCCCTCACAGAAATGCAGACTACGCTTGAACAGAAGATGAAAGAATTGGAGAACAAGACCGCTGGCATCTCTACACTGAGTGAGTGCAGCAGGGGTGTGGTGTGGTGCTCAGGAGTGAGAGACGAAATGTGCATCAAAATGACAAACAATGAAGAACCACCTTTGAAACACCTGCTGAACATTTTAAGAACATTGTTGTTATTAATCTCTCAGTGTCACCTGCTTTCTGTCTTGTTGTTGAGTGTGTTTAACTTGTCATTTCAGCTCTAAGGATCAGTCTGCTGGAGAGATCTATTCAAGATCTGGAGGCACGGATCCCAAAAGAAACAGATACAGATAAGATAGCTGGTAATAGTGATAGATGTATTTCATCAACCCCCATTAGGATGATGAATTGAACTGTAGTGATATACTGTAGTTGTTCAGTGGAGGTTATGCTGTTTGAGCCCTATTTTTGTTTTGGATGTCTCTCAGAACTTCAGAAACAACTGGACAAATTGAAAGAAGAGCTGAGTCTCAAGGACGAACAGCTGAAGAGAGTGTGTGATAACTCTGCCCTGAGTAAGAGAAACTGGCATTTTTTATTTGGCTGATGAGGAATTTCTATGGCATAAAAATGCTTTCACTTACTTGAAAAACATCACAACGTTTTAACTGATGAATTCAATGATAGACTTGAGTCATATCTAAATGTGTATTTTGTTTAACCTATTAGATACAGATTTATACTTTCTTTTTTTTTCAGTTAAGACTATCCTTGATCTGCAGGCTCAGATTGCCCAACAACAGGACCGGACCTCAGTTGAGATGGACAGTGAGTAAAGAGTAGGACAGAGTGGTATTAGCAGATTAGTAATGAAGATGGTATGATGGTATCAAGCTAATGACATTCTGTTTAGCTTGATCTGGGTTGAGAAGTTATGTTTTGCATTTGTTCAGCGTTCATGTTATGCTTTGAATGGAATGTTAATGTTCGTCATCATGCTTACAGAGCTGCAGGAACAACTGACTGGTGCGTTCAATGAACTTGATGACAGCAAAAATGACAACGTTAAATTGGGTGAGTTTTGGAGTTAAAACACGACAGCTCTCCTGCTATTAAAGCCACAATCTTTAATTTGAAAAAGAACAAAGCAGCAGCCCTGCCACATGAATTACGCATTGTAGCTTTAATTTACCATGATGCACTCAAGTTTTCCTATTGCCAAGCCTTAATATTCAGTCTTTTAGGCAGACTCTGGTGGTCTCAATATACAGTAAGGTGTCAATTGGGTTGATTCCAATGTACTGTGCTTGCCCTTGTAGTTCTGCAGATCACCTATCTAACGGATCAGGTTACACAACTAAAGAGATGGATAGCACATGTCAATAAGACTTCTACTGCCAAGATCACTGGTGAGTTCAGGACATTAGTTCACATAATTACTACAGTGCATATACATGGAACACAGTCAAATGAACACAACGGAAAATGTATAAACTGTATTTGAAACACAAAATGAACAACTCTAATATGTTTCTACAGAGCTTGAGGGGCAACTGGAGACAAAGATCAAGCAGCAGAAAAACTTGACTGCACAGATCTTGGTACAGGGCACAGATATCTCTGACCTGAGTGAGTGCAGCCATCTGGTTAAAGAGAACAGTTTGTGGTGTTGAGACTGATCATCTATTTTTTTCTATGATTCCCATCAACCACAATCCGAGAAGCATCCTTTCTGTGAAATTAAAAACGTTTCTCTTACCTTTCGTTTTCAGCTGATAAGTTAAAAAGACTTCAAGATAAGGTGAAAACTTTAGAGGACATGTTAAAAATCCTCAAAGAGGAATCCAACAAAGAAGTATCTGGTAAGTGAGATTCTTACCTCTTTTGAAACAACTCGTTGCTATTTTAATGTTGTATACTTTGCCATATCTAGTTGGAATTAATTTTTTGAATCGCTCAAGCAGATCTGTTTTTGTTTAACGTTATTCAGTGAAGATGCTTGACTAAACCTTGATGTTTTTCAAAAGGCATCTTGGTTCTTTGTTTCACTGGTTATATCCTTGTTGCCCTCAGAGCTGAAGAAGCGACAGGAAGACTTGGAAACTGATCTTGAGGACAAGACTAAAGAGCTGAAAGAAAAGGATCAGGAAAATAGTGCTCTGAGTAAGTGGGACACTTTTGTCATATTTTTCTGGGGTGACTTACATTACGTGTTGACCAAATTTCTATCTGACAATATGCTATATATGAAATGATGTACTTTTAAAGGTCTATTTGTTGTTGTCTTCTCAGAATTGAAGATCATCTTTCTCAATAATCAATTGATGAACTTTCAAGCGGAGGAGAGTCTAAGGACCAATACCAAAATTGATGGTATGTATACACGTTGTACAGTATGTTAACCCTATGGTTTGACTTAGCAGGTTATTAAATGGTACTTTTTGCCCTCTTTACTAAACATGGTCTTTTGTCCATGTCTTCACCGTCACATAATCATCACTTAATTCTGTTTTGTCTCTTTTCCCTTTTTCTGTCTCTGGGTTGATTGAATATTCTCTGTGTTTCCATGTCAGCTTTTGAGCCACAGTGACCCTTTCCCATAGACTATTGTATCTTCCTCGAAATATTCATTCAGTTTTCTTTTAAGAAGTAGCTTGGTTGTTGACTAATATTGTGCCATCATTCTAATTCATCTCTATTCATTTCAGATCTAGAGTATCAGCTCACAAAAACAAAGGAGAAGAATGAAGGTAAGATATTGAACTGTGATTAAAGCGATTGAAACACATGCTGAAATAATACAGATTCTGACTGAATGAATTATACTTCCCCCTCTTCATCTCAGAGCTGAGGAACACGTTGAAAGAGAAAGATACAGAATGCTCTGGAGTGTCTGAGAAATACAAAGGTGAGATTTTTCTATCAAGGTTCAATGTTGACTGATATCACGATCAAAGATTATTGAGGTCATTTTGGCTTTTTTTCCGGCTTTTTAAAAATTATTTGTTAACTTTAGTTGGGATGTGTGAATTCACCATTAAGTATAAGGTAAGGTGAATGTGCCATAATGACAGGATTAGGCCAAATTGATTCTGATTTTAGATGAAGGCACTCTTTAGCGTAATATTTTCTGTATCATACAGTGTTTCATGTGTTTCCCCTCACAGAAGTGCAGACGACGCTTGAACAGAAGATGAAAGAATTGGAGAACAAGACCGCTGGCATCTCTACACTGAGTGAGTGCAGCAGGGGTGTGGTGTGGTGCTCAGGAGTGAGAGACGAAATGTGCATCAAAATGACAAACAATGAAGAACCACCATGGAAACACCTGCTGAACATTTTAAGAAAATTGTTGTTATTAATCTCTCAGTGTCACCTGCTTTCTGTCTTGTTGTTGAGTGTGTTTAACTTGTCATTTCAGCTCTAAGGATCAGTCTGCTGGAGAGATCTATTCAAGATCTGGAGGCACGGATCCCAAAAGAAACAGATACAGATAAGATAGCTGGTAATAGTGATAGATGTATTTCATCAACCCCCATTAGGATGATGAATTGAACTGTAGTGATATACTGTAGTTGTTCAGTGGAGGTTATGCTGTTTGAGCCCTATTTTTGTTTTTTATGTCTCTCAGAACTTCAGAAACAACTGGACAAATTGAAAGAAGAGCTGAGTCTCAAGGACGAACAGCTGAAGAGAGTGTGTGATAACTCTGCCCTGAGTAAGAGAAACTGGCATTTTTTATTTGGCTGATGTGGACTTTCTATGGCATAAAAATGCTTTCTCTTATTTGAAAAAATAAACAATGTTTTAACTGATGAATTCAATGATATACTTAAGTCATATCTAAATGTGTGTTTTGTTTAACCTATTAGATACAGATTTATACTTTCTTTTTTTTTCAGTTAAGACTATCCTTGATCTGCAGGCTCAGATTGCCCAACAACAGGACCGGACCTCAGTTGAGATGGACAGTGAGTAAAGAGTAGGACAGAGTGGTATTAGCAGATTAGTAATGAAGATGGTATGATGGTATGATGGTATCAAGCTAATGACATTCTGTTTAGCTTGATCTGGGTTGAGAAGTTATGTTTTGCATTTGTTCAGCGTTCATGTTATGCTTTGAATGGAATGTTAATGTTCGTCATCATGCTTACAGAGCTGCAGGAACAACTGACTGGTGCGTTCAATGAACTTGATGACAGCAAAAATGACAACGTTAAATTGGGTGAGTTTTGGAGTTAAAACACGACAGCTCTCCTGCTATTAAAGCCACAATCTTTAATTTGAAAAAGAACAAAGCAGCAGCCCTGCCACATGAATTACGCATTGTAGCTTTAATTTACCATGATGCACTCAAGTTTTCCTATTGCCAAGCCTTAATATTCAGTCGTTTAGGCAGAATCTGGTGTTCTTAATATACAGAAAGGTGTCAATTGGGTTGATTCCAATGTACTGTGCTTGCCCTTGTTGTAGTTCTGCAGATCACCTATCTAACGGATCAGGTTACACAACTAAAGAGATGGATAGCACATGTCAATAAGACTTCTACTGCCAAGATCACTGGTGAGTTCAGGACATTAGTTCACATAATTACTACAGTGCATATACATGGAACACAGTCAAATGAACACAAAGGAAAATGTATTAACTGTGTTTGAAACACAAAATGAACAACTCTAATATGTCTCTACAGAGCTTGAGGGGCAACTGGAGACAAAGATCAAGCAGCAGAAAAACTTGACTGCACAGATCTTGGTACAGGGCACAGATATCTCTGACCTGAGTGAGTCCAGTCATCTGGTTAAAGAGAACAGTTTGTGGTGTTGAGACTGATCATCTATTTTTTTCTATGATTCCCATCAACCACAATCCGAGAAGCATCCTTTCTGTGAAATTAAAAACGTTTCTCTTACCTTTTGTTTTCAGCTGATAAGTTAAAAAGACTTCAAGATAAGGTGAAAACTTTAGAGGACATGTTAAAAATCCTCAAAGAGGAATCCAACAAAGAAGTATCTGGTAAGTGAGATTCTTACCTCTTTTTAAACAACTCGTTGCTATTTTAATGTTGTATACTTTGCCATATCTAGTTGGAATTAATTTTTTGAATCGCTCAAGCAGATCTGTTTTTGTTTAACGTTATTCAGTGAAGATGCTTGACTAAACCTTGATGTTTTTCAAAAGGCATCTTGGTTCTTTGTTTCACTGGTTATATCCTTGTTGCCCTCAGAGCTGAAGAAGCGACAGGAAGACTTGGAAACTGATCTTGAGGACAAGACTAAAGAGCTGAAAGAAAAGGATCAGGAAAATAGTGCTCTGAGTAAGTGGGACACTTTTGTCATATTTTTCTGGGGTGACTTACATTACGTGTTGACCAAATTTCTATCTGACAATATGCTATATATGTACTTTTAAAGGTCTATTTGTTGTTGTCTTCTCAGAATTGAAGATCATCTTTCTCAATAATCAATTGATGAACTTTCAAGCGGAGGAGAGTCTAAGGACCAATACCAAAATTGATGGTATGTATACACGTTGTACAGTATGTTAACCCTATGGTTTGACTTAGCAGGTTATTAAATGGTACTTTTTGCCCTCTTTACTAAACATGGTCTTTTGTCCATGTCTTCACCGTCACATAATCATCACTTAATTCTGTTTTGTCTCTTTTCCCTTTTTCTGTCTCTGGGTTGATTGAATATTCTCTGTGTTTCCATGTCAGCTTTTGAGCCACAGTGACCCTTTCCCATAGACTATTGTATCTTCCTCGAAATATTCATTCAGTTTTCTTTTAAGAAGTAGCTTGGTTGTTGACTAATATTGTGCCATCATTCTAATTCATCTCTATTCATTTCAGATCTAGAGTATCAGCTCACAAAAACAAAGGAGAAGAATGAAGGTAAGATATTGAACTGTGATTAAAGCGATTGAAACACATGCTGAAATAATACAGATTCTGACTGAATGAATTATACTTCCCCCTCTTCATCTCAGAGCTGAGGAACACGTTGAAAGAGAAAGATACAGAATGCTCTGGAGTGTCTGAGAAATACAAAGGTGAGATTTTTCTATCAAGGTTCAATGTTGACTGATATCACGATCAAAGATTATTGAGGTCATTTTGGCTTTTTTTCCGGCTTTTTAAAAATTATTTGTTAACTTTAGTTGGGATGTGTGAATTCACCATTAAGTATAAGGTAAGGTGAATGTGCCATAATGACAGGATTAGGCCAAATTGATTCTGATTTTAGATGAAGGCACTCTTTAGCGTAATATTTTCTGTATCATACAGTGTTTCATGTGTTTCCCCTCACAGAAGTGCAGACGACGCTTGAACAGAAGATGAAAGAATTGGAGAACAAGACCGCTGGCATCTCTACACTGAGTGAGTGCAGCAGGGGTGTGGTGTGGTGCTCAGGAGTGAGAGACGAAATGTGCATCAAAATGACAAACAATGAAGAACCACCATGGAAACACCTGCTGAACATTTTAAGAAAATTGTTGTTATTAATCTCTCAGTGTCACCTGCTTTCTGTCTTGTTGTTGAGTGTGTTTAACTTGTCATTTCAGCTCTAAGGATCAGTCTGCTGGAGAGATCTATTCAAGATCTGGAGGCACGGATCCCAAAAGAAACAGATACAGATAAGATAGCTGGTAATAGTGATAGATGTATTTCATCAACCCCCATTAGGATGATGAATTGAACTGTAGTGATATACTGTAGTTGTTCAGTGGAGGTTATGCTGTTTGAGCCCTATTTTTGTTTTTTATGTCTCTCAGAACTTCAGAAACAACTGGACAAATTGAAAGAAGAGCTGAGTCTCAAGGACGAACAGCTGAAGAGAGTGTGTGATAACTCTGCCCTGAGTAAGAGAAACTGGCATTTTTTATTTGGCTGATGTGGACTTTCTATGGCATAAAAATGCTTTCTCTTATTTGAAAAAATAAACAATGTTTTAACTGATGAATTCAATGATATACTTAAGTCATATCTAAATGTGTGTTTTGTTTAACCTATTAGATACAGATTTATACTTTCTTTTTTTTTCAGTTAAGACTATCCTTGATCTGCAGGCTCAGATTGCCCAACAACAGGACCGGACCTCAGTTGAGATGGACAGTGAGTAAAGAGTAGGACAGAGTGGTATTAGCAGATTAGTAATGAAGATGGTATGATGGTATGATGGTATCAAGCTAATGACATTCTGTTTAGCTTGATCTGGGTTGAGAAGTTATGTTTTGCATTTGTTCAGCGTTCATGTTATGCTTTGAATGGAATGTTAATGTTCGTCATCATGCTTACAGAGCTGCAGGAACAACTGACTGGTGCGTTCAATGAACTTGATGACAGCAAAAATGACAACGTTAAATTGGGTGAGTTTTGGAGTTAAAACACGACAGCTCTCCTGCTATTAAAGCCACAATCTTTAATTTGAAAAAGAACAAAGCAGCAGCCCTGCCACATGAATTACGCATTGTAGCTTTAATTTACCATGATGCACTCAAGTTTTCCTATTGCCAAGCCTTAATATTCAGTCGTTTAGGCAGAATCTGGTGTTCTTAATATACAGAAAGGTGTCAATTGGGTTGATTCCAATGTACTGTGCTTGCCCTTGTTGTAGTTCTGCAGATCACCTATCTAACGGATCAGGTTACACAACTAAAGAGATGGATAGCACATGTCAATAAGACTTCTACTGCCAAGATCACTGGTGAGTTCAGGACATTAGTTCACATAATTACTACAGTGCATATACATGGAACACAGTCAAATGAACACAACGGAAAATGTATAAACTGTATTTGAAACACAAAATGAACAACTCTAATATGTTTCTACAGAGCTTGAGGGGCAACTGGAGACAAAGATCAAGCAGCAGAAAAACTTGACTGCACAGATCTTGGTACAGGGCACAGATATCTCTGACCTGAGTGAGTGCAGCCATCTGGTTAAAGAGAACAGTTTGTGGTGTTGAGACTGATCATCTATTTTTTTCTATGATTCCCATCAACCACAATCCGAGAAGCATCCTTTCTGTGAAATTAAAAACGTTTCTCTTACCTTTTGTTTTCAGCTGATAAGTTAAAAAGACTTCAAGATAAGGTGAAAACTTTAGAGGACATGTTAAAAATCCTCAAAGAGGAATCCAACAAAGAAGTATCTGGTAAGTGAGATTCTTACCTCTTTTTAAACAACTCGTTGCTATTTTAATGTTGTATACTTTGCCATATCTAGTTGGAATTAATTTTTTGAATCGCTCAAGCAGATCTGTTTTTGTTTAACGTTATTCAGTGAAGATGCTTGACTAAACCTTGATGTTTTTCAAAAGGCATCTTGGTTCTTTGTTTCACTGGTTATATCCTTGTTGCCCTCAGAGCTGAAGAAGCGACAGGAAGACTTGGAAACTGATCTTGAGGACAAGACTAAAGAGCTGAAAGAAAAGGATCAGGAAAATAGTGCTCTGAGTAAGTGGGACACTTTTGTCATATTTTTCAGGGGTGATGCAAGGCAAGGCAAGTTCATTTATATAGCACATTTCATATGCAGAGGCAATTTAAAGTGCTTTTTTATAAAATAGATGAAATGGAAAGAGTATAAAAATCTTAAATAAAAAAATGTAAAAAATTATTTAAAAAAAATCTTAAAAGACATAAAAAGAATAAAAGTTACAGTGCATTTTAGGGTCAGAGTGCAATTATTAGAAGCAATTTAGTTTTCTTTACCTTAAAATACCTGTTCCCTGGGTGTTAGGTACTCTAACCCAAATCTGTATTTGGGACTCTAATCCAATTTTTATTTGGCCAAATTTTTATTTGGGACTCTAACCCATATTTTATTTCGAACTCTAACCCAAATTTTATTTGAGACTATAACGCAAATACCTTAGTTACCCAAATATTTATTGGCACTCGAACCCAAATTTGATTTGGGACTCTAACCCAAATTTGATTTGGGATCTAACCCACATTTTATTTAGGACTCTAACCCACATTTTATTTTGGACTAAACCAAATACCTTTGTTAACTTAGTTAATTTAAGGCAGAGGCGAACATTTAGGTGTTTAGCCCAGAGTTGGGGCTGATCTAAGATCTTCCGGAAGTTTATTCCAGCTATGTATAGCATAATAACTAAATGCTGCTTCACTTTGTTTTGTTTTAATCCGAGGAACAGTTAGTAGACTAGTCCCTGATGACCAAAGAAGTTGACAGAATTTTTCTCTGACAATATGCTATGTATGAAATGATATGCTTTTAAAGGTCTATTTGTTGTTGTCTTCTCAGAATTAAAGATCATCTTTCTCAATAATCAATTGATGAACTATCAAGCGGAGGAGAGTCAAAAGACCAATACCAAAATTGATGGTATGTATACACGTTGTACAGTATGTTAACCCTATGGTTTGACTTAGCAGGTTATTAAATGGTACTTTTTGCCCTCTTTACTAAACATGGTCTCTTGTCCATGTCTTCACCGTCACATAATCATCACTTAATTCAGTTTTGTCTGTTTTCCCTCTTTCTGTCTCTGGGTTGATTGAATATTCTCTGTTTTTCCGTGTCAGCTTCTGAACCACAGTGACCCATTCCTATAGACTATTGTATCTTCCTCAAAATGTTCAGTCAGTTTTCTTTTAAGAAGTAGCTTGGTTGTTGACTAATATTGTGCCATCATTCTAATTTATCTCTCTTCATTTCAGATCTAGAGTATCAGCTCACAAAAACAAAGGAGAAGATTCAAGGTAAGATATTGAACTGTGATTACATCTATTGATACACATGCAAAAATAATACAGATTCTGACTGAATAAATGATTCTTCCCCCTCTTCATTTCAGAGCTGAAGAAAACGTTGAAAGAGAAAGACACAGAATGCTCTGGAGTGTCTGAGAAATACAAAGGTGAGATTTTTCTATCAAGGTTCAATGTTGACTGATATCACGATCAAAGATCATTGAGGTCATTTTGGCTTTTTTTCCGGCTTTTTAAAAATTATTTGTTAACTTTAGTTGGGATGTGTGAATTCACCATTAAGTATAAGGTAAGGTGAATGTGCCATAATGACAGGATTAGGCCAAATTGATTCTGATTTTAGATGAAGGCACTCTTTAGCGTAATATTTTCTGTATCATACAGTGTTTCATGTGTTTCCCCTCACAGAAGTGCAGACGACGCTTGAACAGAAGATGAAAGAATTGGAGAACAAGACCGCTGGCATCTCTACGCTGAGTGAGTGCAGCAGGGGTGTGGTGTGGTGCTCAGGAGTGAGAGAAGAAATGTTCATCAAAATGACAAACAATGGAGAACCACCATGGAAACACCTGCTGAACATTTTAAGAAAATTGTTGTTATTAATCTCTCAGTGTCACCTGCTTTCTGTCTTGTTGTTGAGTGTGTTTAACTTGTCATTTCAGCTCTAAGGATCAGTCTTCTGGAGAGATCTATTCAAGATCTGGAGGCACAGATCCCAAAAGAAACAGATACAGATAAGATAGCTGGTAATAGTGATAGATGTATTTCATCAACCCCCATTAGGATGATGAATTGAACTGTAGTGATATACTGTAGTTGTTCAGTGGAGGTTATGCTGTTTGAGCCCTATTTTTGTTTTTTATGTCTCTCAGAACTTCAGAAACAACTGGACAAATTGAAAGAAGAGCTGAGTCTCAAGGACGAACAGCTGAAGAGAGTGTGTGATAACTCTGCCCTGAGTAAGAGAAACTGGCATTTTTTATTTGGCTGATGTGGAATTTTTATGGCATAAAAATGCTTTCACTTACTTGAAAAACATCACAATGTTTTAACTGATGAATTCAATGATATACTTAAGTCATATCTAAATGTGTATTTTGTTTAACCTATTTGATACAGGATCATACTTTCCTTTTTTTTTCAGTTAAGACTATCCTTGATCTGCAGGCTCAGATTGCCCAACAACAGGACCGGACCTCAGTTGAGATGGACAGTGAGTAAAGAGTAGGACAGAGTGGTATTAGCAGATTAGTAATGAAGATGGTATGATGGTATGATGGTATCAAGCTAATGACATTCTGTTTAGCTTGATCTGGGTTGAGAAGTTATGTTTTGCATTTGTTCAGCGTTCATGTTATGCTTTGAATGGAATGTTAATGTTCGTCATCATGCTTACAGAGCTGCAGGAACAACTGACTGGTGCGTTCAATGAACTTGATGACAGCAAAAATGACAACGTTAAATTGGGTGAGTTTTGGAGTTAAAACACGACAGCTCTCCTGCTATTAAAGCCACAATCTTTAATTTGAAAAAGAACAAAGCAGCAGCCCTGCCACATGAATTACGCATTGTAGCTTTAATTTACCATGATGCACTCAAGTTTTCCTATTGCCAAGCCTTAATATTCAGTCGTTTAGGCAGAATCTGGTGTTCTTAATATACAGAAAGGTGTCAATTGGGTTGATTCCAATGTACTGTGCTTGCCCTTGTTGTAGTTCTGCAGATCACCTATCTAACGGATCAGGTTACACAACTAAAGAGATGGATAGCACATGTCAATAAGACTTCTACTGCCAAGATCACTGGTGAGTTCAGGACATTAGTTCACATAATTACTACAGTGCATATACATGGAACACAGTCAAATGAACACAAAGGAAAATGTATTAACTGTGTTTGAAACACAAAATGAACAACTCTAATATGTCTCTACAGAGCTTGAGGGGCAACTGGAGACAAAGATCAAGCAGCAGAAAAACTTGACTGCACAGATCTTGGTACAGGGCACAGATATCTCTGACCTGAGTGAGTCCAGTCATCTGGTTAAAGAGAACAGTTTGTGGTGTTGAGACTGATCATCTATTTTTTTCTATGATTCCCATCAACCACAATCCGAGAAGCATCCTTTCTGTGAAATTAAAAACGTTTCTCTTACCTTTTGTTTTCAGCTGATAAGTTAAAAAGACTTCAAGATAAGGTGAAAACTTTAGAGGACATGTTAAAAATCCTCAAAGAGGAATCCAACAAAGAAGTATCTGGTAAGTGAGATTCTTTCCTCTTTTTAAACAACCCGTTGCTATTTTAATATTGTATACTTTGCCATATCTAGTTGGAATTAATTTTTTGAATCGCTCAAGCAGATCTGTTTTTGTTTAACGTTATTCAGTGAAGATGCTTGACTAAACCTTGATGTTTTTCAAAAGGCATCTTGGTTCTTTGTTTCACTGGTTATATCCTTGTTGCCCTCAGAGCTGAAGAAGCGACAGGAAGACTTGGAAACTGATCTTGAGGACAAGACTAAAGAGCTGAAAGAAAAGGATCAGGAAAATAGTGCTCTGAGTAAGTGGGACACTTTTGTCATATTTTTCTGGGGTGACTTACATTACGTGTTGACCAAATTTCTATCTGACAATATGCTATATATGAAATGATGTACTTTTAAAGGTCTATTTGTTGTTGTCTTCTCAGAATTGAAGATCATCTTTCTCAATAATCAATTGATGAACTTTCAAGCGGAGGAGAGTCTAAGGACCAATACCAAAATTGATGGTATGTATACACGTTGTACAGTATGTTAACCCTATGGTTTGACTTAGCAGGTTATTAAATGGTACTTTTTGCCCTCTTTACTAAACATGGTCTTTTGTCCATGTCTTCACCGTCACATAATCATCACTTAATTCTGTTTTGTCTCTTTTCCCTTTTTCTGTCTCTGGGTTGATTGAATATTCTCTGTGTTTCCATGTCAGCTTTTGAGCCACAGTGACCCTTTCCCATAGACTATTGTATCTTCCTCAAAATATTCATTCAGTTTTCTTTTAAGAAGTAGCTTGGTTGTTGACTAATATTGTGCCATCATTCTAATTCATCTCTATTCATTTCAGATCTAGAGTATCAGCTCACAAAAACAAAGGAGAAGAATGAAGGTAAGATATTGAACTGTGATTAAAGCGATTGAAACACATGCTGAAATAATACAGATTCTGACTGAATGAATTATACTTCCCCCTCTTCATCTCAGAGCTGAGGAACACGTTGAAAGAGAAAGATACAGAATGCTCTGGAGTGTCTGAGAAATACAAAGGTGAGATTTTTCTATCAAGGTTCAATGTTGACTGATATCACGATCAAAGATCATTGAGGTCATTTTGGCTTTTTTTCCGGCTTTTTAAAAATTATTTGTTAACTTTAGTTGGGATGTGTGAATTCACCATTAAGTATAAGGTAAGGTGAATGTGCCATAATGACAGGATTAGGCCAAATTGATTCTGATTTTAGATGAAGGCACTCTTTAGCGTAATATTTTCTGTATCATACAGTGTTTCATGTGTTTCCCCTCACAGAAGTGCAGACGACGCTTGAACAGAAGATGAAAGAATTGGAGAACAAGACCGCTGGCATCTCTACGCTGAGTGAGTGCAGCAGGGGTGTGGTGTGGTGCTCAGGAGTGAGAGAAGAAATGTTCATCAAAATGACAAACAATGGAGAACCACCATGGAAACACCTGCTGAACATTTTAAGAAAATTGTTGTTATTAATCTCTCAGTGTCACCTGCTTTCTGTCTTGTTGTTGAGTGTGTTTAACTTGTCATTTCAGCTCTAAGGATCAGTCTTCTGGAGAGATCTATTCAAGATCTGGAGGCACGGATCCCAAAAGAAACAGATACAGATAAGATAGCTGGTAATAGTGATAGATGTATTTCATCAACCCCCATTAGGATGATGAATTGAACTGTAGTGATATACTGTAGTTGTTCAGTGGAGGTTATGCTGTTTGAGCCCTATTTTTGTTTTTTATGTCTCTCAGAACTTCAGAAACAACTGGACAAATTGAAAGAAGAGCTGAGTCTCAAGGACGAACAGCTGAAGAGAGTGTGTGATAACTCTGCCCTGAGTAAGAGAAACTGGCATTTTTTATTTGGCTGATGTGGAATTTTTATGGCATAAAAATGCTTTCACTTACTTGAAAAACATCACAATGTTTTAACTGATGAATTCAATGATATACTTAAGTCATATCTAAATGTGTATTTTGTTTAACCTATTTGATACAGGATCATACTTTCCTTTTTTTTTCAGTTAAGACTATCCTTGATCTGCAGGCTCAGATTGCCCAACAACAGGACCGGACCTCAGTTGAGATGGACAGTGAGTAAAGAGTAGGACAGAGTGGTATTAGCAGATTAGTAATGAAGATGGTATGATGGTATGATGGTATCAAGCTAATGACATTCTGTTTAGCTTGATCTGGGTTGAGAAGTTATGTTTTGCATTTGTTCAGCGTTCATGTTATGCTTTGAATGGAATGTTAATGTTCGTCATCATGCTTACAGAGCTGCAGGAACAACTGACTGGTGCGTTCAATGAACTTGATGACAGCAAAAATGACAACGTTAAATTGGGTGAGTTTTGGAGTTAAAACACGACAGCTCTCCTGCTATTAAAGCCACAATCTTTAATTTGAAAAAGAACAAAGCAGCAGCCCTGCCACATGAATTACGCATTGTAGCTTTAATTTACCATGATGCACTCAAGTTTTCCTATTGCCAAGCCTTAATATTCAGTCGTTTAGGCAGAATCTGGTGTTCTTAATATACAGAAAGGTGTCAATTGGGTTGATTCCAATGTACTGTGCTTGCCCTTGTTGTAGTTCTGCAGATCACCTATCTAACGGATCAGGTTACACAACTAAAGAGATGGATAGCACATGTCAATAAGACTTCTACTGCCAAGATCACTGGTGAGTTCAGGACATTAGTTCACATAATTACTACAGTGCATATACATGGAACACAGTCAAATGAACACAAAGGAAAATGTATTAACTGTGTTTGAAACACAAAATGAACAACTCTAATATGTCTCTACAGAGCTTGAGGGGCAACTGGAGACAAAGATCAAGCAGCAGAAAAACTTGACTGCACAGATCTTGGTACAGGGCACAGATATCTCTGACCTGAGTGAGTCCAGTCATCTGGTTAAAGAGAACAGTTTGTGGTGTTGAGACTGATCATCTATTTTTTTCTATGATTCCCATCAACCACAATCCGAGAAGCATCCTTTCTGTGAAATTAAAAACGTTTCTCTTACCTTTTGTTTTCAGCTGATAAGTTAAAAAGACTTCAAGATAAGGTGAAAACTTTAGAGGACATGTTAAAAATCCTCAAAGAGGAATCCAACAAAGAAGTATCTGGTAAGTGAGATTCTTACCTCTTTTGAAACAACTCGTTGCTATTTTAATGTTGTATACTTTGCCATATCTAGTTGGAATTAATTTTTTGAATCGCTCAAGCAGATCTGTTTTTGTTTAACGTTATTCAGTGAAGATGCTTGACTAAACCTTGATGTTTTTCAAAAGGCATCTTGGTTCTTTGTTTCACTGGTTATATCCTTGTTGCCCTCAGAGCTGAAGAAGCGACAGGAAGACTTGGAAACTGATCTTGAGGACAAGACTAAAGAGCTGAAAGAAAAGGATCAGGAAAATAGTGCTCTGAGTAAGTGGGACACTTTTGTCATATTTTTCTGGGGTGACTTACATTACGTGTTGACCAAATTTCTATCTGACAATATGCTATATATGAAATGATGTACTTTTAAAGGTCTATTTGTTGTTGTCTTCTCAGAATTGAAGATCATCTTTCTCAATAATCAATTGATGAACTTTCAAGCGGAGGAGAGTCTAAGGACCAATACCAAAATTGATGGTATGTATACACGTTGTACAGTATGTTAACCCTATGGTTTGACTTAGCAGGTTATTAAATGGTACTTTTTGCCCTCTTTACTAAACATGGTCTTTTGTCCATGTCTTCACCGTCACATAATCATCACTTAATTCTGTTTTGTCTCTTTTCCCTTTTTCTGTCTCTGGGTTGATTGAATATTCTCTGTGTTTCCATGTCAGCTTTTGAGCCACAGTGACCCTTTCCCATAGACTATTGTATCTTCCTCAAAATATTCATTCAGTTTTCTTTTAAGAAGTAGCTTGGTTGTTGACTAATATTGTGCCATCATTCTAATTCATCTCTATTCATTTCAGATCTAGAGTATCAGCTCACAAAAACAAAGGAGAAGAATGAAGGTAAGATATTGAACTGTGATTAAAGCGATTGAAACACATGCTGAAATAATACAGATTCTGACTGAATGAATTATACTTCCCCCTCTTCATCTCAGAGCTGAGGAACACGTTGAAAGAGAAAGATACAGAATGCTCTGGAGTGTCTGAGAAATACAAAGGTGAGATTTTTCTATCAAGGTTCAATGTTGACTGATATCACGATCAAAGATCATTGAGGTCATTTTGGCTTTTTTTCCGGCTTTTTAAAAATTATTTGTTAACTTTAGTTGGGATGTGTGAATTCACCATTAAGTATAAGGTAAGGTGAATGTGCCATAATGACAGGATTAGGCCAAATTGATTCTGATTTTAGATGAAGGCACTCTTTAGCGTAATATTTTCTGTATCATACAGTGTTTCATGTGTTTCCCCTCACAGAAGTGCAGACGACGCTTGAACAGAAGATGAAAGAATTGGAGAACAAGACCGCTGGCATCTCTACGCTGAGTGAGTGCAGCAGGGGTGTGGTGTGGTGCTCAGGAGTGAGAGAAGAAATGTTCATCAAAATGACAAACAATGGAGAACCACCATGGAAACACCTGCTGAACATTTTAAGAAAATTGTTGTTATTAATCTCTCAGTGTCACCTGCTTTCTGTCTTGTTGTTGAGTGTGTTTAACTTGTCATTTCAGCTCTAAGGATCAGTCTTCTGGAGAGATCTATTCAAGATCTGGAGGCACGGATCCCAAAAGAAACAGATACAGATAAGATAGCTGGTAATAGTGATAGATGTATTTCATCAACCCCCATTAGGATGATGAATTGAACTGTAGTGATATACTGTAGTTGTTCAGTGGAGGTTATGCTGTTTGAGCCCTATTTTTGTTTTTTATGTCTCTCAGAACTTCAGAAACAACTGGACAAATTGAAAGAAGAGCTGAGTCTCAAGGACGAACAGCTGAAGAGAGTGTGTGATAACTCTGCCCTGAGTAAGAGAAACTGGCATTTTTTATTTGGCTGATGTGGAATTTTTATGGCATAAAAATGCTTTCACTTACTTGAAAAACATCACAATGTTTTAACTGATGAATTCAATGATATACTTAAGTCATATCTAAATGTGTATTTTGTTTAACCTATTTGATACAGGATCATACTTTCCTTTTTTTTTCAGTTAAGACTATCCTTGATCTGCAGGCTCAGATTGCCCAACAACAGGACCGGACCTCAGTTGAGATGGACAGTGAGTAAAGAGTAGGACAGAGTGGTATTAGCAGATTAGTAATGAAGATGGTATGATGGTATGATGGTATCAAGCTAATGACATTCTGTTTAGCTTGATCTGGGTTGAGAAGTTATGTTTTGCATTTGTTCAGCGTTCATGTTATGCTTTGAATGGAATGTTAATGTTCGTCATCATGCTTACAGAGCTGCAGGAACAACTGACTGGTGCGTTCAATGAACTTGATGACAGCAAAAATGACAACGTTAAATTGGGTGAGTTTTGGAGTTAAAACACGACAGCTCTCCTGCTATTAAAGCCACAATCTTTAATTTGAAAAAGAACAAAGCAGCAGCCCTGCCACATGAATTACGCATTGTAGCTTTAATTTACCATGATGCACTCAAGTTTTCCTATTGCCAAGCCTTAATATTCAGTCGTTTAGGCAGAATCTGGTGTTCTTAATATACAGAAAGGTGTCAATTGGGTTGATTCCAATGTACTGTGCTTGCCCTTGTTGTAGTTCTGCAGATCACCTATCTAACGGATCAGGTTACACAACTAAAGAGATGGATAGCACATGTCAATAAGACTTCTACTGCCAAGATCACTGGTGAGTTCAGGACATTAGTTCACATAATTACTACAGTGCATATACATGGAACACAGTCAAATGAACACAACGGAAAATGTATAAACTGTATTTGAAACACAAAATGAACAACTCTAATATGTTTCTACAGAGCTTGAGGGGCAACTGGAGACAAAGATCAAGCAGCAGAAAAACTTGACTGCACAGATCTTGGTACAGGGCACAGATATCTCTGACCTGAGTGAGTGCAGCCATCTGGTTAAAGAGAACAGTTTGTGGTGTTGAGACTGATCATCTATTTTTTTCTATGATTCCCATCAACCACAATCCGAGAAGCATCCTTTCTGTGAAATTAAAAACGTTTCTCTTACCTTTTGTTTTCAGCTGATAAGTTAAAAAGACTTCAAGATAAGGTGAAAACTTTAGAGGACATGTTAAAAATCCTCAAAGAGGAATCCAACAAAGAAGTATCTGGTAAGTGAGATTCTTTCCTCTTTTTAAACAACCCGTTGCTATTTTAATATTGTATACTTTGCCATATCTAGTTGGAATTAATTTTTTGAATCGCTCAAGCAGATCTGTTTTTGTTTAACGTTATTCAGTGAAGATGCTTGACTAAACCTTGATGTTTTTCAAAAGGCATCTTGGTTCTTTGTTTCACTGGTTATATCCTTGTTGCCCTCAGAGCTGAAGAAGCGACAGGAAGACTTGGAAACTGATCTTGAGGACAAGACTAAAGAGCTGAAAGAAAAGGATCAGGAAAATAGTGCTCTGAGTAAGTGGGACACTTTTGTCATATTTTTCAGGGGTGATGCAAGGCAAGGCAAGTTCATTTATATAGCACATTTCATATGCAGAGGCAATTTAAAGTGCTTTTTTATAAAATAGATGAAATGGAAAGAGTATAAAAATCTTAAATAAAAAATGTAAAAAATTATTTAAAAAAAATCTTAAAAGACATAAAAAGAATAAAAGTTACAGTGCATTTTAGGGTCAGAGTGCAATTATTAGAAGCAATTTAGTTTTCTTTACCTTAAAATACCTGTTCCCTGGGTGTTAGGTACTCTAACCCAAATCTGTATTTGGGACTCTAATCCAATTTTTATTTGGCCACATTTTTATTTGGGACTCTAACCCATATTTTATTTCGAACTCTAACCCAAATTTTATTTGAGACTATAACGCAAATACCTTAGTTACCCAAATCTTTATTTGGGACAGAAACCCCCATTGTTTTTGGGACTCTAACCCAAAACATTTTTGGGACTAACCCAAATTTTTATTGGCACTCGAACCCAAATTTGATTTGGGACTCTAACCCAAATTTGATTTGGGATCTAACCCACATTTTATTTAGGACTCTAACCCACATTTTATTTTGGACTCTAAACCAAATACCTTTGTTAACTTAGTTAATTTAAGGCAGAGGCGAACATTTAGGTGTTTAGCCCAGAGTTGGGGCTGATCTAAGATCTTCCGGAAGTTTATTCCAGCTATGTATAGCATAATAACTAAATGCTGCTTCACTTTGTTTTGTTTTAATCCGAGGAACAGTTAGTAGACTAGTCCCTGATGACCAAAGAAGTTGACAGAATTTTTCTCTGACAATATGCTTTGTATGAAATGATATGCTTTTAAAGGTCTATTTGTTGTTGTCTTCTCAGAATTAAAGATCATCTTTCTCAATAATCAATTGATGAACTATCAAGCGGAGGAGAGTCAAAAGACCAATACCAAAATTGATGGTATGTATACACGTTGTACAGTATGTTAACCCTATGGTTTGACTTAGCAGGTTATTAAATGGTACTTTTTGCCCTCTTTACTAAACATGGTCTCTTGTCCATGTCTTCACCGTCACATAATCATCACTTAATTCAGTTTTGTCTGTTTTCCCTCTTTCTGTCTCTGGGTTGATTGAATATTCTCTGTGTTTCCGTGTCAGCTTCTGAACCACAGTGACCCATTCCTGTAGACTATTGTATCTTCCTCAAAATGTTCAATCAGTTTTCTTTTAAGAAGTAGCTTGGTTGTTGATTAATATTGTGCCAGCATTCTAACTCATCTCTATTCATTTCAGATCTAGAGTATCAGCTCACTAAAACAAAGCAGGAGAATGAAGGTAAGATTTGATTAAAGCGATTGAAACACATGCTGAAATAATACAGATTCTGACTGAATAAATGATTCTTCCCCCTCTTCATCTCAGAGCTGAAGAAAACGTTGAAAGAGAAAGACACAGAATGCTCTGGAGTATCTGAGAAATACAAAGGTGAGATATTTCTATCAAGGTTCAATGTTGACTGATATCATCATCAAAGATGGTTGAAGCTTTCTCCATTAAATAGAACTTACATTAATGTGACGTGAATGTGATGTGACGACAAGGATGAGCCCAAATGTTTTCTGATTTTAGATTCATTCTTCAGTATAGCATTTTCTGTATCATACAGTATTTCATGTGTTTCCCGTCACAGAAGTGCAGACGACGCTTGAACAAAAGATGAAAGAATTGGAGAACAAGACCGCTGGCATCTCTACGCTGAGTGAGTGCAGCAGGGGTGTGGTGTGGTGCTCAGGAGTGAGAGACGAAATGTGCATCAAAATGACAAACCACCATGGAAACACTTTGGAAAAATATTCAGAAATCGCTGAATATTTTAGGAACCTCATTGTCACTGATCATTGTTTCACTTGCTCTCTGCCTTGTTGGCTTAATTGGGTATGTCTTTTCAGCCCTCAGAATCACGCTTCTGAACAGACAAATTGTGGATCTTCAGACATCTATAGAGAATGAACCAGACAAGATAGCTGGTAACAGCCATTGATTATTCATTACTTTAACCCAATTTATCTTATGAATTCAACTCTACGGTACTCTATTGTGTAGGTTTTGCCTTTTGACAGTTCCTTTTGTTCCTCAGAACTGAAGAGACAACTGGAGAAAATGAAGGAAGAGCTGAGGCTGAAAGATGAACAGTTGAAGAGATTGTGCAATGAATTTGACCTGGGTAAGAGTGGTGATTATTTTGGATTGGTTGATTTAAAATTGCCCTGGAACTTATCATGCTTTTACCCTGATTAAAACATTTGTTTTAAATCTTTAAAATCAGGCCATTTAGCAATTTCAGTCAACTTGTTTGGGGAAACAAGGGTTGAATAAACGTCATGCAATTTCATGCTCTGTTTCTATTTTGTATTTCTTTCAGTTCAGAGGATTATTGAACAGCAGACTGAGATTTACAGGCTTCAGAACCAATCCGCAGACCAGCTTGCCAGTGAGTAGAGCAGGGGTCTCCCAACTGGGAGATCCACTGGATGTGCAGGCTTTTTGCTACTGCCAAGCACTAACACGGTTGTTTCAAATAATCAACTCATAAAGTACATGTGTGCTTTAGCTGGGAGTTTGATCACTAAGCCACGGTGTATAACCACTGTCCCGCCAGTAAGAATATTCTGAGTGAACCCACTGTACAGTTTGCCTTTATCTGTAATTGATTGAATTTGGGCCAAAATATGATTTAGCAGACCAGTCATGAAAAAAATAGCTATCATTCTGACTGATAATAAATTGTCTTATTCTTTTTATCTTTCAATGTAGAATTAGGGTTAATATCTAATTTTTTATTTTATTTTCAGAGCTGCAAGGACAACTAATTGCCAATATTGCTGAATTAGAGGACAGCAAAAAGGACAACTACAAACTCAGTGAGTTGACCCATTTTAATACCTCTGCTGTTAACAATGGTCCGATGCTCAGCCTGAAGAATATGGGTGGTCTGAGGAAGACCTGGTGTGGTCGAAATGCATTGTGCCATGCGTAATTGTGTTACAGTCAGGTGTTTGATACCATTCCTTATTCCATTCCATGCATTACAATGAGTCTGTCCTCCAAGTTCTACCTCCACCAGCCTCCACTGGTAACAGTATATGAGCCATAAGATGTCCTGCTACTGTATTTTTGTAAACATTTTTGGGGCTTTCTCTGGTCTCTTCTGAAAAATATGAGCTTTCACTGGATTTATTTCAGTGTTTTACTTTTGTTTAGTTTTGAAGATCAAAATCACTTTAAGATGTCAGTAGGGTTTGAGTCAATGTGTCTCACCTAGGCTGCACTTGTCTTTCTGTTACTCTAGCTTTGCATGTCCTTGCTCTGAGGGATCATTTGGAAAATGTAGCCACATTGGCAGAACATCTAAATAAGACATCTTCTTCCAAAATTGCTGGTGAGTAAAATAAATAAATAAATGAATTCAGATTAGTAAGAGTGAGAGATTGATGAACATGTGTTAATCCAAAAAGAGACCCACTCTTCATAATGTGTCTCTACAGAGCTTGAGGAGCAACTGGAGGCAACGAGGAACGAGCTGAAACAATTGATTGCACAGATGAAAGGACAGTACGATATCTCTGACCTGTGTGAGTGCAGCCACCTGGTTAAAGTGAACACTTTGCAATGTTAATGCAGCACATGTGTACCAGTGTTGGCTATACCATTTTGAGGTAACGCCAAATCCCTAGAGATTTGTAAGCCCACATACAGTACCAAGAGTGTGTCCTCTTCGTGTAAAGGTAGACACTTGGGTCATCCATGCGGGAGACCCTGGATGGAAACCCACTTGTTATACCACAGCAGGCTTATACTGCAGAAACTCTCTGAGTGTGGTGCTAATGTCCTTCTCTGTTACCTTCAGTGAAGAGAATGATAGCGCTGCAAACTGAGTTGCATGATCTGGAGAAAACGTTGAGTGACCTCAGATTGACAAGCAGTGCAGTGATCCTTGGTGAGTTTTTTTTTTTTCAAGTAATATTAAAATTCATACATCAGGGAAAATTACTTGTTTGATTAACCCTTTAGGTGAAAGAGAGCAGATCTGTGTTTCCAGACTGGAACAGCGTTAATGTTTGTCATTATCTTTATTTGACATTTCTCTTGCCATATCTTTGCTTTCCCAGACCTGCATACAGAACGCGTGAAGACGGACCATCAGCTGGCGGTAAAGTCTGCAGAATTGGAGGCTAAGGATCAGCAAAATGGTGTTCTGCGTGAGTGCACCAGTTTGGCCAGATACCCCAGGAGTGAATGTTTAGAATCACAATCACGCCCGTGAGGAATCATATGATTCAGTGGCTTATGATGAGCTGATTCTAGAATGTCTTTATGGTATTTTCTGCATAATTGTTGTTGTCATATTTTGGCTATTAAAACCGGCCCTTTTGCGACTCTTTTTGGCTATTAAAACCGCCCCTTTTGCGACTGTTTCTGTTCTCTCTCCTAGAATGCTCTGCTCAGTTCCTCCTGTTGTCTTTTCAGAACTAAGGATAATGGCTCTACTGACTCAGCTGGGGGAGATTCAGCAGGAGAAAATGACAGGATCTCAGACTGTGAAGCTTGTAATCAGTGAGTTATTAGGTTTCTCAGCCAACTGTATTGTTACCATTTAACTAGTCATACTGTAATCTACATGAGACCTGTTGGATTTGCAGACTTTCATTCCAACCCAGCACTAACCACTGACACACATTTATAAAATCAATAACTAACCAAATGTGTCTTCTGTCTGGGACACAATTCATTGAATCTGATGTGTTTGTTCTGGGCTGGAAGGGCTACTCACACACACACACACACACACACACACACACACACACACAATAGCTTTTTAGGACTCGAAAAATGTCTCTCAGACAGTCTTTCATCCCAGATGTTTATGTCCAGTTGATACTTTTATCCATCTTCCTTGAAAAATGATTATGTCTGCCTTTTCTTTTCCCATCAGATCTCAGGCAAGAGATTCAAGGTAATGGGTGTTCCTTTGACCCAAATATACAGCCAGAGATGCATTTGCATACATTATAATATAATATATAATGTTGATAATCTGTACAGTAATTATCATATTATACAGACATTAGGTCCTATTAACATGGTGTATTTGCAGGACAATATTGTATGATGAAAACTCCATGATGGAGTATTTATTTTTCATGGATATCCATGAACTTAATCCATTCCATTTTGTTGAGATGTATTGGCATGAATTAACCATGTTGCCATAGAGGTTTGTCAAAGACGTTGATTAGGAAGTGTATAAGGAGCTGAGTTTTGGCTTTTCCATCTTAGAGCTGCAGACGCGCTTGTCAGCTAAGGAAGATGAATGCACCCGCACTCATGAAGGTGGGATAAACCGTTATCTCTTCTCCACAATCTTGAAATCATTTTGTCTATGACAAACAAATCAGTGATGGATTTCTGTGTGTGTCTCTCAGATTTGGTGTCCCAGTTGAACAAAAAAATCGACCAACTTTGCAATGGAATCACAGATGGTACTACTAAAACGAGTAAGTAATGTTGTATCATGGCAGTTTGAGACATTAAAAGTTTGTTGTGATACTGCACCTGTATGTAATGGGATACAGTGGAGTGTATGAGTCTTACTCACAATCTATACTCTTCAAGAACACAACAGTATGCCTGCAATGTATAGATGAGTACACTTAAAAAAGTGAATTTCATTGGAATCCCTCAGATCCTAGAATGCTTTGTTTTAATTTTTTGTCCTTACGTCATTTCAGTTTTTAAGCTCATTGTGCTGCAAACGGATGTACAACTTCTCAGTAAGTGGACTGCTGTCAGCACAGACTCACAGAAAATTTCTGGTGAGTTCATCTATCTAGCGATATATTGAGCGATCTATCTAGCGATCCATTCATCCATCCTTTCATCTATTCATCTATCTATCTATCTATCTATCTATCTATCTATCTATCTATCTATCTATCTATCTATCTATCTATCTATCTATCTGAACCCGCCATTTCTGATATTCTTCATCCCCTTCATTCTCTTCAGTGATGCAGAGGCAACTTATGGAGATAAACAATTACATTTACTCTCAGAATCACCAACTAAAGGAAAACCTTCATAACGCAAATCTGAGTAAGTATACTGCAGCACTTTACAGTTGTCTGGTATAGTGTACAGTATAATACAAGACACATGATCTTGGAAGCTCCAATTACACTATAATATATAGCAGTGAAACAAGACAGACATACAGCATAATACAACATCATGTACTGTACTATGAGTATAGAGACTGTTATGATTCCAATTCATACTGCATATCTATGTTTTTGTTGCTGACAAAATAAAAGCAAAGGTTTTTAATTCAGGTAAATGTATTAATGTGCAATGTGATGAATTCATTAATGTGAGTTATTCAAAGACAATGAAAAGCAGTGAGACTTCTTGTACATGTTTATTTGCACTCCTCAAAAACTGTTCTTATGTACACAATGTTTTTACATTTTCAATGGCAGATTTAGACCATGTAGTTATATTACTGTATGTCAAGTTTATTTTACATGTGATTATTTCTTTGTTTGTTGTTCAGTCCTTCAGATCATTGCACTGCAGAATGAGATCTGGGGGCTGCAGAGTGGACCTTATGGTCCCACTGTCTCACAGAACATCAATGGTGAGTAAACGGTCATAGTTACAGCAAGCTGAACTTAGAATTCTTTTGATTTAATTTGAAAGCAAATAAGAACACAGAAAAACGGAGCATGAGCAAACAAATGAGTTCTAAATTCAACTTGAGCGCATTCCGTTTTTTTTTTTCATGAAGTCAATGCTTTAAATTGTGGACTGGCACCCTTGTAAGCACTATACAATTAGAACAATTTATTGGGAATTTGCTATAACTCTGTCCTGTATCGGAATTAAAGTTAGCTATTTTATGTGGAATTGATATATTGGCCTGTGTAGACCTGTCCAGACAAGTCATTGTGTTTTCAAATCATGTAATATCCTGAATATCACACAGATCTGCAAACGCTACTGAACAACAAGCTCACTGACATGGAGAAATGGAGCAATGATGACTCAAAACTGGGTGAGTTAGTCCATCACTCAGGGTTCAGCTCTGCACTCTGTCACAGTACAGTTTGATGACTATAAATGTACAAGTTTTAGACTGACTCATCATGTATAGACTGACACAGCTTCCCTCTACCCTGCTGTAAAGAAATGTAAAGACTACTATATTCACATACATGGAGGGGGGGGGCAGTCTTCTGTCACCACATGAACATTCTGACATCTGGATTCTCTTGTGAACACTCTGACGGCTGAATTCAGATCTTCTCCCTTCTCTTTTCAGTTCTGAGGATCATGGCATTGCAGAGTGAAATACTGGAGCTCAGGAGAATGATAGATGGTGGTCCCACTACTACCAGTGTTGAGGGTATGGTTGTGGTTATGTTGCATATTATGGTACTGTATGGTTGTAGTAGTACCGGGGTTGGCTGCTGGATGTAGAAATCAGATGACGGGCACATTGTGTTTAATACCATCCCTCATTCCATTCGATACATTACAATGAGCCTGTCCTTCGATTTCTGCCTCCACCAGCCTCCCCTGTATGGTACCATACCATCAACTGTATCTCTTTATGTCACCCCAACCTCAAACCTCCACGAACCTTTATTCCTCCCTTTTTCAGAGCTGAAGAGGCAAATGACGATTAAGGAAGCAGAAGTTGAGGAAAAGACTAATGAGCTAAGAGAAATGGATCCCAGTAACACACAACTGCGTATGTGAGGTTTCTTTCAGTAGTCATACATGAAGTTATGTCGGAAAAGCTTCATAGAATGATAGATTTGAATTACTGATACAATGTTTGAAGAGCTAGCTAAAGTACATAGCTGTTGCCCAGGCAAACTGAAGCTTTTTCAGCAAGACTTTCAGAAGACATTGCTCAGTGTTTTCTCTTCTCTCTCTCTCTCTCTCTCTCTCTCTCTCTCTCTTGCTCTCTCTCTCAGTTTTCAGGATCATTGCACTGCAAAGTGACATGAGGGCATTACAGAATAAGGGCTCTGACAGCAGACAGATGGCAGCTAAAATTGCTGGTGAGTGCTTTAACATGTCACAATACATTTCTGTGTAACTGTAGTTACACTTTTTAGTAATCCCCTCTCAATCCTTACTCTCCACCCTTCCCTATAATCTTGACCTTTAAACTGGTATCCAATGTTAACTTTTTTCATTTTTATATATTTTATATATTGGTATTCATATATGTATTTTGTCTGTGTGTTGCACCTCTAGCCAGTCTGGAAAGGGTATGCATGTTGACTGACCCCTGTACCATACATTAGTATATGTGATGTATTGTTTTACCCCTTGCAGAGCTCCAAGATCAAATCCAAACCAAGGATTCTCAACTCCAAACCAAGGATGGCCCGGATCTGAGGTGAGATGTGCCCCTTGAAAGTTCAATTTCAACAACCGGTTCATACATTTGCCGTGACTGTGTTTGTTATAATCCATTTATCTTTCATTTTTTTCACCCCCCTCTTCAGGGCTGCAGAGCCGGAGACAAAAGTAACAAAAAAAAGTCAGGGGAATGGCTGTCGTAACTGTCGTAGCAAGAGAAGATGAAGAATGCCAAGATGCTCACAGTATAACTCTTAGTTGGTAGTACTTTGCAAATATCAACATTAAAAATCAATGCTGTGTATTTTCATTAAACACTGATGATGAAATTAAAAGTTTGTTTTCATCCAATGAAACCTTTTTTATTGACACCTACAAAACAGTTCAAACTTTGTATTGCATGGTCCACTCATTCACACAGCATTATACTTTCACAATACTCTATATACAGTGCTCAACAGAAAAGATACAATATCCTTTATTAGACATATCCAAGGTTGGTATATTCTACATTTATGAATCACACTTCACAATAACTATAAACATAGTATATCTTAACATTGGATATCTGAATGCTGGCTTGGGGCCAGTTAAACAGCATAAACATAGTTATGACTGGTCTATGGGTCTAGACCTGTCAACCAATTTGCTAAAAAGTACCTAAAAAGCCTGCAGAGGTCTGGAAAAAGGTTGGTGGATTCTGCATTTATGAATTACACTTCACAATAACTATAAACATAGTATAGGCTTGGGGCCAGTTGCATAAACATAGTTAAAACTGGTCTATGGGCCTAGACCTGTCTTATTTTAGCTGTAAGACAAGGCAAAATTTCAGTTGTATATACATTAAGACTGACTTACCTTAAGCCTAGACTGCCTACCCTCAGGGTTTGATCTAAGGCCTATGATGCCATGGCAACAGCTGACTAGTCCTTCAAAAAGAACTGTCAACCGTTCACATTTGCTTTAGATTGTCTGTAGTTATGTAAGGGACATAAACAAAAGACAAAATGAGATACACACATACAAATATGGTTAGTTTGTTTGTTGGCAACAGATAGCTGGCAAGCTAGCGAACTGGCCTAAATAGCTAGCAAGTTTGCCTTTACAAACCTAAATGGGAGGCAATAATCACTAGCTAATCGCATATGTCATATCCTGAAAAAAAATCAGAAAGGCAAAAAACCTTACACCTGCCAAAATCATCATTAAAAAGAGAACAATCGCAATCACTGGTACAATCGCAATCGAGCTGGTAGTCCAAGGAAGACTTCCACAGTGGAGGACCAAAGAATACTCACCATAATTAAGAAAACCCCCAAAACAACTGTCCCACAGATCAGGAACACTCTCCAGGAGATAGCAGACAGATGGCAGGAAGTAACGCTTCACTTAAAGCACCCTGACAGAACAGACATATACCTTTATCAACCAACTACAGCCCCAAGGGCACACGTTTTCTAACCCAATATCAGGCTGCTCAAAGTAAATTGGAACCCAAAAGACTTGTGAATGTCTCAGACCACCATCCACAGAACCAACCTATAGCTATATGCTTATTTTACCATCCTACAGACACTTCACTGCAAGGTGCAAACCACCAATCAGATGTGTTCTGGCCAAAACAAATCAGATTATTTTTGCCCTAAGAACAAAGTTCTGCAGTTTAGACATGGAGCTGTACAGGTTGTATTTATAGTTTTGGTACAGGGACCTATGCTGGACATACTGCGAAAGCAACCCAGGAGCAAAGAAGTGAAATATTCTGCAATGGCGGAAGTCAATCACCTGATCTCAACCTGATGTACTCTTCAGCATGATGAACCTGATGAACTCTTAACCTGATGAACTCTTCAGCATGCATTTCACTTGCTGAAGACAAAACTAAAGGCAGAAAGACCCACGAACAAACAACAACTGAATACAGCCGCAGTAAAGGCCTAGCAAAGCATCACAAAGGATTTGGTGATGTCCATGGGTTCCAGACTTCAGGCAGTCATTGCCTGCAAAGGATTCTCAACAAAGTATTAAAAATGACAATTTTATTTATGGTTATGTTAATTTGTCCAATTACATTTGAGCCCCTGAAAATAGGGGACTGTGTATAAAAATGGTTGCAATTCCTAAACGCTTCATACAATATTTTAGTTCAACCTCTTGAATTAAAGCTGAAATTCTGCACATCAATTCCATCTCGATCGTTTCATTTCAAATCCATTGTGGTGGCGTACAGAGCCAAAATTATGAAAATCGTGTCACTGTCCAAATATTTCCGGACCTAACTGTATGTGGTAATGCACTAGGCAATGAATGCAATTTAACATCAGGACACAACAATGAGGGAACAAGAATAAGCTATTTAGCAATGATGATTTAGCAATGTTTATCAAGGCAAACACTGTCAACCACATGAGGAGCACTCTGCTTGAGGGTGTTCCCGCATGAAACCACCTCGTGCAAGAGAATAATCAAGAGTAAACAATATTGTAATTGCTGCTTCCCCATTGGAAAGGTCAAGTGCTTCACCTTATCCTTTGACCTTTTCCAGTTCAAGTTAGTGTCACCGTGTGTTTCATAATTACCTCCCTGTGGTTCTGTTGCTTGATTGTACTGTATATGCTAACTCCTTCTGTTTTTATTTAATAAATGTTTAGCTGACATGTTTATCCAAAGCGACTTACATTGCAGTGAGTGCATACATTTCAGTATATATGGTCCCAGCAGGAATCAAACCCACAACCTAAGCATTGTTAGCACCATGCTCTACCAACTGAGCCACAGAGGTTTGTTTATTGGTTTTGCTGTGTTAGAATTGTTTTGCAATGTGGCCTCTTGGCCAGATTGATATTGTAAATAACTTACTTGGTTATATAAATGTTAAATAAATAAACGCATTTCCTGTGAGTGTTATCTTATCTTACAATTAGTAAGGCGATCCCCGCTCCAGGAGGGATCTGGATGTGAGCTGGTGACTGGAGGGTTGCTGGCATCATATCCAGGTCCCTACCACTGCCATTGTGCCCTTGAGCAAGGCACTTAACCCCGAATTGCTCCAGGGGCGCTGACTTGGCTGACCCTGTGCCCAGAGCCCAGCGCTCTGTTCTCCCTGGGGGGGTGTGCACATGTGTTGTCTCGGAGGGGGGGTGTGCAGTGCGTGTGTGTTGTCTGGGGGGGGGGGGGGTGTAAAAAGACCCATTCCAACAATTGATGTGAATTGATTGCATGGCAAATAAACAGTCTTTCTTTCTTTCATGTTTCACCATCTCTGCCACCAATCTTATTGTAATTGGATGCCCTCTTCTGTCCATTACCAACAGTGTTCCCACTCCTCCCAATAGACAGTATTTACTGGAAATACTGATAACCGTTGTCCAATGTTTTTGCAATGTGGCCTGTGAGAAAACATGTTCTTTATTTGAAGGAGAAGACAAACTACTTCTTACTTTTAACTATTTATTTATATGTCAGAATTCTAGGCTTGTACAAGGACCACTTTTGGCGAAGAAAATCACAGTCAGCAAGCTGTTAATCTGTAACCAACCTTCCAAAAATGGATGCATTCAAACAGTCAAACAAAGTATTTACAGTATACAAAATGATTGTGATTGGCTATTTGGTTGGGGAGGAACCATGGTTTAGACTTGGCATCCCTTGTTGTTCACGGGCTGATCACACCATTCATCCCAGCTGCAGAGTCAGCACCCTGTAAGAGATAAGACACCTACTCTGGTATGTCCTCCCTAGCCTGTCCTCCCTAGCCTGGTATTATTCCACTATAGCTCTTTGTGTAAGCGTGTGTTGCAACATCTTTCTTGATGACCTGGCTCAACCTCTCCATGTATTAATCCAACGTACTATGGGACTAATGCTTGATCCATCGCTCATTTATCAACAGGCCATCACATTAGTACATTTAGCACACTTTTTTATTATAGCAATAATAAACTGTTTTTATAAAAATAATTTCTAACAAGCCTCTTGGCCAGATTGATATTGTAAATAACTTACTTGGTTATATAAATGTTAAATAAATAAATGCATTTCCTGTGAGTGTTATCTTATCTTACAATTAGTTAATGTTTCACCATCTCTGCCACCAATCTTATTGTAATTGGATGCCCTCTTCTGTCCATTACCAACAGTGTTTCCACTCCTCCCAATAGACAGTATTTACTGGAAATACTGATAACCGTTGGCCAATGTTTTTGCAATGTGGCCTCTTGACCAGGTTTTTATCGTAAATAAATTGGATCAGCACTTTTAGACAAACCCACCCACACACTATGTTGCAACTACGTTGCAGTGTGCAGCATGTAGGGCATGAACTTTATGGGAAACCAAGTAGAGTTGTGGCTGTGGTGTGTTCATGTATGTGTCATTGTCCTCCACAATGATGACCTATAATCACATTTGTCTGAAAGTATTTGTTTTCTTATTGCAAAACGTATTGTCCAGTTAAAGCAAACATTGTACATCATGTACCCGACGGGTAAAAAAGAGAATACATACATATCCGAAAGATAAAGTAATAACAATGTTCAAATATTCCTTTTTCTCCTTAATATTCTCTCACCTGACACTTTAGGAAGTGCCCCTTTATATAGTCTCTGGAGCAGAGCCATCAATGTGCAGTAAATGTTGAATTAAAGTAAATGATTATTAGGCTGAAAAATCTGAATACGATTACGAGAAACGATTAGAAACATAGCCAAAATCCTACACCTGCCAAAACAGGTGTACAGCATACCACCTCATCAGTGAAACATGGTGCAGGGGGTGTTGTTACTTCAAAACGTATCGTCCAGTTAAAGCAAACATTGTACATCATGTACCCGACCAGTAAGAAAGAGAAAACATACATATAGAAAGAATAACAATATTAAAATATTTATTTTTCTCCTTGATATTCTCTCACCTGACATGTTTGGCTAATTTCAGTGGACATTCTAAAAATGTTACACAATTTGCATTGTCGGTACATAAAGTCAACGATTAGAGATACTCCCTCCCCCTTTTGGGGAACTAACAGTTTGGCAGCTTTAAAAAAAGCTTGAGGACCGTGGAGAGGGCACCAGTCAGACAGCTGCCAGACAGGATGATTTTGGAAATGCGGTCTCTCTTTTTTTACCTTGTTCTCTCGTCTATCCTTCAGGCAACTTTATGTAGCCCAACACGACAGAGAAGACGGTCAGAAATAGGTTTGCAACACTTATTATACCACTCTGTCATCGATCTATGCAGAAAAATGTTTGATGTAACACAGGATACTGAGGTACTATTGGACTGCAGTACACTGTGGTTGTAATTGTAATGAAAATGGTGGTTTTGTGATATGCTCTGTAGGCTGAGCTAAGATATAGCCAGGCTGTTAAAGTACAGTGCATGATTCTGTATATCCAGCAGCATGTTCTTAACCATTGATAATGGTTCACCCCCTAGTAGTGTACAATAGGATCCAGTGCTGCATACAAATGTTTTCAAGAACAGTTACAGTCATATTAATATGTATTTTGTTTTTAAGTCTTTCATACTTTCAATAGTTTTTATTTAGTCTACCTTTTAAAGAGCTTTGTATTTCGTCTGTATATGGAATATACTGTATGTGAAATATATGACATAAATAAAGTTTGATTTGGTTTGATGAAGTTGCCATTGCTTTCCCAGAACAAATCATCGAGAAGCACCTCAACAAGGATTTTCCAAATGGGTGTAATAACACAGAAATAACGGTATGTACTCGAGGTTTTTTAATTTTTTATCTTTACACCTGTTTTCAGTCAAACTATATCCTGTAATTAGTCATGGTTTTCAAAAGTAACATATCAATATATTGATCAGATACTGATTGATTGATATATTAATTGACAGATTGATTGATTGAGGAATTGATTGATTGGTTGATTGGTTGGTTGGTTGATTGGTTGATTGATTGATTATTTGTACTTATTTGAGTGTCATTGGACCTCGATGATGCCCAGCCCATATGGGGTATTAAGACACTGATATTAAAATAAACATGTGCTTTTCCACAGTCATTGCAGTTTTTAAAACAAAACTAAAATACTTAATTGATAATCTCCTTTCCCAATCTCAACATATTGATTAGAATCTGTGGAATATTCTTTCTTGTTTTCTTTCAGACCATCCACTTGGTAGGATGTGATGGTAAGTGCCAATGCAGACCAGCAAAGTTGTTTATTTTACACCAACCTATTGAATGTTGAATGTATAGGTGGTTGTCCATAATGGAGACGCACACAAGCTGTTAGGTCACTTCCTTTTTCAGCCACAATGATTTAGATTCAGCAGAAGGGTATTATTAACAAAATCGGTTGTAATTTGATTTTAGTCACGGTATACTGTATGTGTGCATGTAGTACGCTATACACACACACACACACACACACACACACACACACACACACGCCAGATGTTAAACTTGTCATACAGACATTTGAATATGACACACGGTACTGTCCAGAGTAGATGAGGCTTGCGTGTATTCCAGTTTTTTTTCTGTTGGCACCCTGTGTTGGCACCCTGTGTTGGCACCCTGTGTTTGTCGTAGGCCTGACATAACTATATTTTTCAGATATCAAGAAGCAACTGACGGACAGGACCACGCAATTTCTGGAGAAAAGCGCCTACTCCACTCAACTTGGTGAGCCAGCGGGTGCACGTCGAATTAATTGTGCAGAATGAAAGCATGTTAAAAATGCAGTTCATGTTGTTGCAATATCCACACAGTGTACCATGAATCCACACATGAATGCAAAAAATCTAATTGTGTTTGTGTGTCATCCTGAAAACATTCTATTTGCAATTGATGGCCCTATTCCATGTGCCCAATATCCATGGAACCAATGAGATGGATCTAAACTCAGTGCTATGTGCTTCTTCACAGAGCGAGATGTGGTCGGACTGAAGAGGGATATACGACAGCTAAGACTGAAGGGAACCTGCAGCACAGATTTAACAGCTCAGATCTCCAGTGAGTGACCTCACCACTGAGTACAGGCTAAGAAGAAAATGCACATTACCATATTCATCAGGGGAGGCTGGAGGAGCCTGGAGGAGCCTCTAGGAGGCAGAAATCAGAGGACGGGCTCATTGAAACGCATGCAATGGAATGGAATTCCATTCATTACAATGAGCCTGTCCTCTGATTTCTACCTCCACCAGCCTCCCCTGTCGGATACAGTACGTGTGTGCTACTCATACAACTGAACGGCCTTTTGGAGATGCATTGGCTTTTCAATATCAACCCTAGCATACTACTTAGAATATATAGCCAATATATTGCTTTATTCTACCTTATGTCGTATGGTAGTATAGCTATTTGAACATACAGTAACCATTAAGTACTGTAAGCGCGGCGTGGTGAGAGGGGTAGCTCTGTGGTCCCATGTCAGCTGTATTGAATAGGGAACTATTATTGAACAAGCTGAATAAAATGTAGCATGCACTGTCATGTAGTTAGTTACATGTACAGTAATGAGTATTTCCTTTTGGTAACATATGGTAAGGTAACACGATTTCAATTGTTGGTCTACTCTTACAAAAACTTGCCTCATCTATCAGAACTGCAAGTTCAGTTGGAGGAGAAGATGCGGCAGCTGGAACAGCTGTCAACTGACAATGCCAGGTTGGGTGAGTGAAGATGACTGAACTTGTAACACCACCATAGCGACCAGCACATCCTGGCTCATATTGGTTTCTGCGTGTCTCACCATTCCTTATTGTTGTCATTTCAGCTCTCAGGATCACAACACTTACTGTTCAAGTGAAGGAGCTAGAGAGGAAAACCGATTCAACAGTCGTAAATTCTGCCCGGTTCACTGGTGTGTGTTGCGTTGCTGCTCTTCTTGTCCTATCCCCGTGACCATAACCATATCTCCAGCAATGTGACATGTTCTCTGCAACTCCTTCCTACTCAACATGGGTCACCAAGGCTGTGGTAGAATGTGCTGCAGTGCCTCATTCCTATGATATGAAACTCCCTACGAGTCTAACACTGTCTGTCTGTCTGTCTGTCTGTCTGTCTGTCTCTCTCTCTCTCTCTCCCTCCCCCCTTTCTCTCTGTCTGTCTGTCTCTCTGTCTGTCTCTCCCTCCCCCCTTTCTCACTGTCTGTCTGTCTGTCAGAGCTACAGCGACAGCTGGATGAAAAGAACAGGCAACTGAATTTGGCGAAGGATCAACTGGAAAAGAACAGCCGCGACTCTCAGCTTAGTAAGAGCAGCATCCTCAGATTGTGTACAGACTTTACTGTATGTACTGCCATGCAAATTATTCAGTCGTCATGCAGCGAAATGGTTTAGACTTGAGACATTACTTTCTCCAAGACAAGTGATTTTAGTTTCTAAACATGACTATGTTTCTGTCATGGCTTTTGTGTCATCTGTTTCAGTTCTTGAGATCATTTCACTGGTTAATGAGATCTGGGAGCTGCAGAAAGGATCTCCCAGTCAGACCACTACAGACCGCATCACTGGTAGAGTATAAACTACTCAACAATACTACTCATTTGTCCGACAATTTGGATCTTCACAGCCGACTGTTTAATTGTGGTGCTGTTTAACCATATAATAGAATCCCTCTTTCAGCAATGTTGAATGTTAGCCTACCTGTGCATTTTCTGTTTACAAAATATTTTAAAATGTTGTTGTTTTCATCAGCGCTACAGAGACAACTGGAGGACAAGTTCAATGAACTGGAAGAAAGACCGAATGACAGCTCAAAACTTGGTCAGTGAGTTTGGCTGATAGTTTAAAATCCTGATTTCAACCATATATGACCAGCTATGCTGCACACAGAAGATCACTGTAATTGACACATTGAGCTCAATGTTGGTCTTCCCGTTGTTGTTGAAACGCTTAGTTCTTACAGTTGTGCTCTGTCTGCCTTCCAGTACTGGGGTTGCTCATGTTGAAGAATGACATTGCAGAGCTAGCGGGCAAGATCCCAGCCGTCACCATGGCATTCAAAACCCAGATAGGTGGTGAGTTCCAGAGACTGAATAGCTCTACTTCTACACAGAAAAAGAAAACACATAGTGATCTGTCACTAGGCTAAATCACTGTTTGTCCACAGATCTAGAGAGGCAACGGAAGGAGAAGACCCAGTTACTTCTAGCTAAGATTGTGTTACTGAAAGATCACCATGAAAACACTCAACTCAGTAAGTAGACAGGTCCATCATGACCGCAGACAAAGAGATTCTATAATAGGGTGTATTGTCTCTGTATACTTAACAGTGTGATATGCTGTGCTCCCTTGATCATTTCAGCTGCGGAGGTTTGGGAAACGCAGTCTGAAGTGCTGGAATTAGATAGGAAAATATCAAGCCTCAAACAGAAAGCAGATGCCGAACTTGCAGGTAGACTAGCCAGTTTTGTCCTGAATGATAGTATCACTGTTTGCAATGTGGATTGCATGATAAAAGAATGCTTATGGCTCTGATTGTTTTTATCAGAGCTGAAAAAGACTTTGGATGTTAAGGAGAAGCAACAAGAGGAATGGACCAAACAACTGAAGGGAAAAGACGCCAGTAACGCAGAACTGAGTGAGTAAAGAAGCCAATAAGCATCAGTCGAGGTTACAATGATCCAATCAAAGTCTTAACCAAGTCATCTGTTATAGAATTGGTTAATAGTGAACTGCACTCCAGCTATAACTACATATGTATTCCATTTTCATATTCTATTCAACGGAGGCAGGGAGAAACTTCTAGAAATCCTTTTAACCCAGTGCTTGTATTTTGCTCTGTCCAGTTCTGAAAATCATCGATCTCATCAGAGAAACAAAGGACTTCCAGAAAGATGACGATCAAAGCCAGACCACAACAGAACAGCAGAACACTGGTGAGCTCTATTCTGTCACTACACTGTAGTATGTATCAGGTGTGTTTGATACCATTCCTCATTCCATTGCATGCATGCATTACAATAAGCCCGTCCTCCAATTTCTACTTCCACCAGCCTCCACTGATCGGAGCTCATGATACAGTAGAACAAAATGGCAGCTCAAACATGATGTATTGGTTTTAGCGGAGGTTGATAGAATATCAAATACAGCTAATCTGTCATTGAACTGGTGGATTGCTGGGTACATTCCACACGGGCAATATGAGAAAAAAAGCTACAAAATGTTTCTTCTAGCTTTGCTCCTTCCGATGACTAAGTATACAAGTATTCAAACATAAACATGAGTCCTTAGTGAGTCCTCAGGACAAAATGGCACCTCACAAGGAGCCAGCTCCTCGTATTTCACAAACTCTCTTAGACAAAGAGTACAAAGGTACTCATTGGGTTTCTGTATACTCTTACTACAGGTCTCTTAAGACAGGACTGCGGATCATACCTATTGAATCTACATCCTAGTTTAGAATTAAGGCCATCATTGTTTGAGAAGATACCTCAACAATCTGCCCTCAACAGTCAGAAACATTCTAGAACAATCAGAGATGTTCTAGATCCTGAGGTCTAGACCAGTTCTAAACTAAACCTGACCTTACTTTCCCCTGGAAACTCATCAAACCCTGGTGCCTCTCTTATGTCTGGAACGGGGGGAAAAAACTAGTGAAAAAACCCCAATGCACAAACAGAATTAAACGTACAAAGTACTGTAGAAATAACACAAAAATAATAATTTCAACAAATACAAACTAAAGTTGTTGTTCTTATAGACTATTAGAAGGTTTACTGTGTGATTGACAGCTCATTTATCCAGAATCCTCACTCAAAACAGGAAGAAAAAGCGTATTCACTCTGCTACTGTATAGTATATCTACCACCATTCTGTACCCTCAACATCATAGTGTGATGTATGAATGACTGATGGTCTGATATTATTAACCTGGTCCTCTGTGGCCCTCTGTGGCTCAGTTGGTAGAGCATGGCGCTAACAACGCTTATTGTGGGTTTGATTCCTGCTGGGACCATATATACTGAAATGTATGCACTCACTGCAATGTAAGTCGCTTTGGATAAAAGCGTCAGCTCAATGGCATATTATTATTATTATTATTATTAAATGGCATATATTATTATTATTGTTCAATGGCATATGTTATTATTATTATTTATAAATGGCATATAATATTATTATTATTATTATTATTAAATTGCATATATTATTATTATTATTATTAAATGGCATGTATTATTATTATTAAATGGCATTTATTATTATTATTATTATTATTATTAAATGGCATATATTATTATTAATAATAAATGTCATAAATTATTATTGTTGTTGTTATTAATAAATGGCTTATTATTATTATTATTATTATTATTATTATTATTATTAAATCGCATATATTAACCAACATGCATTGTTTGAACTGCAGCACTGGTACAACTTCTGGCCAAAGAGGAAGAGCTCACCAGAGCTCTGGAGCAGAACAAAGGTAAGCCAGGTTTCTCTCATCCTATGAACTGGTTCACCAGCCGTGTGGAGCCAGAAACCTAGCGAAGAAGCACAGAGGCTGTAACGATCACCACAGGTACAGAGACAGGGGTGGGTGTCTGATGTGTCTGCTCTGTCCCTGCCCCAATTTAGAGCTGCAGGGACAACTGAAGGAGAAGGACGCAAAGTGCTCCAATGTCCAGGAGAAATATGACAGTGAGTCTACTTTTTACTTTACGCTAGCTCTTCACTGCAACACTGTTATGAATACAACAAGAATACAAGTAGATATATACAATAATACAACATTTTGTCGAACTTAGAAATAAAACCCCCAAAAATAATAAAACCCCCCAAAATAATAATAATACATTTCTCGAAATTCAACTTCATGTCCTAAAAGTTAATGCGAACTCTGCTACACCTGATGATACATTTCACCATGGGCTTAAACCTGAACATTCATGCACAGGTGCATGCAACGTTATTGTCTACATGAAAGCTTAATCCCCAGTATGTACAGTATTAGTATGTGCTCAATATTTTTCAATGTGTGTGTGTGTGTGTGTGTGTGTGTGTGTGAGACAGAAGCGAAGAATGAACTGGAGGACAAAATTAAAGAGCTGAAGGTCGAAAGAGGAGACGCCTCTAAGCTGGGTGAGTAAACTGGGTGATGTCTAACTCTCTCTCTCTCTCTCTCTCTCTCTCCCTGCTCATCTTTCTCTCTCTCTCTCTCTCTCTCTGCTCATCTGCATTGTTTTCTACAGAGTGTTTGCGTGTTTTCTACAGAGTAGTTAAGTCTACGGTCTACTTTCTCTCTCTCTATCGCTCTGTCTCTCTCTCTCTCCTTTCTCACTCTCTCTCTCTCCTAATACAGTAGTTGTTGTATTACTCTGTAATACAGTAGTTATTACTCTGTAATACAGTAGTTGTTCCTTGTGGCCCTGTCAGTTCTCCAGATCTCTGGTCTGAATGATGAAGTGACGGAGCTGAAGAGACAGATCCTGACCCCAGAGGCCAAGGCCAAGGTCGCTGGTGAGCCTCACCGCTTTCCCCTGATGTTCTCTAAAGAACAACTTTGTTAATGCTTTGTTTTACACCCCAGTTTAAGCTGGTGTACTGTAATATCGATGTTGTAACAGATGACACTTCATGAAACCAAAGCATAATAATGATGTTATTTTATTGCCCACCATGAAATCGGGGAGGGGACTATGATTCGGTCTCTGTCTGTTCATATGTCACACACTCTTCTCCGACACCACTGGGACCATCTCTTACCAAGAAACAATGGTAAAAGATGCGCCTTGCCATAGAGATTGTTTAGGAGTTTCGAGGTGACGCCGATTCATCATTAAAAATGTCATTATAGGTTGCAATGTGGAGAGCCAGGAGTGTAGCCTAATGCAATAGGCCTATAGCCTAACGAATTTGGGAATAATATCGAAACTCCTTAACAATCTGTATGGTAAGACCCATCATTCACCCAGGTTTCATCAAAATTGTTCCAGTGGTGAAAACGCTTGTGACATACGAACAGACAGAGACCGAATCATAGTCCCCTCCATTGGTGGAGGACAATGAACATGCAATTATTAGGTAGTAACACTTTTAACCAAGTAAAAATAAAAAATTAACTTGCACGGTAAGTAAGGTATTGTTTCCTAAAGCCCTGATCTTCCTTATCCTTCATCCTTCACACCTGTATTTATCTCTCAGAGCTGCAGAAGCAACTAGACAGGAAGAACCAACAACTGGATATAAAGAACAAAGAACTGGAGGAGATAAGTTCTAACCCACAAAGGAGTGAGTTTTCAACTGATCTGATGCATCATGACACTTGTAATTGGTATGCTGTACGGCAGGGCATGAGATGAACAACTATGACCTACAAAAGATGAACATGTATGACCTACAAAAGAGGCTCATCCACACCGTAGGTTATGGTTTCTGCTCGGCACTTTGCGTGGTCCAATGTGTTCCGTCCTCTGTGTGTTTCAGTTCTGAGAATAATTTACCTGCAGAATCAGATCCAAGGTCTCCAAGGAGGAACAGCAAGTCAGGCCAACTCTGACCTGATTGCAGGTGAGTTAAAAATGATGTCTCATTGATAAGAACAAGGTGATTTTGGAGAGAAGGACTACAGACATGGAGGGTAGAACATGCTGCAGAGGAAGACACGGCATTCAACCATATCTGAACCTCTGCTGTTGGTCATCTTCTCCACAGAGTTACAGAAAGAGCTGGATGACCTGGTTAATAAGATGGGAGACAAGAATAATGACAACACTAAACTGAGTGAGTTTAAACTGAACTGAGTGAGTTTATACTGAACTGAGTGAGTTTATACTGAACTGAGTGAGTTAATACTGAACAGTGTAAACATCAATACACTCTTCTTTCTAGACCATGATTTGATGTCAATGATGTCTTTATAGAAATATGACACACCTAGTTAAATAAACTTCACATATTAGTCACAATCAGTATTTACAGTTGATAATGTGTGACTTTGTATGTTGCCCCTGTTCTGTGCTGTCCCTATATGTGCCATGTTTTTGTCAATGTTTTTGTTGACCTGTGAAGTGCTCTGAGTATGATAGAAGTGCTATACAAATAAAATGCATTATTATTATTATTATTATTATTATTACTAAGCCACATTGGATGATGAAACCCTGAGCTTTGTTTTTTCATATTTCCTCCCTCTGGTTTGTTAGTGCTGCAGATAATCTCACTGCAGAACCAGGTGGCAGAGCTCAAGGGGAAGTTATCAGGCTTCAATCAGACCATAGACCAGAAAGATCGTAAGTGGCATTCATATTCACTGCTCTTATGAATCTTTTAAAGGTCAAATGAACTTACTCCACTTGCACTCCCATGTTAATCTGTGTATATACTGTATATACTGTATATATATATATATATATATATCATCTAGCTCTAACCCTAACCCTAACCCTAACCCAATCCAGCCAGAGAGTTGTTATGGATGATCTCTCAATGGGAGACGGTAAACCCCCAATCATTCACCTGCATCTGTCTGCTAAAATGTAATCACAAATGTTGTTGTTCCTATTGAGGGGAAATTCTCTGGTGTAAGTTGATATGCAAAGACAAAGGTCTGAGTTGTTAAAATCAAAAAATACAGAATTGCAACAACTGAAAAAAAAAATGAAAATCTTCACCTGCCACCAAATCTACTGGCAATGTGATCAAAAACTTGCCGCATATAGTATTGTGTAATTCTGATGAAGATGTTATGTCCCCACTTATGCCATTACTTATTTAATTACCTCTCCCAGAGCTGCGGACGCTGCTAGAGGCTAAGGAGAAGCAGCTACTGGCTCTCGTTGATCAACTGAAGAAGAAGGACAGAGCATATGCAAAACAAGGTGAGTACAGAGAGAGCTGTACAGGAAGTACAGTGTAGAGTGTTTCCTTACTTTTTGGGGGTTTACGGTGGGGTGTAAATTCATACTGTTTGTGTTGTATTTATTGTTTCATTTGTTTGTATTCTTTTTGTCGTAAAACACTTTGAGGCAATTGTCTTTGCAAAAAGCGGCATCCAAATAAACGATGGATTGATTGAGCTTAATGCTCCCACTCCATACTGAATCATTTGTACATTAACTTCAGTTGCAAACAACAGATGAAAGAACTATAGCCTACATCTTTAAGGGAGAGCTGAAGAAGTGTTTTTCGTGTGAAGGTAACAGGTTCTTGAGAGAATACAGTCCTATGTTGGTGTTGGTGTATGTTGTATCTTCTCGCAGTTAAACCACTTTACTGAGACTCACAATTTTCCTTTTTTGGGTCTCTTAGTTCTAGCAATTCTGGACCTACAAAACCAACTCAGACAGATACAAAATGATGCAGCTGATCAAAGCAAGTTATCTGCTGCTGAGGTTACTGGTAAGAGTTTGGACTTTTGAAATTCATACATTCATATGCTACGCAGTGACACGGAAGATGTATGTGTCATAATATGTGCTTGACTTACAGCACTGAAGACACAACTTGAGGTCCAAAAGGAAGAGAACTCCCAAACTCAGGCTCAAAATAATGGTATTTCTCCGACTTTTGTCACACCAGCCATGTTCAGCTAGAAACAACCTGCTCTGAGCATAATAACTGTTACAGAAACAGTTGTACATATCTGATGAATTTATATGTAATATTCTATTTTTCTCAAACCAGATCTGCGGAAAAAGCTGAAGGTCAACGAAGCACAGTGTTCTGGGCTCCAGGACAAACTTGACAGTGAGCTCCACCTCTCTCTGAATTGCCCTGATTAAACTCAGGGTCCTTTTCAGCAGTAGAGGATGGTGGATGTAGAAATCGGAGGACAGGCTCATTGTAATGCATGGAATGGAATGAGGGATGATAGTTTGATATCATTACTCATTCTGTTCCATGCATTACAGTGAGCCCATCCTCCAATTTCTACCTCTATCAGCCTTCCCTGCTTTTCAGTAATTAGGTTTCTGGGATAAGTAAATGCATTCTTCCTGCACAGCGAGAGCATATACAGCATTGAATTCTTAGTGTCTTAGTGTGTCCTGTTCATACCCAGTCAACTGCATGTAGTTGTAATATATAAAAAAAATATTCTGTTTGCCTTTCACAGAACTGCAAGATGACCTGGGTGACAAACTAAAAGAGCTAGCCAAAAGAACTGATAGTGTCAACTCACTGAGTGAGTAGGTTCACACATGGTCTCGAAAAACTCTGGGCCCTAAACATGGAGCTGAGCTGGTCTTCAATGTGTCTTCTGCCTCTGCTCAGCTCATCAAATGTGTTATTTCAGTTCTGGAGGTCTCGTCACTGAGTGGCCAGGTTAAGGAGCTGAAGGCAAGGGTCCTGACACCTGCAGCTAAGACCAAGATTGCTGGTGAGTGTTCTGTTGATTTGCTTACTATTCATTGCAAAATAAATGTCTGTTTCTACCAGGGTTTGGGTCTGCTGAATTTCAAGTCAGTCAATTTAGGAAATAAATAGAAATGTGTATTCTTATTCTTATTTAATGATCGCAAAGTTTTGAAATTCAATGATTCGCAATCAATTCAATGATTCTCAATCAACTGTTAAAATTAGAAGCTTTTTACATCAAATGTTTTTAAAAAAAAAAAATTAATTGTCAATTCAAATCACTTGCTGAATTTAAAACAATTCTCATTATCTCTCAGAGCTTCAGAAGGCTCTGGATGAAAAGACCAAAGAGCTGGAGAGTAAAACCAAAGACCTGGAAGCGAAGAGTTCCCAACCTCAGAGAAGTCAGTTGATTGACTGATTCATGTATTTATTCATTTATATATTTAGCAAAACCTCTGCCGTTGAAATACAGTCTTCAAACATTCAATCCTAATCATTGTCTGTTTCAGTTCTAAAGATCATTGCTATACAGGATCAGATTGAGGACCTGCAGAAAGTGGCTACGAATGATTCAACCCGTGACCAGATTGCTGGTGAGTTGAAGGCCTTATCAAGATAATAATAAGGCAGTCTTTACCTACGGCTGCATTTCGACACGTAAATATGTTACTCTATATTGTATGGTGATATTAGTCAAATGCTTAATGTTTTCGGATACCATGATGCAGCCATACAGTACGGCCGGTCCTTTACTGGTACTTTAGATGGATCGTGTCTGTCATCGGCCCACTGGTCCAGTTAGTGTTGTCATGACATCCACTCTTCTATCTCTCTTGTCCACAGAGCTTGAGAGAGAACTGGATGACCTGATCAGTGGCATTGAGGACGGGAGGAACGACAACTCTAAACTGAGTAAGTTTATAACCATAATCAATGTAACAGGAATGGATGAATTATCCGGGTGACAAATGTTGTCTCCCTGAATCTTTTGAATAACGCTTGTTTTCTGTTGTTCATTCAGTCATGAGGATCATTGCACTGCAAAATGAAGTAGCAAGAGTACAGAAGCAAGCATCAGAGGCCAATAGGACATCAGAGGACAAGATTGCTGGTGGGTGCCATTGTAATATGAATCTGTCCTTCCTTAGTACCAGTCTTCTGTTATAAGAGTTTCTTTTACTTATGTTTGATAGCTTGTAGATGTTTAATAGCTAAATTGTTCACATACTGCGTCATTAAAATGTTAATTTGATGGAAAGTGGAGAACATTTGAAGGAATAGAATATTTCCTTTGTGTCTCAAAGAGCTTGAGAGTCAACTGGAGAAGATCAGAGACAAGTTGGACCAAAAGACAGAAGAAGTGAGACAAGGTGGCAGTAGAATTTCTGAACTGAGTAAGTTGTCATATATACATTTGTTACCAGGGTTTCTTTTGCAGGAATTTTCAATTTAAGATGGTGATATAGAATTTGTCCTCCGATGTTTTCTGGAAGGGTGGTTCTGAGTGACAAACTACTATGCTTTTCTTTTTCAGCTGCTGAGATCATGGCACTTCGTAGGGAAAAGCAGGACAAAGAAAGAGAGTTATCGGAGCTGAAACAGACAAGTGCTGACAGAATCAAAGGTAAATTCTACCATCAAAAGCCAAGTGGAGTAAATGGAGACGATAAGAATGGAGAATGGATGCTATCTAGATGTAAATGTAGAATTTGCAACCATAGAGTCAACAGGGGAATATAACTGGTAGCTCGTCCTCTAGTAAACCAGTGTAAAAAATAGTGTCTATTTTCCTCAGAACTTCAAAGGTTACTGGACCTGAAGATTGAGCAGCTTGAAGACAACAAAGCACTCCTTGAAGCTAAGGACAGCAAAAACGCTGACTTGAGTATGTTGATGATTATATAGTAATCAATCAAGCTACATGTATTTAATGTCAGTATTTTCTGTTGTTTATGTTTGTTTATCAAATAACCATATTTCGCCAGAAAGTCATATTTTGTTTCAGAGATACATTTTGTTTCAGTGTTTAACCCTAACCCTAACTACACACCTAACTACACAATCTGTTTCTATTCTGTTCTTTTCATTTAGTTCTGAAGATTATTGCTCTTCAGGCTGAGAAGAAAGCCATAGAGACTGAGGCAAAAAAAGACAAAGACACTGCGTCTGATGTCTCTGGTTCGTCAATTTCATTTTTTTGTTGTTTCACTAACATGTATTCATCATCAGTGTCTCACATGTTGGCATCTGTAACTCATACGTTGTCCATTGGCTATTCAGATGCTCCATGTCTCATCCTTCATCCCCCTGTTAGCTGTACCACTGTACATTAAGTTGCCCCTATACCTGTGTAACACTGTAGTTTTGATAATTGCATGTTGTGAGGAGTTGAGCAGTTTGTGCTCTTACACAAGTGGAATAAGTGACACAAACCACTGAACACCATTGGCATACAATTACAAGGCAAATACTTGAAGAACATGTAGATACAATGTTGTTGCTAGAGTAGTAACAGAGTCAGAGTACACAGGTAAAAGATCAACTCAATGTAAAGTATGACCCAATTGTGGCATTTCAAGCCATCTCAAGCTTTGGCTGGAATTTGTTTGTTTTTTGGGGGGGAATTTTGGCATTGTGATTGATTTATCTATTCCTCAAATTAGAGCTGAAGAAACAACTCAAAGCCACAGAAGAGGAAAATCGAAGACTAGATCGCGTAAATAAAGGTTTGGCATATTCATATGTTGCAAATTATATCCTTACCTATAATACCCATTCTGGTGACGTTCTCTTTCTTGAGAAGTGGCGGAAGAAAAATTATAAAGATTGTGCAAAGCTCCAGAACAACTGCAATGGTGAGATTTGCCTTTGTGATGTATTGAATTGTGTTGTTTTCATGTCTGCCTCAGAACTTGAAAAGCAGCAGGACAGGGAGTTGAATCTGCTTCGGGAGGACCTGAGGAAGAAGGATGAAGACATGCACAGACTGCAGGTTGAATGTGATGGTGAGGGCTGAGGGGGACCTCCTGTTCAACATAAATGCAAATGTGAAATAAAATTCAGGATTTTAATGTAATTATTTTGGTCATTCCTTCTAATCCAGAGTTGAAGAGGAAAACAGCAGTCGAGGATGAGGAAAATACCATTCTGACTGGTATATGTTTTTGGTTTGATTTCCTCAGTGATGTTCAAAATGATACTTGTTCATAAACTGACTGTTTTTCACCTCTGTTTTTCCACCTGCAGACAGAGTTGTCTTAGACCCGAACACAGCCCATCGTAAACTCATCCTGTCACAAGATCTGACAACGCTACGAGTTTCTGAACCACAGAATGTGAGAGACAATCCAGGCCGTTTTGAAACGTCTATCGCTGTTCTTGGGAAGACAGGGTTTGACAAGGGGAGACATTACTGGGAGATTGTGGTATCAAAATATTGTTACAACTTAGGGGTTGCTAGTCGTTCCGCTAATAGGAAGGCTGTTTCACTACGACCCAACAGTGGCTACTTTACCATTGTCTCAAACAACAAGGGTGAACTTGCTGTTATGGGGGATAGGAGAGTAAATCTTGGCGTCCCCCCGGTGCAACCAAAGGTAGTAGGTGTGTTGCTAGACTATAAGAAGGGAGAGGTCTCCTTCTACGATGCAGATGCCAGGACTCTTATCTATACAATGGGTAGTTACGTGTTCAAAGAGACACTCTTCCCATTCATCAACGCCTGTGTGGAGAATGACAATCCAATTGTCTTCTCCCCTGTTCGTAATGTGTCTTGGCTAGAGTAGACTTAAGTGACACAACTTTAATTGCAGTACAAATCAAATGTTCTTCTTTTCATTCATGTATGTCAAAACATATTTGTTTCAATAAAGTTTGACACTTGAATTATGAAATTGTGTTTTATTTCCGGCATTGTACAAAACTGTTCAATATGACTGCAGCTGTGAAAATGAAACTCTCTGATCTGATTGGCCCTAGTCTCAAACTAAGGGGGGGGGGGGGGGGGGGGATGGGGGACAAAAATGGCTGTTCTTATTGGGCAATTTCAAGTGGTACCTCCTCAGAAAACTGTTTTCTTTTCTTTTTTCTACTGAACACAACCCTGGTGTTTAACTTCAGTGAGAGGGAAGAAAAAGGTTGTAAGTTGATGATATGCCATCCATCCATCCATTCTGTATGATGAAGGTGGTGATTCATTATGGTCCCTCTATTCAGTCCACTCCGTCCTACCCTCTCAAATTAGTTGACACAGGGTATATTATCATTAGTATAACAGCTTTCTTATATGTTACTAGACAGACAAAATCATGTTCTTCACTCTCACCCCACATATAAACTCCACTCCATCAACTTCACCTGTTTTAATGTCAGTTGCCTATCACTGTCTAACATCCATAAGCTCTACACCTACCATATCCTTCTCCCACCCATCCCTCAATCCCTGCCTGAAGTCCCAGCAACACCTCTATAGAAGTGGGCAACAAAAATCGGATCCCTCTCCTCCAGGATGTGCAAGAAACTGTTCCTCTCCTCCTCACTCCATGACTCAAACCACTGGGTCCAGAGGCGCAGTTGGCACTCAAAGATATTAGGTGGGCTGTCCTTAACCTAGAAACCACAGAGAAGAAAGAAAAAAGTATGAGTGAGGTATACAGTAGATGACTATTATAAGATACTGCTGCTATCAAAGGACGTCACATTGCAGTTTGAAGTTAATATATTTGGGTTGGGGGGGGGGGGGGGGGGGGGTGAGTGGGTTATACCTGTAGCGTATTGAGCGACTCAAGGAGGGTACACACTTTCCCCGGGACAGCTTTCCCCAACAGGTCCTGCAGAAACCGTTCCCTCTGCATAGTGCCCCAGGTCAGGAACCAGCTCAACACGCATCTCTGTTCCTGTAGAGTTACGTAAGAGAGCGGTAGGGGCTCTCTGCCCGCCCCCGAATTCAGGGAGGTACACGACAGGTTCTCCAAGCTTAGAGGTACTGGGCCCTGTGGTGCCGATGGAAAGTCTGCTAGGCTTAGGCTCCGTGGAGATGAGCTGGACTGGGCACAGAGCATGCCTGGCGCAGCTGTGCCCGTTGTACCCAGTGTGGGACCTCTGATGTTGGAGTAGTGTGTGCTGGCCAGATCGTCTGTGGTGGGAGACATCATGCCTGGCGGTTGTTGATTGGAGCCATGGCTGACATGAAAGAACCAGGACATCTATGGGTCGAAAAAACAGAACAATTTAAACATTGTTATTGTTCCATATTCAGTTTCAGATGAGAGACTACCTAACTAACTATCTAACTAGTTAACTGTGTGCTAAGTAAATCAGAAAACGGAATCCATTGTTATGCACATACTGTGATAGAGCTGTCATGCATCCAGCTCACAGAGAATGCCAGTTAATACATCACTAGTATTGAGTCATGTTGTGTCTAGACATCACTCGTCTTGCCATAAACAGCAAACAATATCCACGACATTAGCATAAGCGGGTAATTTGTCACAGTGAATACACTCGTTGAATCGTTATTGTTATGTTTATTTGTTGTCCACATACACAAGTAGCTACAGTAGCTCCCCCTCTTTCGGTCTAGCTAGCAGCACTTCCTTGTTGCTAACCTAATAACGTTACGAACCGACAACAGCTGATGATTTAGCTAGTAGCCAACCTTCTAGAAACGGACAAGCACGTTTTAGCCACCAAATACCTTGTGATCACAAAGCTCACCGTGTACAGCTTTTTACAAGTCACCTTCCTATTTTCTGCATATTGCTGTAGGCATAGCGCTCTGTAAACCTCAACTGAGCCGAGCAATGTTGATGTCTAGCTGGCTAATCACAATTTGCGCTACACAGTGCGCAGTTGTCGAATGCAGTTGCGCATCAAGCTTACGCACAATGCGCAGCCGATGCGCATGTTGGTGTGGCAGGGTCCGTTGCAAATACTTTGAAAATGTATCTTCCATAACTTTCCTTTCCTAGAGCATATCACTCTGTTATCTAATAGGTGTAACTGATCTATTGCATAAAATATCCCTGACTGACTACACCTGGGCAGTGCGTCAATGTTTGGCACCCAACAGGTGCAAGAATGAGTCCCCCGCATTTTATAGCAAAGGTGAGTTTTTAAATGGCAATTTCCTCGAAATTCCCTGTGATTAGTTAAACTTAATTTTACTTTGTCTCGGCGTAAAATTCAGCTAAAACTAAAGAGTGATCTCCATGCTGTCAGTGTGTTGATTGCCCCCTCGTCGCGGTCGGAACTTGCCGAGTCTGACGTTGGTTGAAGGAAGGCGTTGCTCGCAGCGAACGAACGAGTGAGGAAGGGAAAATGGCGGATCTCGAAGATGTTACGCTGGATGGGAGACCGCTCCACTCACTGAGGGTGGCAGATTTAAAAGCTGCATTGGAGGAGCGAAAGCTCCCTAAAAGCGGACAGAAAAATGCTCTTATCAAGAGACTCAAAGGGGTATGTTTGGTTAAGAAGTCGAGATCATTAAACCTATTGCTGCCGCTAGACATGCTCGCTAGCTAGTTGGCTAGCTAACGTTTACAGACAGGCTGATTCTTGTCTTGAAGGCCGGAGTGTTTGCTTTGCTCTCTAGTTTGATAAATTAAGTGTGTGTGCTGTCTGCTTTGCGTCGTGGCGATGCGTTTTTCTATGTTGTTGGAAACTTAGGTGTGTTTTAAACAGTCGGGACATTGAATTAGACGTAAAAAATGCTACAGGACGTGTGTGTTTATGTGAGACACGGTTTGTTCAGTTCTCGGCGGTCGGCTCCGCGCTTTGTTGGTGTGCATGAGTTAGTGGGGGGACGGGGGAGGTTATACAACTTGGACGCGACTGCAAACTACCGTAGCTACTGTACTTACAGTTTGCAGTAGTGGGATGACCATTGTTGATATAAGATCCACGGGAAAGCAATGAGTATTTGCATCATTTGTATACGGTATTACAACTCTGTTTGCTAGATAGATTATTTATCGTTACTGGAAGTAGTATTATGCTTCTTGAACTACATTGAAACTTTGATCTGACTCCGTCCCAAAGGATTATTGAAGGCAAAAAAAAGACATGTATGATATCGAAAGTTAAAATGTTTAGGATGAAAAGCCTAATTTACTTTGTCTGTAATAGGCTCTCATGCTGGAGAACCTCCAAAGGACCTCCACTCATCACATCGGACTTCAGCCCAACTCTCAGGTGAGACCGATAAGTGGAGGTGTGCCTAGAGCAAAACTTAAGACCTTGCACACATGATGTGCTGCAACATAGATCTTGAACGAATGCAATTAAACAAATAAAATAATAATAATTAAAGTGTCTGTCCTTTTAATTTCAGATTGGTGAAGAGATGAGTCAGAATAGCTTTATAAAGCAGTATCTGGCTAAACAACAGGAGCTCCTGAGACAGCGTCTGGAGAGAGAGGCCAGGGAAGCAGCTGAAACTGACGGTGAGCAGTGATGTGATTTATGATACGATTGTTTGTTTATTTTTACAATCTTTGCGGGATGAAAGCACATTTCCATCCTCGGGTGGACAATAAAGTTGTGTTATTCCAAGGTGACAGTGGCTCCCCTCACCCATAGATATGATCTTGCGCTCTAAACCATTTCATGCCTTTTCTATTTTCAGGGCTTTACTAAAAGCTTACAGTTAGCTTCAGTCAATGAAATTGGGTCAGATACTCCTCTCATGTTTAGGGAACACACCCTTAATACATACCGTTCATCGTTTTCCAGGTGCTGACGAAGTGGAACACTCAGAGGGCAACAACAGTTCTTGTGCCGCCCCAGACCAGGTAAGATGGCAACTTAAGTAGCTGTTTTTTCTCCCGTTTCTCCCGTGTATTTAACTTGCATGTCTGAGAGGATGTTGCATGTTTTAAGGGGAACTTGCACACCGTTTAATGTATGCCTGATAATTTGCATGTATGCATGGGAGAAACTATCTGGCATATACCTGCAACAAACTCAATCTCAGCTCCCTTTCCGTCCTCATCAGGATGTCTCACCCGTGTTGGTTGACCAGCACAAACCGCTTGGCCCCTCCGAGGGAGAGGTACTAGCTGGCCCAGCGAGCGAGGGAGAGGGGCACAGGGCCAGAGAGGCTCATGTACCTGGTCCACCTGCCCCCACCTCTCCTACCTCTGCACCTGGTGCCGTTGCCTCTCTGTCTGTGCGTGTCGCTGGCGGTGAGCAGCGACCGGAGAGGGTTCCCACATCTAGCAAAGTCCCAGCAGACAGCGATGACGACAGCGATGAAGGTGATGAGGATGGAGAGGATGAGGACTGGGATACTGGCGCGAGGAGGAGGAGTCAAGGAGAGCCACCGAGAGGCCAGCTGGCAAGAGAGAGGTCCGGAGGATCCCGCCAACCCCCACAGCACATTCCCCCTCCCCTGTTGTCTCAGCAACTTCGGCAGCCCACCCCACCTCCATCCCCTCCCCCAGAGTTATCATTCCCACTGCCAGATACTCCTAAACAAAGCCCCCCTAGTCCAGGTGAGCCCCCAGCCAGGCGGCGTACCTCCAGCTCCTCCAGCTCTGGCTCCTCAAGCAGCGGCAGTCGCAGCAGCAGCCCAGAGCCACAGAGCGGCCACGCAGAGCGCAAGCCTGGCCCACTGACCCTGCTGGCCCGCAAGATGGAGTCAGAGGGGGCTTTTTCTGGAGTTGGGTGGCATGGACGCGGCGGGGAGGCAGAGAGGCAGGAGAACAGTACTGCAACTGCAACATCTTTTCCTGGTAGAGGTCCTCAAGAGGGCACAGTGTCTGCCATCACCCACACAGCCAATGCAGCAGCCAGTTTGTCTTTCCCTGGTGTGATTCCAGCCACCAACCAGGGTGGCATGGGTGCCCATCTCCCCCACAGTCAAGTTCCTGTGAGTGTGCTCAGGGCCTCTGTGGTAGAAGAGAGAGATGCCGCATGGCAGCACGAAAAAGAAAGGGAGCAGCAGTTGGAGAGGGAAAGAGAAAAAGCCCTTGAGCAAGAGAGACTTCGATCCCTGGAGCTGGAAAGACAGGAGAGGCAGAGAATATTTGAGCAAGAGCGTGCTATGGAGCGAGAGAGGGAGGAGAGGGAGAGAGCTTTGGAACGAGAACGGGTAGAGAGAGAGAAAGCTTTGGAGCGCGAGAGAGAAGAAAGGGAGAATGCTTTGGAGCAGGAGAGGAAGGAGAGGGAGAGAGCGCTGGAGAGGGAGAGAGTGTTGGAGAGGGAGAAAGCTCTTGAACGAGAGAGAGAGGAAAGGGAGAAAGCTTTGGCTAGGGAAAAGGAAGAGAGGGAGAAGGCTGCAGCAAGAGAAAGGGCCCTAGAGCTGGAGAGGCTGCAGGTGTTAGAAAGACAGAAAGCCTTGGAGCAAGAAAGAGCTTTGCAGCAGGAAAGAGAGGAGAGAGCAATGGAACTAGAAAGGGCTAAAGCTTTGGAGCGGGAAGAGAGGGAGAAGGCTCTGGAGCGAGAGCGAGTGGACAGGGAGAGAGCTTTGGAACAAGAGAGGATTGAAAGGGAGAGAGCTTTGGAGAGGGAGAGAGCTTTGGCACGAGAGAGGATGGAGAGGGAGATGGCGTTGGAGCTGGAGAGGGAGAAGGCGTTGGAGCTGGAGAGGGAGAAGGCTTTGGAGCTGGAGAGGGAGAAGGCTTTGGAGCTGGAGAGGGAGAAGGCGTTGGAGCAGGAGAGGGAGAAGAAGAAGAAGGCTTTGGAACTTGAGAGGGAGAAGGCGTTGGAGCGGGAGAAGGCTTTGGAGCTGGAGAGGGAGAAGAAGAAGAAGGCTTTGGAGCTTGAGAGGGAGAAGGCTTTGGAGCTTGAGAGGGAGAAGGCTTTGGAGCGGGAGAGGGTGGAGAAGGAAAAAGCTTTGGAGCGAGAGCGAATAGATAGGGAAAATGCTTTGGAGCGAGAGCGAGTGGAGAGAGAAAAGGCTTTGGAGCTGGAGCGAGCTGAGAGGGAAAAGGAGAAAGCTTTGGAGCAAGAGAGGGAGAAGGCCTTGGAGAGGGAGAGAGCTTTAGAGCGAGAGAGGAAGGAGAAGTTGAAGGCTCTAGAGGACGAGAGAATCGAAAGGGAGAAAGCCCTAGAAAGAAAGAGGGCCGTGGAGAAAGAGAGGGAGGAGATGGAAAAGGCTTTGGAATGTGAAAGAGTGGAGAAAGAGAGAGCTTTGGAACAAGAGAAGGCCCTTCAGAGAGAAAAGGAGGAGAAGGAGAAAGCTTTGGAACAGGAAAAAGAAAGGGTGGCTGAGAGAGAGAGGGAGAGTCATCTTCCTCCATGGAAGCGTGGTCGTGAGATTGGTCTCACCCCCCTGCCAACTCCCCCCCCCCTCTCCACCGGAGCAGGTAAAATGGTGGCAGCGGAGGGAAGAGAACTGGATGGTGGTGTTCCCCAAGTGCAATCCTTGCCTCAGAAAGCACGGCGAGACAACCAGCCAGCTGAGTCTGGCACACACCTGTCACCAACCCATGCGACACCTTTGTCACCCCAGTCCTCCTCCAAGAAGTTCCGCTTCTTGAGAGACGCCCCGGTTCTGTCCACTCCATCTTCCTCCGCCTCAGCATCCATGCTGATCAAAAGGCCCCGTACTTTCTCTGACAGCCCCCAGGGTCCTCCCCAGGCCTCAACTCTTCTCTCCCCCAGCAAACCCAGAGAGGGACAAGGGCAGGAAGGCCCTCTACCTGCTGCTGAACAGGCAGCACCACAGGTGCCTGCAAGACAGGGGGTCCTTGTTTCAGGACCAGCAGCGTCAGCGTCACAGGTTCCAGAGAGGGAGAACCCTGTGATTGCCGCGCCGTGCAAGAGTCCTCAAGAGGTGAAGAGCAGCAGCCTGTCAGAGAAGCATGCTGTAAAGGATAAGGAGGAGCCACAGAAACGGGCAGCAAGAGAGACAGCTGGAAAAGGTCCAGCGGGCGCTGTGCTGCCCACCTCAGCCCCACCACAGGGGGGTGAGGGAGATAGAGATGGACGGAAGAAGAGGGGTGGAAAGAAAGAAGAGAAACGAGGGAGACGGGCCTCCTCATCGAGTGATTCCTCTTCCTCAGACTCTGACTCTGGGTCGTCCTCTTCACGTTCATCTGGGTCGTCAGCCTCCTCCCAGGACAAAACCAGAACCACTTCCAGTGGTAAAATGGTGAGTGGTGGTCCACAGGTCCTGCTCTCTTCCCCAATCAAACAGCGCCATCAATCAATCCAATTTTATTTGCATAGCGCTTTTTACAAAAACTGTTGTGTCAGAGAGTGCACCATTAAAACAATGTATTTCCTATACATACACGTAATGGATTAGATTAGATTCAACTTTATTGTCATTGCACAGAGTACAAGTACTGAGACAATGAAATGCAGTTTGGCATCTAACCAGATGCAAATATTGGCATCTATTACAGTATAGGTATTACGATGAGTATAATTAAATGAATGTAATGAGCGAATATACATGAGATGAATATCAATATGACGTGTACAGTTGAACAAGGGCAATAGGTCTTAATACCCAAGTGGGCAAGTAGTTCTTCCCTTTTTGTTCCTGTGTAATTTTTGTTCTCATCTTTTTACGTTCTATCAGAGCAAATGACACAGAGACAGTCAATTCTTTAGAGGAGAACAGAATTTCTGAATTACAATATTTTGCTTTAGCGGTGAAAGATTGATTCTATAGACTATGTATGTTTGTCGTATATTGGGCACACAGTAAATGCTATAGATGCAGTCTTAGCAACGTGCAATCACACCCATGTGGCTTGGATATATTTGACCATTAGTTGGCATAGGACAGGGATACATTTGTACTAACTGATTGATATAAATGTCCCAAAACAAACACACACACATACACACACTCTTTCTACTTGGTATGACTATTACTGTAATGAATGTTTGCCTGATACACATTGTATAAGACCTATTCTCTCTCCCCTTCAGTCTGAGAAACTTAAGAGAAACACCCCATCCCAGGATAAGGGGGCAGTTGTCCAACCTAAGGATTCAACTGAGACCTCGAAAGCCCCACAGCGCAAAAGGATAGTGTTTGGGCAGGAGAAAGACATGACAGTTGATGGAGCCAGCCACAGCAAGGTCAGCTGAGTCTTCACTGTTACACTACAGATTATTCAAAAAGTGACATTTTTGTGACCATAGGTTGGTGGAAGTTGGTGGTATCTTACCTGTTCCATCAGTTATGTCCACGTGCATAATGTCTGTTCCTCTCTTTAACGTGATCCATCCATCCTGCAGAAGCCACTCGTTGGAGTTCCTGCTGGAGAAGATAATGAACAGAAGGACAACAAAAGAGAGGAGGAAAAGCGTGACACAGCAAGGTCCGTTTACACACTGTTGGCACACACACACACACACACACACACACACACACACACACACACACACCACACACACACACACACCACACACACACATACATACATACATACATACATAAAATACCCTTGTCAACACTGATATGCATCCATCATTGCAATTATATCAGTATATGTGTGAACTTGGGATCACCTCATCAAGGAATTGCTTGGATAAACATTTTCGCCTCATGCAATGCAGAACATAAACTTCATGATGCCTTTAGCCTTGGAAATTGTGTGGTATCATACAAAATATTTTTCGTTATATTTATGTATCATAGATCAGTGATCATCGTTATCTTTTGCAATCGTTTTTACAACGTTGTGTGTGGCTACTTTGCACTACATTTTAGTCATTAGTAATTGAAGATTAGATCTAATAAGGGTTTTACATCGGAAGAATCCAACGTTAAAGAAATTCCTGACAGGCGTTTAATGCGACTGCCTTGAAGCCGGTGTGGCTGAGAAGATGGGGGTCCTATTTCTGTGTGTCTCATTTCTCATTGAATTCAACATGGCTGTGCTGCGTGTTTGGGCTTAACCGATGACAGCGCAGTGCAGCGAGCCTCCGGTCAACAGTCAAACTCGTCGCTTGCCTTGTCTCTGTATATCGTTTTAACGGGCCAGGTTTGATTTTGAACCGGTACCGGCAAAAATGCTGTCGGAGGGGATTAGAATCTGGTGAGAGTAAAGGTAGGAAGGGGAGAGACTGTTCGTCGCGGCGCAGGGATTTTTTTTTATAGCAACACCCGATTTGAGGCGTTACGTTGTAGCAACATTGTTGCGCGCTCTTCTCTTCACTAACGTATTGCGATTGTGTTGCAATTTGGTGGAGAAATATTGCACTCCGATGCAGGGTTGTCCGGTTGAAGAATGGTACTAGTGTGTGTTTGTAGACGAGAGAGGAGTGGGGGACGTGCAGTCACCGTTGTCATTGTACTGCACTGCCTCTAGAAAGAATGAATCAATCAAGTGAAAGGGAATTTCGGATGAGTGGGATACTCCAAAGTGCCTTTCTGCTCTCCGCTATATTAATTTATGGACTCGTATGTCTCGCTCGACGTGTCGTCATTTTCCATTAATTCGAAAGGGATAAACCGCGAATTGCAAGACGACGCATATAGCTGTGGCTATACCTCGTGGATTATATTTCCCATAGGCGATTCCATAGATTTAATGTAGTCTTTAATCTAGTCTTCCGTTTGCTAATGACAAAAAAACAAGCTTTATTATATTCGATTATCTTATACTTGGGATATAATGTAGCACTGATTAATTGCACCACCATCTAATCCATTCTTGTACAGAATTCGAATATGGAGCAGGCACTTATTTATATAATTAATAGAGTAACACCAAGTGCATGACAATTGATATTTAAGAGTGGCGGTTTGAACCCTTGTATACTGATTGACATTGTCCTCACATCACATATATATATGTTGACCCCCCCCCATTGCTCTGAAAATCTTGTATTTTAAGCTAATAGAACAAATATTCTTCTCCCTTATCTCTCTTCTCCCACTGCCTCCCCATCTCTCTGCCCAACCGCTTCTCTACTCCTCCATCCTTCTATCTATTATTCTCTATTATTCTTTCGTTTCTCTCGTCTTTTGTGTCCAGGGAGGCGAAGGAGGCCGTCATGGCTGAGCCTGATCGGGCTCCAGAGAGCGGTGAGGAGGTAAGGCTACTCAGGAACACTGGGACTTGACTGTACCATAGCTCTCTACAGAGCTGAGCTCAGGGCTTGGACGGGCCAACCTGTGAGGATTCTTCTCCCCAACTCTCAGCCAGCAAAACTAACCACTCTAGTGAGGAAATGGCAATGTTGTTGTTTTAGGTGGCAGTTGTAGGGAGTTACATCTTGGGCACATCAGTGGTTCCTCCCTTCCAGTTTACTATGTTGTTCACCTCCCTCTACATTGTAGACAGTGAAGTGCGTATAGGTCATGAGAGAGGAATAATTTTAAATTGGCACGTTTTTATCTAAATGAAAGCTAAACAGTATTATTGATTTTTCTTTTTTTTTTGTATTTTACCCTGTTGATTTTGGTGATGCTGTCAACCAATTACCCAAAGTTTAGGACTGGGTCGATAGAGAAAAGAAATATTTTGTTTTATTTTTGCTGTGTTTTTGAACCTTTGCTGATGCTGTCTCAAGACAGAAGCAGCAGGGGGTGGTATACTACTCTCACTGTGGCTGATGTTTAAATCCCCATTGATTGCTTTGTTATAAAGGTGCTCATGCCTGTTCCATTGCCCCTAATGGTACCTGCACACTACTTCTACCACTACTACTGCTACTACTACTACTACTGCTGCACCTATGCCACTGTCCCCACGACCCCTGCGTATACCAGAGATAGGCCCCCTGCTGCTGTGGGACAGCCGTGGCAACAAAGGCCATGTTGCTACGGAGATGGCTGACAGGAGATTCTGATTGGACTGATGAGCTAAAGGCTTGAGAGAGGGATGTGATCTGACAGTCTCCGTAACACAATGCCATCCTGCAAATAAGTTGGATGTGGGCACATTACTTCTGAACTGACCACCTGCATGGCCTGCCCAGCCCTGTCGGCTCATAGACCCTCACCTGTTTGGCCATCATGCATAACCTTACAGGTGGGATGTAGTGGAGATGAGGAAGCAGGCACTTACCACGACCTTGTTGAAAGACACTTTCATTCACACCCCTCCTCAACACGCCTGTGAATGAGTTTCCAGTGGTGTTACTGGCTGTTTTTCTACAGTGGCTAAACCAATCGCAGCATGTGGATGTGCTGCTCAATGGACTTGGCTTTCATGAACGGCTAAGCTGGGTGATCTTTGCTGGACTGTTTATTCCGAGAAAGGACATTTTGGATTGTGTTCTCCATCTGTTAAGAATGGGATCCAAATGAATCTCTCACGAGGGACTACATGGACTTTGTGTTTTCAAAGGGACTTGCCAATTGGATCCCTTCTTTTTATATACCCGGGTTTCTGCTGGTTCCTGGCACTCTACATGAACTGTGGCTGACTTCTGATGCCCTCCAGCAAGAGGGTGTCTGCTGAACCGCTCTCCTCACTGTCTTTGGATTTTCAGTGGTGACTGTTGCACAAGATTCACTGTCTCAGCTCTCCATCGGTTTGGACAGTAGCACAACATAGACACACGATGATGCTTCTGAAAGGACTTGTACATGGTATCAAAGGACTCCTGCCTTGACCCAAAGCATTTAAAAAAAAAAAAAAAAAAAAGCCTCGCAAGTCTTGCTGCCCCCCCACTGAACTACAGAGCCCATCCTGCCAACCAGCAAATCAGATTTCCACCCAAACATCTCAACCTCCTTTGATTGGACCCTTGTTGCCTAGATACAGTACACGCAGTCGTGATTGGGCCATATCCAACCCAGTAAGGATCAGGTTTCAGTGGTACCTGCAGGGAATAAGTAGTCATTTTCTCAATGTTATTTCCTACAACGAAATATTTAGAAAATGCTTAGTCTTAGTCAGACTCCCTCATCTTAGTCTAAAACGGGGGAATTGACTAGAGTATAATTGTGAAATGGATACACTGTTTACATTATATATGGCTACTGCAGTTTTGATTAAGAATGGTTTTAAACCACCCAATATTTAATATCCTATTATTTCATAGTCTGTCTTGTACCCCATTGTTTTGTAAGTAATCCCTAGAGACACTTAGATACAGAGCGACACTATTTGGATACGGTGTAATTAAATTGATAAATTCTAAGGAATTCAAACTGCAGTATTGCCATCAGGTTTCTCTCTGTCTGTCTGTCTGTCTGTCTATATGTGTGATAGAGACTGCAGCTCCATCCCCCATCACAGCTCTTCACCAAATTTGAGCTGACATTATCTCCATCTCTGGGGCTGTATTTAGAAACGTTACATAAACTCTGGCTATGTCTAAGGCGTACACACTGGCTGTGTGTCTGGGGACCGTAGATGGACGAACACCCACAGTGTTGTCAGTCACTGCAGTATGCTGTTCACACTAACATATTCTGAGGAAGAAAGTGACATGGAGCAGCAGTCTCTATCACCTCCTTTCTTCCCCTCCCCCCCAATCTCTCTCTCTCTCTCTAATTGTGCTGTCCTCTCCTTCTATCTGTCCGTCGACCTGGATGTGCGTCTGTCCATCTCTGCCTCTCACCGTCCCATGTTCTGTGGGGTGTTTTTCTCCTTTTCTTTCAGACACCCAAGGCATTCACGGCCCGTAAGATCTCCCTTAGCAGTGAGTACCTCTCCTCCTGTCACATCTCCGTCTCCCTCTTGTCTTTGTCCTTCCACGGCTGTGCAGGTGTTGTTGCACCACCTGTCCTTCCCCTTCTTTCTCTTTATGTTAGGGTGTAGTCGTTGTGTCTGGCATGGCTTTGTTATGTCATTGTTATACAGAGTAGTGCAACAATAAGTTTTAAAATAGAATAAAATAAAATAGAAGTAATAAAAAATATAAACAGTATAAGCAGTACAAACAGCGGTGAAGCAATGTATGCAATGGTACTCTTGCTACTCTTGTGTGTTACAAGCCACTGTGTGTGAGTGAGTGAGAGCCAGTTTAACATGAATGAATTTGTGTGACACACTGAGGTGTGTGTGTGTGCGTGTGCGTGTGCGTCAGTTGGAGCATGACCCAACTCTTCTCTCCCCCGCCAACAGGCAGTAAGGCCTCCCCAGGTGCTGTCAGTGCAGAGGGAGAGGCGGAGTCTGGGGCGGCGGGCGGCAGGAAGAGGAGATGGGGCTCCAGCAGCGGTGTCACTGCTAAGAAACCATCCATCAGCATCACTACAGACTCTCTGAAGGTACACTGCAGCTCACCACCTATGGAACTATGGAACCATCCTATACAGGGTTCCAGGTGTACATGGTCTCTTAGAGGAGCCCGATGACTCTTGGGGCTGCCCACGGTAGAGACGTTGACACTTTTTGAGACCAGGCGCATTGGTGTTTAATTCTTTTGGGGCGGCTCTGATTTGGTTATTTGAAACCTTGGTCATCTACGGATGTTATTAAACCCTCACAGTATCACTTCACTCACTGGATATACATGTAATACATCTATTCACATGGTGGTAATAAATATGAATATACCCCAGGTGTATATATATACAGGTCCCACCTGTAATGTCTTTATTTTCCTTCCATCAGTCTCTGATCCCAGACATCAGGCCGAGTCCAGGCCAGGAGGCGGTGGTGGATCTGCACCCAGAGGAGGCTCACCTTTCCGGGGGAGAGGAGGAGGACAGGGAGCGGGGCGACCATGACCTCATGATCAGACGCACAGTCACCCAGGTCAGGGTCGAACATGATGATTGAATCCTTGGACCGTACATTTGTTCAGTTTAAAGGTGCATTCTGTCCGATTTTCTGAAGGGGGCTTCAACTGTTACCAAATAATCCAAAATACATATGAAGAAGAAGAAGACTCTTTATTTGGCAGTCAATGCAATCAATTGTAGGAATTTGACACGTGCACACCCCTCCCGAGACAACACACACACCACACCCCCAAGGGAGAACAGAGCTCTGGGCACAGGGCAGCCATATTCGGCACCGCTGGTTAGGGGTTAAGTGCCTTGCTCAAGGGCCCGACTTGCATGTGATCCCTTCTCTCTCACCCATCCTTCCTGTTAATCTCTACTGTCTCTATCCCAATAAAGCAGAAATGCTCTAAAAACACGTATACAAAAAAAAATAAACATCTGTGTGACACCTTCTCTTCATCCCCTCCACCAACCTAGGTGGTCCCGTCTGAGAGTCAGGAGAACGGGCAGAAGGAGACCAAGAGGAACAGATGCGACGAGGAGGAGGAAGAGGAAGAAGAGGAGGAGGAGAGGGAGGATGGAGAAGAGGTGAAGTCAGACAGAGAGGGGAGGAGTCAGGAGGAGAGAATGGACAGTTCATTCCAGGGTGTCGTTAAGCCAGAAGCCCCATCTCCTCCCAACCATGAGATGGAGATCAATACACGTGAGTGATCAGATCAATGATTGATCACTCTCTTTGATGATGACCCCCCCCGCCCCAATAATGTTCTACCCTCGTGATTGTGTCCTAAATGAGTTGCCTGATCGATACATCCCCCTCTCCCTCTCTCCTAAGTTGCCCCTAGCGACACTCTGATCCGTCGTTCCATCAGCCAGCAGAAGTCGGGCGTGTCCGTCACCATCGACGACCCGGTCCGCACGGCCAAGCAGCCCTCTCCTCCGCGAGGAAAAGTCTCCAATATAGTGCACGTGTCCAATCTGGTGAGAGCCCAGCCTGTCCCTTAAACACATACCACCACAGCTCCCCCGAGGGAATCCTTTGTGTTATTGTTGAAATGCTAAATGCTAATATCCATACATTAAACGCTAAATGGTAATATCCATGCATTAGCTTTGCTCTCGACACAGAAATGAGGTCAGTATGTAGTTGGAATGGGCTGGCTGAGACAGCCGAGGGTGAGGGTGAGCTGTTGTGATGGCGGATGGTAACCCCTGTGGTCCCGTGGTGCAGGTGAGGCCGTTCACCCTGGGCCAGCTGAAGGAGCTGCTCAGCAGGACTGGCACCGTGGTGGAGGAGGGCTTCTGGATAGACAAGATAAAATCTCACTGCTACGTCACGGTAAGTGGTCTCCACAAACCCCGATCCCTTCAATTCAGATCCATGACTCTGCTCTGTATGGCTTCGGATTTGGTGGCGCTGGATTGCAGTATCAAAACCGGCGTTTATTCATGTAAAAAAAAATGTGCTAAAAGTACTGCTGAAACGCTGAATTAACTGAGGAACATGGCAACGCTTTCGCTTTCACTTTTAACAACAATGTCATCGGTGATCAAAGAGAGCGACCCCATCATTAGTAAATAACAGTTTAATTTGATCTTACATGGTGGCGGAGCCAAGTCGACAAGGTGGCACGGCCAAGTCGACAAGGTGGCACGGCCAAGTCGACAAGGTGGCACGGCCAAGTCGACAAGGTGGCACAGCGGCCCTCTTACATTGTTTGGGGAGAACCCTGAGGACCAAGGCCAGACCTCTCTGTTCCTAAAAGGTCTCTTTACCTCCTTGTGTTTCAGTACTCCAATGCGGAGGAGGCTGTGGCCACGCGCGCTGCCCTGCACGGGGTCAAGTGGCCCCAGAGCAACCCCAAGTTCCTCAGCGTGGACTTCAGCCAGCAGGAGGAGGTACGTGCCATTCTGATCTCCTCAACCTCCCAATGAATCCCTTCATGTTGGCCTGAGAGAGCCAGGAGAAATGCTAGGAACAGCAACGAGAAGTACACCTGTGGTCCATCATTGGTCTAACGAAGTGTGTGTGTGTGTGTGTGTGTGTGTGTGTGTGTGTGTGTGTGTGTGTGTGTGTGTGTGTGTGTGTGTGTGTGTGTGTGTGTGTGTAGCTGGACTTCCACAGAGGCTTGCCTGTTGCTGACAGGCCCGGCGAGGAGGAGCGGGGGGCTGCTGCTGCAGCGGCTGGCCGTGGCCGGGGGGCTGCCCCGCCCCCTCTCCTCCCCGAGCGCGACCAGTGGGCGGAGCGTGAGCGTGAGATGGAGCGCCGGGAGAGGACCCGTGCGGAGCGCGAATGGGACAGGGACAAGGTCCGGGACTTTGGAAAACCCGGAGAGGAGCAGAGCGGTCCTAGGCGATCCCGGTCCCGAGAGAGGAAGCGCAAGGAGAGGGGCAAGAGCAAGGAGAAGAAGACTGATAAGAAAGGTGAGAGACAGAGAGAGAGAGAGAGAGACAGAGAGCACGAGGAGTTGTGCCCTAATGGATCTATGGTGTATTAACTCATGGTGTTTTTTTTTTTTTTACAGACAAAGCAGCTGAGGAGCCCCCTGCCAAACTGCTAGATGACCTGTTCTGTAAAACCAAAGCAGCCCCTTGTATATACTGGCTCCCCCTCACAGACGAGCAGGTGAGCGACACACACACTCAATAATAAAGGAATTATCTGATGTCTTGCACATCATAACAGTTTCACACCTCAACACACACACACACACACAAGCATTTCCCATGGATGCGTCACAAATGCCCGTAACTGTCACATTCGTAGAATTGAAAGTGATTATTTTCTTCTACATTGATAGTTTTTGCAACACACCGTCTTACAATCTCTCTCTCTCTCTCTCTCTCTCTCTCTCTCTCTCTCCAGTTTGCCCAGAGGGAGGCGGCTCGAGCAGAGCGGATGAAGGAGCGAGAGAAGCGAAGGAAGGAGCAACAGGAAGAGGAGGAGAAGAAAAGGGATGAGGAGCGCAAAGAGAGGATTAAAGCCGGGGTTGGCACGGCTGGAGACAGAGGGGAGGGAGGAGAGCGGGACAGAGAGAGGGAGAGGGGCAGAGAGGGTGAGAACAAACGCAGAGAAGCGGGCTATCGCAGACCAGGGGGCAGCAGTGCATGGGGCGGCAGACGCTCACGCAGTCGCAGTGACCCCCCGCCCCGAGACAGGCGGCGCTAGTGGGAAGAACCAGTGTGTCTGGAACTGTCTTAAAGAACCCCCCCCCTCCCCCCGATCAGTACATATGACCTGACAGAGGACCAACCAGATGTAGTCTATCTCTAACTTTTTTTTTTCTTTTTTTTAAATACACACACATGCTTAAACACACTCCACACACACACACACACACACACACATACACTCATAGGGACCATGGTTTTAACAGTGTTCGCTCCCCAGACTGCCATCTGTCTCTCCAGTCTAAAAAGTTGACATTATTTGTGTTGATTTTCCTCTGTGTTTTTCTTATTAGTTTTTTCATTATTATTATTATTATTGTTGTTGTTGTTGTTTATTATTCTGGGCTGAATGGCAGTGCGGCACCCATCGCCTGATTCCCCCTCGGTTCCCTATAAGTGCTGAGCTCCCCAGACACACACATCAGTCTCTGCAGTCCTTCTGCAGTGTTTCACAACCCTTCTCGCTGGGAGAAACGATAAACTGCTGCCTGCATTGCTGTCCAAGTCTGCCGTCCTCTACCTTGTTTCCTGGCGTGGGTGGGTGGGGGGAGGGGGGGGGGGGGGCTGACCAGTTGTTCAGTGTCTCTTGTTTCTCCTTCCTGTAACTGCTTAGTTTGAGGGACGATTGTGCGACTTATTCTCTGAGCGACTATTCTCTGAGCGACTATTCTCTGCAGCCAAGAGATTCTCCAAGAGCTTTTAGACCTGGCTCAGGTCAGGCTCACCCGATGTCCTTATATCTACACGCTTCTCCCTCCCATGTCCATCCTTTGCCCTCCCCCTCCCTCCTCCCTGGCCCCCCCCCCTCCCTCCTCCCTGGCCCTCCCCCTCCCTCCTCCCTGGCCCCTGATGCTGTTTCTCCCTACTCCCTATATGGTCGACCTAGGCTGGAGGAAGGGGTGCATATTAAAAACTCCACACCCCCCAATGGTTTTAATATTTTTTTTTTTATCATTATTATATCGTTTAAGTATATTAAAGCTTACTTTGTTCTTGTTTTTTGTTTTCATTTTTTGTTTACTCCTGTAAGTGGTGAATGTACAAATAATAAAAAAGGTTACGTTTGAAAAACTCCCTCTTTATTGTCTCAGGCACCACATTTAGAGAGAGATTGAGTATAAACAGTGATACCATTTGTTTAAGATGTCTGTCTATATGAGTAACAAGACTATCGCTTATCAATGCAATAGAGAGGGCAATGGCACAAGAGAAGTGTGGAGTGGGACAGATTGAGCAGCATAATTGTCCGCATAAAACCGCTGTAATAAAACATAATAAGATGGAATCCATTTCAGTCATAATTATAGACAGTTAAGGGCAGGTCAAGGGCGCTCAGTGGTGTAGCACACTAAGGCACATACCATATCATCGCAAGGTCCCTGGTTCGATTCCGGCCATCGACATATCCTGCATGTCATCCCTCTCTCTCTCACCCATCCTTCCTGTCAACCTCTACTGTCTCTATCCCAATAAAGCAGAAATGCCTTAAAAACATATTTAAAAAAAAAAAAGTTAAGGGCAGGTCAGGATATGGGAGTGTCTAAGCAGACCCTAGGCATCTTCACATCAAGAATACAGTCTCTAAGCAAGTGCAGTGTGAGATTACTGGTTTTTCTAATGTTGAACTGCCACAAGGTGTCGCTATGCACAACAGCAGAGATAGGACGTTGCACATTTTCATGGCTACATGCGCAGGGCTGCACATTTGCAAGGCTGCATGCACAGGGCTACATGCACAGGGCTGCAAATGGCGCCAGGCATTACACATTTAAATTGCAACAGGGGATTAACTTGTCAGCAAGTACATTGCCAATAAATGCACACCTCCTATCATATCTACACTGTTAACCACAGTTTTACACACGGCTTATATACTCACCGGCCACTTTATTAGGTACACCTGTTCAACTGCTCGGTAACACAAATATCTAATCCAATCACATGGCAGCAATTCAATGCATTTAGGCATGTAGACCTGGTCAAGACGACCTGCTGAAGTTCAAACCGAGCATCAGAATGGGGAAGAAAGGTGATTTAAGTGACTTTGAACGTGGCATGGTTGTTGGTGCCAGACGGGCTGGTCTGAGTATTTCAGAAACTGCTGATCTACTGGGATTTTCACGCACAACCATCTCTAGGGTTTACAGAGAATGGTCCGAAAAAATCCAGTGAGCGGCAGTTCTCTGGGCGAAAATGCCTTGTTGATGCCAGAGGTCAGAGGAGAATGGCCAGACTGGTTTGAGATGATAGAAAGGCAACAGTAACTCAAATAACCACTCGTTACAACCAAGGTATGCAGAAGACCATCTCTGAACGCACAACAAGTCGAACCTTGAAGCAGATGGGCTACAAAAGGGGGTCCAACCCAGTACTAGCCAGGTTTACCTAATAAAGTGGCCGGTGAGTGTTGATTAGTTGTGAATTAATAATGTGTGTATTTTGAACATTATCCGAATCTTCCTTAATAAAAAAGTAGTTTCAGATTCCTCATTGAAAAGTAAAGTAGTTTAATGATGTGGTTTTATGATGATTATGGCATGGTGAGAGTATGCTAGGCCTACAGTGGCCAAATCTAGACAAAAAAACACAGAGGCATCTTTCTCTGCAGTATTGTAGTGCAGTCTAGTCAATTGTATGTGTATGTAAATGCCCTGTTCAGCTAACATCATACTAAATTGATTAAGTGAGGGTCTGTGGTAGAAACTTATCTTTCAAGCTCTCCTTTTCCTCCTTAACCATAACCTCCCCCTCCTCCCCCCTACCCTCTCCCTCTTTCTCTCTCTCTCTCTCTCTCCTCTTGCCCACCCCTTCCTCTCTTTCTTTAGACCATTGTGCATCATGAAGTGCTCTCTCTTCCTCTGGCTGATCCCTCACTCCTTCTCTCTCAGGCCTTGACGTTCTTCCTGCCGAGCTCAGCAGTGCTCCTCTGTAATTACAGCTCTGGTCGCTGAGCTGAACATTTTTGTGCCCTGATGCAACTCTGAGAGCAGGGCGGCTGAACTGAACTGGGTCGACCGTCCAGGCTGCACCCCGGCGCAACGACCCAGCGGCACAGCTCTGCCCCGGCTCTGCCAGCCTGTGAGCAGCCTCGTCCCCTCTGCCAGCCTGTGAGCAGCCTCGTCCCCTCTGCCAGCCTGTGAGCAGCCTCGTCCCCTCTGCCAGCCTGTGAGCAGCCTCGTCCCCTCTGCCAGCCTGTGAGCAGACTCGTCCCCTCTGCCAGCCTGTGAGCAGCCTCGTCCCCTCTGCCAGCCTGTGAGCAGCCTCGTCTCATTACAACCGCATTGTAATGAGAGAAAATTGTGTTTGATACTGATATTGTTGAATAAAGATTGTTTGTTTGAGACAGATGTTATTGTTACTGTGCATTTTTTTGTTTGATCAGTGTGTTCCTTGGTAAATATTGTGGGTTGTAGATAGATGAGAGCTAGTTGGATGAAGGGGAGGGAGTGTGTGTGCGTGTGTGTGTGTGTGTGTGTGTGTGCGTGTGTGTGTGTGTGTGTGTGTGTGGAGATCCCACAAGATACAATATTATGAGGTTAGCGGGAGTACGTAGTGATGATGTATTGGGTGTGGTGTGTAAAAGGCGAGACATTTCTTGTTCTGATGTGTGCCTGAAGTTTGCAATGATTGGTGTGTGTGTGTGTGTGTGTTTGTGCGTGCGTGCACGTGTGTGTGTGTGTGTGTGTGTGTGTGTGTGTGTGTGTGTGTGTGTGTGTGTGTGACAGACAGACAATGGTTACAGCCAGCCTGGCCAAGTAGGGTAAGTGCTCGTCAGGACAGCTCCACAAGGAAGAACAGACAGGAATACTTGGCCATGTCAGCCCTACGGGATGCCAGTACGCTGACTTGGTGTAAGTCCTTGAACACAGCAACTCCCTGGTCAGGGAGAACAGCTCAGACCATGTCTCTGTGGTGGTAGGTAGGTACCACAGCCAGAGATAATAGATAAACCACCTCTGACCACTTCTGTCTGGGGGTAGAACTCAGGTCAGGAGTACAGGCACCCCCGCTCAGATCCCCCCCAAGGCCTCCATGGCCAGTCAGCTGAGCAAGGCCAGTCCAGGCTGATGACTAGGCAGTGAAAACACACAGCCGGCCCCTCCTCAGTGAAACCACATGGGCCTTTGTGTCCAGCTCTCTCAAGAACACAACACAGGGGCCCCCAGCTCCTCTTTCAAAGGCTACCTCTGATGTGGCTACTCAGAACTCTCTCTCTCTGTCTCTCTCACACTCGTCTGTCTGTCTGTCTGTGTCTGTCTGTCTGTCTCTGTCTCTCTCTCTCACCCTCTCTCTCTCTCTCTCTGTCTCTCTCACACTCGTCTGTCTGTCTGTCTGTGTCTGTCTGTCTGTCTCTGTCTCTCTCACCCTCTCTCTCTCTCTCTCTCTGTCTCTCTCACACTCGTCTCTGTCTGTCTGTGTCTGTCTGTCTGTCTGTCTGTCTCTGTCTCTCTCTCTCACCCTCTCTCTCTCTCTCTCTCTCTCTCTCTCACTCTCACACAGTATCTGTCTCACTCACTCCATCTTGCTCTCTCTCTCTCTGACACACACTCTGTCTCTCTGTCTTTTCTTTTTCTTTGACAAGAGATTGACCTTTGCTACAGAGATACAGAGAGAGAAGAGCAGACGCGGACTTGAAAGCTTTATGAAAAAAAAAGCTTCACTGATCTTGACGGTTGCTTGTTTGCCTTTGCCACACATGCACACACTGTACTGTCGATCACACAGAGAGATCTAACACACTGACATTTTCCCTACTCTGCAATCCATTTTCACTGGGCATATGCAGTGCATACCCATTTCTCATCCCCCCCCTCCTTTTCACCCTCCTGTCTGCTTAGCGATGACATGTACGTGGTTATGAGAACCAGATGTGGCCTATTGCATTGAAGTGGAGGAGAGAGAAATAACGGAGCATAAGGTTTTAATGCAGTTAAATTACTAAGAGAGAGAACTAGAGAGAGAGAGAGTGAGAGAGAGAGGAAGATGGAAGGGTGGGAGAAACAGAGTGAGGGAAGAGGGGTCCCCATGCCCCTCTCATGTGGTCTAGACTGGCAGTTATATATTTAGCTGCAAGATGAAAAGTGCCAGTTGTCCAGACCAGGCCTAGATTGAAGCAGGGGGGTTTCCTAATGGATGTGACTGGGTCAGAGTGAGGGTGGCTGGGGTTTGGGAGAGGAGGGAAGGAGGGAGGGTCTGATTCAGCAGGTCCTGCTGGGGAGTCTCTTCCTGCTTGGTTTGGGAAACAGTGCCATATGAGAGAAAACAGGAGGATAATGAGGTTAAACATGTTGATTGTTCAACTTCCTACCAGCTGGATTATTTTCACACAATACCTTGTTTGGCTTTTAAAAGGACTCCCACCACCACACCCTGCTCAAAGTGCAGACAGGCAGTGTGTGTTACATAGCATAAGCACATTGATGCAGCTGCTTTTGACCGTACCACGATAGCTAGTGTGCACATTCAGCACAGCGGGGAGAGACATACAGTGCTAAACCACATACCACAGGAAAACAGAGAGACGATTAGACAAGAAATCAAACGGTTGGTAAAGAGATGAAAGTTCCTGGACGGAAGAAAAAGACAGAGATAAGACAGACATCTGTGAATCCATACCCACAACCACAACCACAACCACAACCACATTCACACAAACGCACACACACACCCACACACACACACACACACACAATATATAACCAGGGGGAAGCAGAATTTTCCAGTCTTTTTTCCTGTGAAACTAATACAATATTAAGACTTTGGCAGTGAAATGGAGTGGGACAAAGGAAATTAATACGGGACACACCAACTTCTGTCCCCTCCTCTTTCCACCCTCACTCCCATGGGTGTAGGTTTCACTAGCCCCCCCCCCTACACACACACACACACTTATATGGAGTTTGTTTCCCCCCTCGGTAATGTCTAAGTATTGAGAAAGAAAACTGTTTAAACAATGTTGTAAATAGTTGCATATGCATATATACACAACATATAGTTTCCTGGAAGAGGACTCCCACACACTCTGCCCATAGTTGGATTCTGCATTTCAGTATTATTGTCCCCACCCCATTTAGAATCAAACCAACGGTGAAGCTCAGTCAGTCTTGCTATACATTACATATATGTGCACAAAGCAAATACCATTCAAAAAAGATGTGGGTTGCTTTGATTGTGTGTGTTTGAGTGTGTATGGGTGTGTTTGAGTGTGTGTGTGTGTGTGTGTGTGTGTGTGTGTGTGTGTGTGTGTGTGTGTGTGTGTGTGTGTGTGTGTGTGTGTGTGTGTGTGTGTGTGTGTGTGTGTGGTGTTAAACATAGATAATGACATGTATTTCTTTTTTAACGTGTCAGTGCTTGTGCAGGATGTGGCTTAGATGTTTGGAATTGAAACCGTGTGTGACCTTTACAGGCACCCACTGACACAAGGGCTTCTACAGTAAATCCATCCCCAATCT
>NC_139672.1:3550878-3565878 GCF_951799395.1 Argentina silus | reverse complement strand
AGTGAAATATAAAATTAAGGCCACTTTCAAAATGTTGTTCCCGGTCCAGCAGGACATTTAATAATGACAATGTACAAAAAAAAACACATTCTATACATGGAGAACAACAATAACAATAGTAATAGTCATAATAATAGTGACAACATCATTGATAATAATAATAATAATAACCATTAAAAACACTGTGTGATATTTACGAATATTGAGGACACAGACAAATTTGCTCAGCTCTATAATTAGTCATTTCATGCTTCAGCATCATTTCCCTGTTTGATACTGGCATTCTGATGTTGAGATATCTAATAAATTGACTGCATTGTCGGTGTTAGTGTGTGTGTGTGTGTGTGTGTGTGTGTGTGTGTGTGTGTGTGTGTGTGTGTGTGTGTGTGTGTGTGTTGGGAAAGAGGACATTTAACAGAATCTAGCTAGCATAAACGACTAACGTGGAACAGAACAGGATCAACGGGCTGGTTGCACTTAAACACATGCTAGGCTGGGCGGAGGGAGGCACTGAACATAGGCGCATAGCTGATATTCACAAGGACACAAACACAGACAACAACAACAACAACAACAACTAAAAAATACATTTAAAAAGGCTAAACAAACAGCGATGAGCTGGCGTCAACAACCACAATGAGAGAGAGAGAAAAGAGGGAAGAAAAAGAAGGGATAGAAATAGAGGAATGAAGTGGGAGTGAAAGAGCAAAAGGAATCTCTTCCCTGTTTACGCTGGCAGTGGTAGGAATATCTTAACAAGAAGAAGTGTATATCGTTCTCTGGCTAACCCCTCGGATCACAGTCCACACATCCCTTTAGCTCTCTCTCTCTCTCTCTCTCTCTCTCTCTCTCTCCCGTCTCTTTAAATCCTGCTATCTTTTCTCTCCTTTCCCTCTCTTCTCTCCTTTCCCTCTCTTCTCTCCTCTCCTCTCCTCTCTCTCTCTCTCCCCCTCTGTCCCCCCCTTCTACACCTTGTCCAGTAGGGAGCGTTGGCAGTAGAGCAGACGGCGGGGGGTCCCGTACCTGCGGAAGAACACCAGAGCCCCCAGGGTGAGGATCACACACACCAGCAGCATGAGGGGGACCACCACCGCCGCCGCACCCCCGCCCCAGCCGGAACCCCCCTCCTCATCCACCTCGATGATGATCACCTCCGTCTCCTGCTCCTCCTCCCTGTCTTCCCGGTCGTGGCCACCGCCCCCGCGCCCACCTCCGTCAGTCTTGGGGTCTTCCTCAGGGCAGCCAACCCAGTCCTTCAGGGCAGACCTGGGGTAGCCGGGCTCAACCTTCATCTGCTGGTTGTTGAACTTCCAGTACTTATTGGCCTTGTAGAAGTACGTGTATCCTGAGAAAATGAATGGCGAGTTATAAAGACAGAAAGAAACGGAGAGAATGTTCTAGGAAATGTTATGAAAATAGAGACGGGAGGATTACAAAAACACACGCACACGCACGCACGCACGCACGCACGCACGAACGCACGCACGCACGCACGCACGCACGCACGCAGTGGATGTGACTTACCTTGGTCTTTGCTCATGAAGGCAGCTTTGATGTTGTCTGGGACTCCCTGCCACACACTGATGGGTTTGGGGTATTCAGAGTCCACGGAGCGTGTGTTCTCATTGAAGCGGTAATACCTGGCAAGAGAAAGAAATCAACATGCATGTCTCCACTGTACTACATTACTCTGAGCTGACCGCACACACAACTGTAGGCCCATTTGTCCTCCAGAAAGAGTGGGTGCTTCCTCAGCTGGTATGGTCTGAGTGATTAGGTGTAGGAGCAGGATAGGTAGGTGGGCTACTGGTGAGCTACTGACATCCCCGGGACAGAATAGTGTTTGGTGTCTCTTAACTAAGCTTCTTCACTAAGCTCAATTCAATAGTGAATAGTATCATTGTAGCATTACAGTCATGTGTTTTACATAGCTTTGTGTCTTGTTCTGAATTCTAAAAGTATGCACAATGCAGAGTTGCAATTATGTACCTCACAAGTGGCTGTACGTATTTGGGCAAATTGCAAGCTCACATATCTTGGTCGGATGATAGTTAAATTCATTAGAAATGTACCATGCTATAAAAAAACACATTCTGTGTACAAACCTCCTCCCTTCTTTGTGCTGTGTTGATGCACACACGCACGCACGCACACACACACACACACACACACACACACACACACACACACACACACACACACACACACACACACACACACACACACAACACACACAAACACACACACATATACACACTGAGAGGCAGAATGACTCACTTGTTTGCCCTGAAGAAGTACGTCTGTCCCGTGGGGGTGTAAAAGAGTGCAGCGTCCAGTCTGTCTTTGGGGAGGCCACTGCCCATCTCCTTCAGAGTCTTCGGATATCCGTTGTCCAGGTTTGACTCTTCAAACACCCAGTACCTGTCTCCTACGCACAGAGAGAGAGAGAGAGAGAGAGAGAGAGAGAGAGAGTAAGCAAGAGTTAGTTCCTGAATCACTGATTAGCCTGAACAAAGATTATAATGATGTTTAATGGGAACAGTGCACAAATATTGCAACGTAGCCTAAACTGATCTTTCTTGAACTTTCTTATTATCAAAGAAAGGCCATATTTACCTTTGAAGAAGACAAATTTCCCATCATCCCTTTCAAAAGCAGCGTTGATATTTGAGGGCAGGCCTCTCCAGAAATGTCCGATGGGCATCGGGTACCCATCCATAACCCTGTTGTCACGGACCCGCCAGAACCACTTGTCCTGCAAGAGGGAGAACCAGGGGTTAATAATGCCTATGCAAACAGAACACACATGTAAGAAATAACAACATGTACAGGATACACAAAGACAATGTTCATATAAAAAGTACATGTCTGTCAGTAACTTACCCTGAAGACGAACATTTCTCCGCGAAGGATTACGATGGTGTCAAAGTGACCTTCACAGACGTCAGGTCCGAAGCCAGGTTTGTATGGGACATGGGTGGGGTGGGGCGGGCGGTTAGGTGTGCGTGGGGTCACGGGGGGAGGAGGGCCGCCTGATTTACCACCTGCAGAATACATGAAAGACATGACATATAAATACACCACACACATTCCAATGTCACACACATTCCAATGACAACTCCTACTACCAGTCCCCATAACAACAAGGACCTGGTCTCTGGTAAAAGAGATTTAATCTCAATGAGACTCGCTTGGAAAAATAACGGTTGAATGAAAAATGACAATAACACATGTTCTTGTAGCCTCGGCTCACCGTAGATCTGCTGTATCCCACGGCGATCATCTTCAGGCAGCTGGAAGTTCTCTGTGTCCATCCACTGGTAGAAGGGAGCCATGATGGCGGACGGGTCGCTGGAGTGTTCCAGCCCTAGGGCGTGGCCTAGCTCATGGACTGACACCAGGAATATGTCGTTACCTAGGATAAGACCAACAGGATCGTGTCAGAACCACAATAACACAGCTGAGACTGAAGGAAGGATGTCACCGTCATTACATCTGTTCTGTAGATGCAGATGGTGCTACCAACACCACAGATCATATGATTGTTAAGATAAAACAGACCATACCAGTGGAGGCAGAAAAAAACATGTTTTGATAACATTCCTCATTCCGTTCCATTCATTACAACGAGCCCATCCTCTGATTTCTGCCTCCACCATCAAATCAAAATGGTTTACAGTATGTCTGGGACGTGAAAAAACATGTTGAAAGTGTGATACATGTATATTGTTTTTGTTTCACCTAGTAAATTAAGTGGTATTGCTAAAAAAAAAATAGCTGACCCCTTTCTCACCACACCAACACACCCTGGGGACAAAACAGTCATCAAGGTTAAAACACACACACACACACACACACACACACACACACACACACACACACACACACACACACACACACACACACACACGTTGAGGCCTGCTTCTGCTTCGTATTGCTCACACTTGCTGAGCATGGGAACTCCCAACCAAAGTAAAAACTCTTCTCAACCTTCCTGTCATCAGGAACCACGGCAGAACATTCCCTCTTTAAGTGCCTCTCCCTCTCTCCCTATCCCTCCAGGTCACTCACTCACCAAGCAGATCCCGGTTGCCGATCGTCCAGGGTTCAGCTGCGTCAAAGTGGGTGTCCCCTCCAATTCCATTGCCGGGGAAGTATGCGTGCGCCAGGAAGCCCCCCTCGCCGTCAAAGGGACTGTTGTCGCCGTGGAAACCCTCACCGAAGAAGAGCATGATGTCGGCGAACTCCTCGACCTTGTCCCGTATGTAGCTATAGGGGATCTCTCTGAAGCGGAGCGGGGTCACACTCTCCCACACCTTGAAGGCCGCCTTGATGGCCTCATGGGTCTCGTACTCCCCCACCTTAGGGGTGTAGTTCTGTATACTGAGAGGGGGTAGAGTTGGGGGGGAGAGTTGGGGAGACAGTGGGGGAGAGAAGAGCACAGTTAGTGGGATGGAGAGGGAGATACAGAGGCCAGAGGGAGGACATAGAGCGGGGGAGTCATGAGGAAGAACAGTGATGCACCTTACAAATGAGGGATAACAAGAGTAAAGTAGGCTAATATACCTGACAGACTAGTCACAGGGGAACGTCTCTACCTCTAGGCAGACCGTGGGGGGATTTAACAGTATGTCTTTACATGACTTCACCATGCGGGTTGTGGCCACTCACAAAGACACCCATATCAGTAATTAAACATATTATCTTCCTTGAAGGGTTCTCTTGTTTTCCAGTTACCCTGAACAACGACTCACAATGACTTTTTAGATATTCATCTTTTAGCCCACACATGAAGTGAAGTGCTTAACTTACGAGAACGTGACTTCCTTCTTGTGCCACTTCAGGCCCTGGACAGCGTAGCGCTTCTTCCTCAGGTTGCTCTTCAGCTCGGCGCCAAACTTGTCCGGGACGCCGCAGCGCGGCCGCTTCATGGCCCTGCCAAGCATAATTCAGGGACTGGTCAGATCACACAGAGACAACGGACGAAACAGTAGGAATGTCTGAACTGGAAACAAGTCTTTGATGACGTAAACATAATAACCTTTATTTTTATTATTTATTTCTGTCACACAAACGTGGTGTGACCATATGTACAGTATTTTACTTTATTCATTTTTTTTTTTTTTTTACTTGGACAGGGATTTCACATTCAGCAATATGGGCCTGGACCTGAGACAGTGGTTTGGTATGAGAGAGGGACTTACTCCACAGTGTTGGTGTCGATGGACCCGGTGATGGTGAGGCCGTAGAACCTCTGCATGGCAGAGATGGCGGAGGTGATGGAGTGAGGGGACCGGGCAGCGTGCGTCCGCAGGTCACCTGGGGGCAGGTAGCCATACTGCTGTAGCCACGACTGGAGGAGGAGGAGGAGGAGGAAGAGGAGGAGGAGGAGATGTTAGGAGATGCAGATGTCGCAGTGGAAATATCACGGTGGATGTTTCTTCTACAGCACACACCCTGTTTGGTGCTCATGTAGAACAAAATGGCAGTTCAAACATGATGTATTGGTTTTTAACAGAGGTTGATAGAATACCAAATACATCTAATCTGTCATTGAATTGGTGGATTTCAGGGTGGATCTGCAAAAAAGGTTCAGAACACTGGTGTTGATAAACATTCCACACGGACAGGATGAGATAAAAAACATGTTTGTGTCTCTTTTGACTGGCATCAGAAGCCCCATATTATTACTGACTGGCTTTGCTCCTTCCGATGACGAACTATACAGGTATTCAAACATAAACACGAGTCGCCAGTGACTGTGTACAGCTTAATGAAACTCAAACTCAGTCTGACATACCTAAACCAAACCAAGGACAAAATGACACCAAACAAGGAGCCAGCTCATATTTCACAAAGGCCCTTTTAGACAAACTCTCTTAAACACTGTACAGTGAAACTAAAAACATTCACTTGGTAAATGATTAACCTAAGTGTCCACATTGTAGGTAACTCCAGGACTTTGATGGATACTTATTGGGTTTCTGTGTACATAGCTAACATGGTCTCTTACTACAGGACTACAGATCATACCTATTGAATCAACATCCTAGTTTGGAATTAAGGCCATCATTGTTTGAGAAGATACCTCAACAATCTGCCCTCAACAGTCAGAAACATTCTAGAACAATCAGAGATGTTCTAGATCCTGAGGTTTAGACCAGTTCTAAACTAAACCTGACCTTACTTTCCCCTGGAAACTCATCAAACCCTGGTGCCTCTCTTATGTCTGGAACGGGGCCCTGGCTGAGTACCAAACCTCTCCCACGCAGTTTCGGCTATACCCTTTCGCCCCTATTAGGAGTTGGACACAACACTGCAACTATTGTGAGCTAGTGAAAGCTAAGAGCACTTTGATATTCTCTAGCATACTTGAACATTGTCAATAGGCTAGTGCACACCCAGGAAGTGTGTTTCATGCCTTGAAATACAGCTTGTTTGACTGTTTGTTTAACCTATTTCTAAGCCATTGAGTTCACTGCAAACATAGTACACCATTGACTGCTGTAATATATCATGGATTACAGTAGAAGAATAGTATATTACTGTACACACCTCAGTTACTTCACTGAAAACAAGATATCATTTTTGCTTGTCATATTTTTTTTTGCTGGTAACACTTCATGATTTTTTATTAACCACACATTATATTGATAGTATGAGCCCTGATAACGAATGAGCTAAAGAGATACATACAGTAGTTCCTCTACTTGCACATGTCTTTCTTTGTGCTGTGCTTTGTGGCTTGGAGACACAGTGTGAGAGCATCAGCCATGTCAGTCAGAGTGTCTCTGGTGGAACAGCCTCGTCAGTCGGTAATTTCACTGGGAATTTCTCTATGATCCCATCCAAACCTCAAAAGTCAGCCTCCCTGTCTCTCTCTCTCTCCACTCCTCCCCCTCTCCCTCCCTTCCCTCTCCTCTCTCGTATGGAAAACCCAGAGGCCTGAGGGTAAATAATTGTGAACAACCACACCCAGAGCAAAGAAAGTAATTAGATTGTTACTGTACAGTATCTGCTTGGAGAACATCCACGTTCCAGGAACTTAACGAACAGAACAAGTAATTAACAAGTAATGCTTTTAACAAGTAATGCTGCTGTTTCAGCATTTTTCCCGTATCAAACTGTACTACAGTGAAACCTTAGCAGTTTCATTGTACAGTGGTGTGTGTTTGTGTGTGTGTGTGTGTGTATCTGCACGTGTGCAGACATGATGTGTGTGTATTTGTTTATGCGAGTGCATATGCATATGTGTGAGGTGAAATGCTTAATTTTGACTAAACCAAATCATAGTGTGAAACTGACAAGAATGAACAGTGATTTCAGGGAGTGTGTAGACCCTCAGAGAGTTTAAGGGCTAATCTCTCACTAACCCTCTCCCTCCCTCCCTCTCTCTCTCTCTCTCTCTCCCTCTCTCTCTCTCCCCCTCTCTCTGTGTTGAGACCTCATGTCTGAATGAGGTCTTTCTGGCCCGGACTCTGCCTCTCCCATGTAGCTGCAGGGCGGATATAAAGACTCACTGTGTGACACTGTTACAGTACTGTAGCAGGGGAAAGAGGTGGTACACTCTCAGAAAAAAAAAGGTTCTTCATTTGTCCCTGTGGGTGAACCCTTTTAAGGACCCCTTTGGTTCCATTTAGAACCCTCTGTGGAAAGAGAACATAGAACCCAAAAGGGTTCCACACGGAACCAAAAAGGGTTCTACACAGAACCCAAAAGGTTTCTTCAAAGGGTTCCCCAACAGGGACAAATGTAGAACCCTGTTTTGGCACTAACTGGAACCTTCTTATCTCAGAGTGTAGAGGGCATTATTACAGAGTGTAATAAATTGATTAGAATAATGATAGGAATATAACAGAGGTAAGAGGAAATATCATATATATCACTTTTTACTGAATGTCTGATCTTTCTGTCTTACATGGCACAGGAAATGTTTTATGAGGTATAAGGCATCATAAGGAAACCTTTCTTTCCTTTCCTCGAACTCAGTCTTTTATTGTGAATAAAAGTGTTGCTAGCCTCCCACAGCTACTCAGTAACACAGAACACATGTTTCCTCCACATCTCTTCTCCGTGGTCCCATTGGTGGGCTCAAAAAGAATAGCCTAAGTGTTGTTCACTGCTGGGCTAGGCCTAGGCCCTGTGCTGTTTGTGACTGCAAAGTTGAGGATGAGGAAATGGTCAGTTGACTGTCACTCAGAATGGTGGCGTGAACAATGTGACAGCTAAAGATAGAGATGGGGATTTACATGTAGTCTGACTCTTATGACTCATTTGCACATCGGATATAATACGCATAAAGCATTTGATCAAGAGGAAGTGTGTGTGTGTGTGTGTGTGTGTGTGTATCTGTGTGCATGCGAATCTGTGTGAATGTGCATCTGTGTGTGTGCGTATCTGTGTGTGTGCGTATCTGTGTGTGTGTGTGTGTGTGTGTGTGTGTGTGTTTGTGAGTGTGTGTGTGTGCATCTGTGTGTGTGCGTATCTGTGTGTGTGTGTGTGTGTGTGTGTGTGTGTGTGTGTTTGTGTGTGTGTGTCTGCGTGTATCTGTGTGTATGTGGATCTGTGTGTGTGCATCTGTGTACATGTGTGCCCCAGCCCAGAGGAGAAAGAGCGAGGAAGATGACTGAATTACATTCGAGAGAGAAACAGAAATGTACTCAGTTGTTCCATTGACTCATCTGTTCATGGCCAATGGAAAGAAACTCTGGTCAACAGAGATGGAGTCCAAAAGAACCTTACAGGGCATATTGCTCACAGTTCTCCAGAATACGGATCCACTTACATTATAGTATCCCACTGACTACACACAAACACCACTAAGACAAACAAACACAGCATGATATGCCAGTTCATGATGAATCATTATCACAGAGTGTCTACAAACCACCACACACACTTAAATACATGATGCGTGTGTGTGCGTGTGTGTGTGTGTGTGTGTGTGTGTGTGTGTGTGTGTGTGTGTGTGTGCGCAATATCATTTTTGACGGTCACTCTGACTCAAAGTGTGTATGCAATAACCAGCTGCTCTTAATGAAAACAGTCCTTTACCCAACGTCAACAACATTGAGCAACAGAACACTGATGCCAGAGTCATTTGAGCAATAGGCAAACCATCAGCATATATCTAAATGACAGGGGAATCTCCCTCAAAAGCACACAACAACAATAGGTGATGTGTGCTTTTATGGTATTAGTCAAATGTCTTGCCTAATATTACTTGCCTATAACATCCCATAACACTCTGGGGTGCCGAGTGACCAGAGTGATGCATCAGTGCCATGACTGACCACAGCAGTGGTGCTTGAGGATGCGTGAGGACTACGAGTTACATCCTGTCCCACTGGCCGGAGGAATGACTCCATTCATAAATCTACACCATCCTGTCCCCAAATTGCATCATCACAATGACTTCTTTTCTCTTCCTCTTCATGTGGGTATGACGACCCTCCCCCCCCCTCCCCCCCCTTCTTTCTCTGTCTCTCTCCTTCCTGTCTCATTCCGTCATCTCATCTCCCACACAGTCTAATTTCCTTCTGGCTGGTGCCCTTTGTACTCAGTGACCCTTCCCATCCCCCCTTTGTGTGTGTGTGTGTGTGTGTGTGTGTGTGTGTGTGTGTGTGTGTACATGTGTACGTGCGTGCATGCGTGAGTGAGTGAGTGTGTGTGTCACTGCCTCTGTAGGTTGCCCTGATGGGACGTATAGTCACCGAGACACCCATGTGTTTTAAAGCAAAGAGGAAATCCCCTGCCAACTTCCTCTCCCTCGCTCACGGCACAGGATGTAACACGCCAACCATACCCTGAAAAGTTACCTCGGCATTAACACAATTCCTTTTTTCCCCCCCCTTTGACCAGACTAACTGACCATTGCACAGAACACAGAACTGCTGTTCTTGATTTATGGTTAAATTCTGGTATGACTACTCTTTCAATAGTTGATGCATATTAGTACATGCATATAGTACAATACACATCTGGTGCAAAATTGCCACCAGCCCAATCCTCTCACCACCTCCAGTCGGATGTGGTCAGCTACTCCTACGCAACGCAGAGGAGAGGTACTAAATAACGTCTACTTGCAGTCTACTCAACCAACTTGATGAATATATATATATATATCTCTCTCACTGTTCCATTTCGATGGGGTCTTTCTCAAGGACCTTTTCTGCTAAGTTGACAGTCTGATCTAGGTCAATGGAGTTGAATGCTTTTTCCATTTGCACAGCTGGAAATACAATTCAGGCGCCAAACGTAAGGATTAAATGATTACAAGGACTTGACAGTCAGTGGCATACTGGAGTCATTAACAAATAGGCCTAGACTAGAGTCATCAACTGGGTGAGTTGAACAAACACGCTGACAGAACACTGATGACAGATGTCACTGAACAGCAAGAGCAGCGGCTGTGCGGGGGATATAAACAGCATGACGACTTCCTCTGGACCGCAAAAAGGGGACTTCCTCAGACCGGCCGGGAATACTGACCACTGACCTTTAGCTGGTGTGATGATGAACTATAAAGTGTGTTATCAAGGCTTTATAAATGCATGTATAACATCATACGCATCATATGGGTGTGCCTCACAGAAAGTGTTACCACTGAATTATATGAAGATAATGAGAACAAAGGGTGCACACCCAAGGCGTGGTGGGCCTCCTGAACGCAGCTCTAAACATGAGTGAGGAAGGCCACTGAGCCGAAACAATGGTGGAGCATAAATGTCACAACAATGACAGAAATGTCTGCGACTTTCATTTCCATTAGGGTCTGAACCACTAAGTTATATGCCATCACTGACCATTCTATCAGCTCCAAAGCAGCCCCTCTCTCATTGTACAAACCCCCCCCACACCCCAGTTCACCCATAACTCAGGACAGATGTCAACAATTACATCTGTCTCTCTCTCTCTGCCTCTCTTTGAACAAAATCCTTCCCGCAACTCTAAATCCCCCTATCCCTAACAGAATTGCCTATCCCTGACCACAACACAGAAACGGAGGCCATGGCATCAATCCCCACATTAGTCCTCTCTTGTTCCTGTATTTTGCAGCCTCAGCATTTCTGAGTGTTTTCATGAGAGCCATTATCATTGTGGCCTGCTTCCTTTAACTTGGTTCAAGAGTCCACCCCACATCCCCTTGGTTCTTGCTAGCAAAATATATCCACATTGATAATTTTCCCATGGATGATTGCCATGGGAAACAATAAACATGGACGATTTGCCTACATTAGGGATACAACTCTTTTTTTCCTAAATATATTTATATATGTATATATATATAATTCTAATATAAATCATGCATGCATATTTTCACAAAATATCAACATATTGCCTGAAATATAGAAATTCAAATATCACATGTCAATGTACAGACTAAAGATTGTGCTCTGACAGTTGAACTTACCTCTGGCCTGACTTCTCGTGGCGTCTCTCCCTGCGCGCTCAGGTCCCAGGCCAGCGCGAGCACCAGCAGTTGGGCGAGAGTTTCTTTCCGAAGTGCCATTCCACGACCACCACGAGATACTCGAACGGACTCTGTTCCCCCTGTAGCCTACCACTTTTGCTTACTCTTTAAAATTGCTATTTGTCAAAACATTATCCGGAAGAATTCTGTCAACGAATTGCTAAATCTGCTAACGAGACAACTGGAGAAAAATGTTTGCAACGGTTTTGCATCAGCAGTTACTGCAGCATCAGCTTGCATTTATCTACACTGTCTTTTTTTGACTTGCAGAATATACACCTGGTGTATAAATATGAAATTAAGAGAAATTTTAATCTGGATCTGGAGAGAAGGCAACGACAATTTAGTATCCGACGTTCAAATTACTCGGTTTCGTTCTAAATATGGTAATCGACTACTTTGTTGCAATTACAGCCAAATTATCCGCAATCATAACCAGTTTATCAATTCTGTAGGCTATCTTCCCTAACCTTATCTAACTTTTCCTTGTCGGGGTATTTTGATTCCTCTCTCCTCTCCCCTCTCTCGTTCTCACAGCTGCAGACGTGGTAGTTTGATAGTCCCAGGAGGCCTATGTTGGAAAATAGTAAAAACCTCCCCCTTCAACATTCAACATTAGCCCTTCCCTTCTCTACCGATGAGGGGCATGGTCAAAAGCTGATGACCTTGGTACCGGGATATGGATGTATGTGACAGGGAAATGGTGTGATCACCTTGTCAGCCAGTAAGTAGGCTCTACCTCTATGCAATGACTTTATAAAGGCTTTTATTACTAGTTTACAAACATACTTTTGTATGTATTAGATCATGTTTATATTTTAAGTAGTGGTACAAACACCACCCCAAACTCCAACCCACCCATACATGCTTTACATGCTGGTAAAGACTTATTCATTCTAACCAGATTCTAGCAAGGTAAGCATTGTTTTTAGATTAATTCTGTGTGCTAGGGGACTCTCTATCCGTGGTGACAGCAAACACATGTTCTGTGTAAATGAGAAGACTGCGCCCCCTGGAGAGGGTGTAATGCCATTACAATCAAGGGCTGCTCAACTACAGACTGGTTTATCCACCATGTCCTCCTCCTCTCACTTTTTTTTTTTTAATGTATCTGAAGGGCTCTCAAAGACTGTGAACACTGCCCCCTGCTGTTCATGTTTTTAGAGTAAGTGTAATTGTCATGCATGTGGTGATGTGTTGTATGGCACATGAACTGATGCTCTATTGTGGATGGTAGGCTGAATTGGCAACAGCTAAATAGATTCACTGCACACAGAATACTCAGTACCTGGAGCATCTGTTTGTGCTCAGTGGTGTGCACGCGCACACACACACACACAAATATAATTTGTTCACATTATAATTTGGCAATCCTTGCTAACTGCTTATGGCCACCATCTGAGCCCCCAGCCCCACCTGACCTACCACATACTGTAGGCATGAGATTCAGGTTTCATCCACACTCACTCATCAAACACACTCTCACAGCCTCTCAGACACACACACACACACACACACTCAGAGGCGCACACACACACAGAGGCGCGCGCACACACACACACACACACCACTGCCTGGCTGCTGTGGTTGTCATGGCTGAGGAGATTAGGGGCTGAAGTGGGGACAGCTGGCCTCGTCCCCTCCCCTCTCCCTCTCGGTTGATGTGACAGACACAGAGGAAGGCAGAGGAGTTTTAATTGTGTTGAAAGAGAGCAGGGATTAGTGACGCCTGTGTGTGAGGAAACCTGGCAAGAGGAAGGCAGTTAGGGCTGCACACTGCTGTGTCAACACACACACACACACACACACACACACACACACACACATACACACACACACAAAGGAATGCCCCCCACCCCACACACACACACATAAAACATTCCTACAAACACACTCTCCAAGACGGACTTATGTCACATCTAGCTACACAATGGAATGATTAAAAGGCATGATAAGAGTCCATAAAGACGCACACAAAGACGCACACGCGCACACACGCACACGCACACGCACACACACATGCACACAAACATAGTCAATAATCACAGAGAAATCATCATGTTTCCAAGTTGGTTTTTAATGTGTTAGAGGTTTCCTCCCTCTTAACTCTTGGGCATACACTGAAAGTACAACTTACAACAACATCAGACATGGACCTCAGATTCTTCCTTTTTTTTTTTATATATATATATAAAGATCATACAACATGAATAAAAACAATGAGTTACAGAGCAAACAAACATCACCGTGAGACCAAACGACGACCATCTTATGAACAAGATTGAAGGGGAAGGATCACACAGGAGACAGACTCTCACTCTATCAGACACACAACACCACAGCACACTGTCTCTATGCTTCTCTGTCTAACAGCTGGAAGAGGAGTCTGGGGATGGAATTGAAAGGAAAGCCACAATGACATGAAAGAGTAGGTTATCTGGGTTATAGTGTCGGATGAGGATGTGAAACTGCATGACCTCCGCAGACTTAAATGACTGTACATGTCAAGTTTAGTGGCCCCTTCCAATCTGTTTCCCTTTTGTCTCCGAATGAAGGAATTGTTTATGGATGAACAGTGTTACAGTGGTGCAATGCTATGCTATCACCCCCCACTCCTTCTTCAACACACATTTCTATTAGACATACTATCTCTCATAAACTATGCGAGTACGAGTCAGGAAATGACCCTACAGTTGAGAGAAGATCCTTCAAATACCTAACTCTCGAACAGAGCTCTCATTCTAGAACCATTATGACCGTGACTTCTGGCCTTTCCTCAATCCTGAAGTCTTGTCTTCGTCTTTTTTTCATCCTTCAGCTTTCTCCTCTTTAAAAACAAAAGGCCAAGCTGGCCGACAATTTTCACAAACTAACTAAGCAATTTACTCACAGACTACCAAACTGACACACTACTCAAATGAATTTGGAAGCAATAACTATACAAAAGCCCATACAGTTGAACCTCAAAGGTAAACATCCATTGAGAGCACCAGAGCATCATCCAGCCAATCACATTGACTCTAGAGTAAGCCCTTCCTCTGACCCCTCCCTATCTTCCTCTGAGCCCCTCCCAGTGGTCGGTTCCTTCAACAGCTGAGGCCTGACAGGTGATTCAGCCAATCGGGGCATCTCCACCTCCTCTCCTTGGCTGCCACTGGCTGGTGGGCCCTGGGCCGGCTCGTCTGACGGGTCAGTGCTGGTGTTGAGGAAAGCTTGGTACTGGTTCCAGAAGCCCACAGAGCTCCGGGTAGCCGGGGGGTTGGAGGAGGAGGTTGTAGGTGTGTTAGCAGGAAGACGCTCAGTGGACGAACGACCGCTCCGCACAGGGGGACGTGATGCCTTGACGACCCCTCCATGGTGCTTCATGTGTCCCTGTAGATGGACATGAACATTAGAGATTAGTATATGTGTCACCTTAACCGACATCTAAACTCACACTGGCTAGAATATTCATGTCACTAACATTTGGATGGATAATTGACCTCTGGAGTGAGCTTTTGTAACCTTTCCTTTTCAGACCAGATTTG
>NC_139672.1:3532774-3550678 GCF_951799395.1 Argentina silus | reverse complement strand
GGGGAGAGCGAGAGCTCGGGGTTCTGCTCACGGTGGCGGAGGAAGTGCACCTTGAGGTTGCCTCGCGTGGTGAAGCGGCTGAGGCAGACGGGGCACTGGTAGGGCCTCTCCCCCGTGTGGGAGCGCAGGTGGATCTGCAGGGACGAGTCGCTGCTGAACAGCTTCCCACAGTACCGACAGGCATGCGACAGGCGGCTGGAGGAGGAGGAGGAGGACCCCATTGAGGACCCTCCCCCGGAGATGGACTGGTAGAGATCCTGAGAGGGAGGGGCCAGAGAGGCTGTGGTTGGCAAGGGCGGGGTTAGGAAGGAGAGACCACCACTGTGACCGCTGGCTGAGGTGGTGTTGGGGGATTTCTCATGGAGGTACCGCGTGGGCAAGGCCAGGGAGAGGGCCAGGGGGTAGTTGGAGGAGGCCATGGTAGAGATGGCGGACGAGGCTGAGGAGAGGAGGAAGAGGAGGAGGAGGAGGGGGAGGGGCGGACACTGGTCCCAGGGTAAACCCCATGAGCTCCTGTAGCCCCTCCTGCCCCCTCCATCTGGGGCCGGTGTGGCCGCAGGATGTGGGACAGGGGGTGGCTGGGCTTGTTGGGCTTGGAGATGGGTTGGGGAGGGATCAGGGAGGAGAAGCAGGCCAGGAGAGGGGCTACGGAGGTGGGGCAGGGAGGCTGGGTAGGGGTGGGCTGGGGAGGACTGGAGGCCCTATCGCTCCCCTCCAGACAGAGCTGGGGCAGGGGGGGCAGGAGTATCTGGGGTGCCTCAGGCCACAGGAGGCCCCCCCAAGCCTCAGCACCTGTCTGCAGATCTCTTCCGTCATCTGCATCTGGTAGATCTGCCTCTGCTGCAGCACCCTCAGTTCCTCCAGGATCACGGCGATGCTGAGGTGGGCGCGGGGCGGGGTGGCGGAGGACACGCCCGGGCTGGGGGAGGGCGTCACGGGGCTGGGGGGGCCCTCTGGCACGGGGCTGGGGCTGCCAGGGTGGGGCGGGGGGCAGAGGGAGGCGGAGGAAGAGGAGGAGGAGGAAGAGGTGGTGGTGGTGGCGGACACCCCCAGCTTGGGAGAGGCCATGAGGGTGCGGGACGTCTGAGACGGACCAGAGGGGGACGGAGAGGTGCTGTCAGGGAGACACAGGATGGTGCGGGGGTGGGTCTGAGAGGAGAGGGAGGGGTGGGGGAAGTCAGGGGAGTGAGAGGTTCGAGGGTGTGTGAGGGAGATGGGGCAGGGGGCTGGCTGGCTGGGGGAGCGGGAGAGGGGGGAGCCCTCCGTGGGTAGAGAGGGGGTTTGGAGCCCCCTGAAGGAGGGGCGAGGAGCCAGGGGAGGCTGGACGCTCTGAGGAGAGGGGGATGATGGAGAGGAGGAGGAAGAGGAGTCCGTGGTAAAAGGGAAGGCGAGTGACTTTCACTGCCAATTGGTCATCTGAGAAATGAGAAACACAGAGAGAAACATAGAAAAGCAGTTTATTACTGTTATACTTTGGAGCTTTGCACTCATTGTAAATACAAACCCTAAATTAGATGAAAGAGGATAAAATCATGATCACTTTGGCTTTTTTTTCCATGTTGTCCTTCTTTATAGTCCTGCATCTAGTCTAACATTTTGAGTGTTTTCCATTCTTGTTTGACAGACCTGACAGAGAGCCTCGCATCGATGCAGACACTACCAATGGCCAGCGGACAAACTGAATGAATAGACAAGCTCAACTCAACCCTCTAAGCATATCAATCATACAGATGCCACTTAGCAGGTAGCACAGAGCAGATAACCCCAAGACCACTTCACACTACGCTGTCAGGTGAACAACAGATCAAGATTGAGTTTGCCCCCTTTTGTTCTCTCTCTTCCGCCATCTCATCATCCAAACTCCCCCTCTATCCTCTTTGCTTCACTCCTGTGCCCCCCTCACCCCCCCCCCCCCCCCCCCCCGACCCCCCCCTCCCGCCCCGACCTGCAAGACTACACCTCACATACTATGAGCAGCCTACCTTGTTTCCACGGCAACACGGGACAGAGGACAATGGACGTTAACTCTGAATCCCCCCCCCAAAAAAACTCTTATAACCCCAATCTCCAAAAGATAGTGAGATAGCCTACACACACGTAGACAAGCACTCTCCCAAATAATTCTCTCTCTCGATCTCTCTCTCCCTCCATTCTGTCTTTCATCTCTTTGTGCACCCTTCCCCCATAACCCAGTAGGGTGCTAGGGGTCAGGCACTCTTTGGGTACTGGACACTGTATTGTGGCTCTGATTGGTTGGCAGACTTGACCTTAAGAACACTGGGGTCACATTCCTTCTACATTTTGAGAAGGCAGAGGAAGAGGTGGGGGTTAAAGAAAACAAACAGGCTACCAGACAGACATGATGACTCACAGACCATCAACAACCTCTCAAACACACGCACACACACACACACACACACACGATATTTACAAACACACTATGCCTCTGTAACTCGCCTCAGATGGACAAATACACACACACACACACACACACACACACACACACACACACGCACACAACATTTACAAACAGACTATGCCTCTGTAACTCGCCTCAGATGGACAAATACACACACACATACACACACATACACGCACACACACGCACACACACACACACACACACACACACTTGAAGACACACACTAGTTCTTGGGTATGTTCATGCCCCACTGCTCAGCCACAAAGCCCAAGGGGGACAATGGGGTCTGAAGCTATTGCAGTTACAACACCTTGTACAGTGCCTCTCACAGTCATGTGTTCTTCCACCGTCTCCTCTTCTTTGTCTTTCCCAACTACTAACACATATTTGTACCCCAAGTTACCGTTTGTAACACTTTTCACTGAAACGCTAACATCTGTATCAGTGTATTTCCTCTCCTCTCTCTTTTCCACCCTTGTATTTCTCCACCAACTGGGTGGTCTGTTGTCTTTGAACCTGACAGAAAGAGGAGGCCCAGGGCAGTGTAGGAATTACATTAAGGAGAGACTAATGCCAAAATGAATGGGATCAGCATGGCAATACAATGATATTGTACAGCATTGCATAACTTATCAAAAATGAGGGCCATTAGCACAATATGTCTTTGGGGTTTCTTTAGGCCTACATAATCAATTTACTGTACATAACATCCATTGGTCACAGGTTTTCAATCAACTTTATATCAGGCAAGCTCATGCCACTGAATCAAACCATGCCAGCAAAGGACAGGTGGGTACTGCAATTCTCTCTCTCTCATGTGCCAATCGATATCATTTGTCTACTCCATTGAAAAAGACATAACTTTATCATCCAGAATAAAATAACTTTTCACAAGAGACATAATAAGCAGCTTATTTTAACTCTATATCAGTTCCGACGACTGAAAGAAAAATAAGAAGTCAACAAGAAAAATAAATGCTGTTCGACAACATCAAAAGTTAATATTTTCCATGTTAACAGCTCACTTATTGAATGATTTACTTGCATATCAACAATGGTTCATTTCTCACCATGTTCAAGTATCCGAGAGGCACCAAGGATCGGGCTCATGAGTTGCTGGGGCCGTTTCTGTTTCCGACGAGACATGGTGCAGCAGGACGCGACTGATGCAGCGGCACATGGGCCAACAGAATGCGTTTATTTTTTCTCCCTGCACACTGAAAAAGTGGGTAACTAAATTACTGGGAGAAATACTGAAGCCTTTCACATGAGGAAAATAATACAGGAAGCGATGCGCAGGTGAATTATCCGCCACAAATGACTAACTCCGCTGGTGGCATCGTGGTGCAAAAGAGAACAACTTGTGAGAGACTACAGGCATGTGTGACAATTTCTCTCAACAAGTCTTCTTTTCTCAAACTCACCGTTAGCCCCCCCCCCTCCCCTCTTCCTCCCAAAACACACACACACACACACACACACACACACACACACACACACACACACACACACACACACACACACACACACACACACACACACACACACACACACACAGTCCTCTTGTTCATCCACTACATTTGCATTCAAATGGCGAATGAACACCCCTTCTTTTGAGCCATGAGTCTCTCCTTACTCCTCTTGCCTCCCTTTAGTAACTTCTACAATCCACAAAACCGTTCACGTTCATCACAGCCCCACTATTTATTACCCCAATAACTGTCATTTGATTTGAGAATAAATCAATAATTTTGCGTCCCAAAAACACTACCAAATGTGTATTAAGCATTTTTATTTAAAGTTAGTTTTTTAATGTATATCAATGACGCTATATGCCTATATTGGCTATATTAGGCTACAGGCCAACATTGGTGTCAAACGATTAAAAATGTAATCTGTATCTGACATACTGTGTGTGTGTGTGTGTGTGTGTGTGTGTGTGTGTGTGTGTGTGTGTGTGTGTCTGCGCGCGCGCGCGCGCGCGGGCGCTTATACCTGCCATACTAATAGGCCTACATAAAAATACAAAAAACATTGACATAGAGAATACCTTAATGTCATTGGGCCTATTTGAAGATGTGAAAACTGTATATTGTTTTCGATGTCTGTTAGAATACTCAGGTAGAGGGTGCTTTCAGTCTGGAGTGAATGATGGGCGGACGGTGAGAGCAGCGATGCCCAACTTGGAATTCCAACTACCGCCCTATACCCGCGTTCCGATGCGCGAGCTCCATTAACGGGCTACTGAATGAACAGGAATTTGCAACAATGGCGCGAGGACACAGCTGAGTGAGCATCACCCTCCGCGAGCCTCTCGAACACAGGACTACTGACGCGACATACAATGCTTCCTTTTCAACCTCCGACTCCACTGCTTACCACGTGGAGAGGTAATGAAAGGGAGAGACATCCACAGTGAGGAAAAAAATTAGACTTTTCTACTAGACCTACAAGTAGCGCGCGCGCACACACACACACACACACACACACACACACACACACATTATATGATATTGTGAGATAATTTTGCATCCTCGTTATTGCATCCTCACATGCAAAAGCACTCTAAAAAAGCCCTAACATGCTGTAGGCATACTAATCTGATTTTAAACTCATCTGTGATGATTATAGGCCTCGGTGTAGCCTGCAGTGGTGGCCTAGTCACACATTTGACACCAAGATCCTGATTAAACGCATTAGATTTGCATTTCCAGTTTGTACTATAGACACATTCAAAACACGGGCAAGGCTGCGCTAAACAAAACAAACAGGTAGGGCCTGATTAATTTCTCACGGACGCCAAGATGCATGCTCAGCCCATTCACATCAACATGGGCACATTAGGGTTGTATTTGTATGTTTCTTTATTTATGTATTCAACAGTCTATTCCCTCTGTTTCATAACTCCCATACCTTTCCAAACAGACTTTAATAAATGTACGTCTTGTATTAGGCCTCTATGCCCCTCTCTCTCTCTCTCTCTCTCTCTCTCTCTCTCTCTCTCTCTCTCTCTCTCTCTCTCTCTCTCTCTCTCTCTCTCTCTCTCTCTCTCTCTCTCTCTCTCTCTCTCTCACACACACACACACAATATATATTATCATCAATTATAACATAATTGATGATAATATAAATTGATTATAGGACTAATCTTTTAGGCTATTACAAAGCTATTAAATAGAATTTTGGTTATTGTACCTAATCTATTTGTCTACTTTTCATGTAGGCCTATATTACCATTTAGGTTTATCTATAAAATAGATATCTCCCTCTCACAATTGGTGTAATTTTGAATTTGTTGTACTTGGGTTAGTACAGCATTGACAAATCATTATTCTGTTGTTTTATGGACTAATCAACGTTTATTCATGACAGCTCTGATTTGATTTGACTATTTGATGTGGCCTGCACGTTAGGCTAACATTTAGACTTCCATTTTAAGCGATTTAATTAATCATTTGTAAAACCTTTAATCCCTGGTAACATTGTTCAATAGTCCCAAAAATTATAATTTCAAAAACTAAAAAACATAATTTGTTCGTCCATCTCAAACTATTTGATTGAAATAAAACAGATCCCTATTGTGCCAACAAAGCATTTGTGTTTTTCTTACCATCGCGCACCACGACATTTAAAGCGACGATCGAACATTTCATAATTGCGTCTGCAAACTGCGCGATAACTTCAGCTGCCCCGCTACTGTACAGCGACCTGTTGCATGCCTGCGCGCGCTCCGATCATAACAAGTTATGATTCATAAATTTTTATGACTGCCCAAAAATACGACTCGAAATTGCTTATCGCTCGTTTGCGTCGTCGACAGTAGTCTAAAGATGATATCGTAAATTACTTACCATGTTTTGATCGGTGATATTTGACAGCGGATCACGAAATGATAGAATATGTTGGGCAGTAGGCTACGTCTCCCAGTCGGGACATCAACACAGCGTTTTCCGGCATTGAGCCACAAAGATGCGCAGTCGTCCCTTTGACAGCCAGGCGGAACACCGCATTGTTAAATTATTTATTTATATCTTCGTCGTGAATTGGGACTATTTGATAATAATAGGTTTTGTAAATGTATATCAGTTCATTGCTCTCTGGGACCCAGAGAGAGGCGGGGGGAGGTTGAAGTCAGATACTATGCGGTAACCAAAGAGAATTGGATTAGTCTTCCTGTCATCCCCCGCCCCTTCCCTGTTCAAACCTCTTTGTATTTGGCTAGGGCGGCCTGCGCTACGGCCTGTGTCTGTGGTCTCTGCGGCAGTGACGGCTGTCTGTTCGTCGGTCTGTCCGTCCTATCCGGACACTCTCCCGTTATAATTAATGACATTCGTAGCCAGACGTGTCCCAGGGGACACTGAGTGGCCATGGCTACCTCAGCCGTCTGGTTGAGACTTGCATGACTTCACATGTCGCTTTCAAAACCACAAGTGAATTAAATTCTATGGATTCAACATTGAGGCCTGTACTGTACTGTACTGTATGTGCCATTTTCGTGTGCGAGGCTTAGACAATTTAGGAGACCGATAGGCCCAATTCAAATTCCAATGCATTCTGTCTTTCCAGTGTCGTACCTTTACCGTGCACGTGGGCACATGTTTGCACTGTGTGAAGAGTTTACAAATCATAGGCTCCTCAGTCGTCAATCGCTTATAATGAAGAATTAAATCGATTTGAATTAATTTAGATACTCTGCTGCCAGGCACACAAGAGGTAGGCGTAAGTGAGGTGAGATATACAGTGCACGCATGTCCTCCTGGGTATCTTTGTGTGCCCCAGCCATTCACTACAGTAAGGTCACTGTCTGCCGAGAGCCTCATATGATATTTCATACTTCATGAGGACATACAGGAATGAATCCACTAGAGGGCGCGCATACACCATTGTACTGCCTACCAGTGAACAGCCATGGAAGGGGAACAGTTAAAACAACTAAACAGCTGCTGTATAGGTAAAACGTACTTATATGACAGTGTTGGCGCCCAAGCTTAAACGTAGATCCCAGCTCCCACATAGAGATACATGAGAAATGAGAGGACAGGAAAAGCACAAATGATGATCAGAAAGCCAAATGATTGAAAACAGAATAGCCAACAATATTTTCTATACTGTTTCAGACAATATAGACCCTCTTCCTCAATGGGAACTCTGTGGGAACTATGTGTTTTCCAGATCAGTCTTTCTAGTGCTCCCCTTGCAGCCCACCAGCCTGCAACAGCAGGGGAAGGTGTCCACTGCGTCTCTAACATCCCTTGGAGGGTTAGGGTTAGGGTTAGGAGTAAAGAGTGTTTTGGGGCGTTCAGTGGCGTAGCACACTAAGGCGCATACCATATCATCGCAAGGTCCCTGGTTCGATTCCGGCCATCGACATATCCTGCATGTCATCCCTCCTCTCTCTCTCACCCATCCTTCCTGTCAATCTCTACTATCTCTATCTCAATAAAGCAGAAATGCCCTAAAAAACATATTTTTAAAAAGGAGTAAAGAGTGTTTGATACCATTCCTCACTCCATTCCATGTAGTACAATGAGCCTGTCCTCCGATTTGTACCTCCACCAGCCTCCCCTGGCGTGTAGAAGGGTGGGTCCATAGCACAGGGAAAGGCATCTGTAGTATTCATCGCAGTCATCTGATCACTGCTGAGTAAAAGTTTCTTTGACAGTTTTGATACTGGGAAATGTGATCTATGATTAAGGATGAGATGTGTGTCATTCATTACCTGTTAGAAGTCAACAGAATCAAACACAAAGGCTACTTCTACTCATGAAGCATTGCCAGTCAATCAAGCTGTTGTCATAAATGTTTTTATTTGTTTTACATAGTAACACAGACATTTCCACATCACATTTTCTCCCAAATATAAACACTTCCTCCCAAATATCTCACTCTCTCTCTTACTTGTACCTTACATAGTTATGTGACTACCTTCATCTCTCTGTGTCATCAGCTAACCCTTTAACCTGCTGCTTTGGAAACATGGGAACTTCAGACCTTTACACCTGTGGATGGGAATATTAATTAGGGTGTGTGTTTCACCTTCTTAAACCTTTCAAGTGTTGTTATTAAGCATTGGATGATATTTCTACAACTTTCACCAACTACCTTCCCAAAGGCAATCCCTTTCATGATATGTTATGTATATAGAAATACATTCACAGTAAAAAAAAAAAAAAAAAAATCACAGTAGTAAAATCAAGTGCAATTACTTAATATCAATTGCTGATCTTGTGACTTCATGACTCCATGTCAGTGGATTCAATTGCTGATGTTGTGACTTCATGACTCCATGTCAGTGGATTCAATTGCTGATCTTGTGACTTCATGACTCCATGTCAGTGGATCCGGGATTTGACTCATATTCGGATGTTTCCTCAACACCTCCAGAGTGCCCCAGTCTCAGCCAATCATGAACCTTCTCATGTGACTGGTCCACTTCATTTGAGCTCACTGGGAGATATCAGAAGAGAAGACACATGATTCATTTTACAGAGCTAAATGTTCGTCTTTACAAGTGAGCATTCTCTCTACATGACTAACACATATTATTAATTGGAAAAAGAAACAAATCTTAAGAAATCTACCCTGGTATTTTGGTTTTGAATGATGGTATGTATGCATACTCACTGTAAGGGGGCTCAAGATGGCTGCTTGCTTCCTCTGGCTTGACCAGCATTGTCCTGATGCTCTCCAGAAGCTCTTTCTCTTTCCTCCTGCACACCTCCTCAAACATCGCCATGAGGGACTCCCCAGGTGAGTGCGGCTCTTTAACAGTCTCCGGCTCTTTAACAGACGCTTCCCAGTCGTCTGCCTCCCCAGACTGGCCCCCTGCGGTGATCTTGAGTATGCTGTTAGATGTCACTATCCACTCAATCTTCTCCAGGAGCTCTGTGACTTGTAGAACATCATTGTTTGTGTTGTCGAAGGTGTGATATCTGTTGTCACACTTCCTCAGAAGCCACTGGAGAGGTCTGCCCTCGCTCTCTATGAACTTCTCTATGGTGGTTTTCCCAAGCGTATCACACCAGGTGAACAGAACCAGGGCATGTCTCCAGACATTAGGTCCCAGGAGCCTCATGTGCTCCCTGACCGACCTCAGATGGGCCTCGGTGAAGGAGATACTTGCCTCCATGACCAGGATGACGGCATGGGGTCCGGGTGGGCAGAGAGACACGCTGTTCACTATCCCCTGCTTTACCATCTCCGGGGTGTCGCACAGAGATGCATAATGGAACCAGCCCGGTGTGTCCACAATAGTGACCGCCCTCCCGCCCACCTGGCCCTTTCTCTGCACGTTCTGGGAGGTTCTCCTTATCTCCTTGAGCTCCATAGGAACACCCACGATGGTGTCTGCAACCCTAGTCTTCCCTGACAGCACCCAGCCCAGCAGCACAAGCCTCAGCTCTGACAGACGATGGGCCTCACCTACCAGAGAAAGACAGAAACATTCCGATAGAAACCTTAGATGCTAAGATGATATCAATACCAATACCATCATTTTCAGATAAATGGAAAGATAAGATAGACAGACAGACAGACAAGTAATTTTTGTGTCAATATTGAAAAATCACCCACCTTTGAAGAGTTCTCTGATGGTATCTCTCTCTGTCTTAACCTTTATCTCTCTCTGTTGTGCTCTCTCGTTCACTTCTTTTCTTTTCTTCTCCACATTTTGGGATATTTTGCTATCAACTTCAAAGAGACGACCATCATTTCCTGCCACCATTTCTTCTATCTTCTCCATCAGCTCTGTCACCTGTGAGCCCATACCTTTGTTTTTGTTGTTGAGAATATGGTACCTGTTCCCACACTTTGTTATAAGCCCCTGAAGGACCGTCCCTCTCTTCTTCATATACTCCTCAATTTCAGTGTATTTCTTCTGCCATGCGCCATAGTTTAACAACACTATGGTGTGTCTCCAGGCTCTTTCTCCCAGGAGCTCCAGGTGCTCCTCCACCGACTTCCTGTGTTTTTCCTCCAGTATCGTGTCCAAATCAATGACCAGGAGGAAGGCGTGGGGGCCTGGGGTGCATAGAGACACACTGTGCACTATCTCTGTCTTGACCAGCGCCATGGTCTCCCGCAGTGAAAAGGACTTCCACCAGCCCGGAGTTTCCACGACAGTAACCCTCCACCTCCCCCCAATCACCCCCTCTCTCTTCATATTCTCCACGGTCTCGTCGTCGATAAAGAATCCCTCTTGGCCCAGTATGGTGTTCCCTGCCTGGCTCTTACCAGACCATTTCCTTCCCAGGAGGATGATCCGGATCCCTGGGAGGTGATTTGGGTCAGACGTTTCTGTCGTGAGGGTTAGGGTTAGGGTTAGGGTTAGGGTTAGGGTTAGAGAGAAACACAGTATCAATCTTAAGTCCACTGTGTCCTTTGTACATTAGACAGGCTGCAACCATACTTCAGGATTTGTGAACACAAACAGCTGCTCTCAGTTATGCTGTCCAGGTACTGTGGCTGGGTTAGATTATCGGGTTATTGTGCAGCAGGGGAGGCTGGTGGTGGTAGAAATGGGAGGATGGGCTCATTGTAATGCATGGACCGGAATGAGGAGTGGTATCAAACACATGTGTTCCTAATTCCATTCCATGCATTACAATGAGCCCGTCCTCCCATTTCTACCTCCACCAGCCTCCCCTGCTGTGCAGTATGTACATCATCATTCTGCAGTACGTAGTATTGTTTATTATTTTCAGGTATTTAACAATAAGCCCATGATCTCAATTAATTTCCTCCTACAGATTATCTTTGCTTTGGTATTTTCTGTCTGGTATATTTCTCATTTTGAAAATGGAATCAATTGAAATCACTTTCATAGCTGCAGTAAGTGAATCGTTGTCATGGGGATCAAACCGGTTTGTTTACATTCCACACTTAAGTACTGTACCAGTCAAAAGTTTGGACACACCTTGGACACTCTTGGCAAGGTGTGTCCAAACCTTTGACTGGTACTGTACATAAACAACTCAGCCCCCATTGCTCAGAATGCAATGTAATACTGTATGTACATCGACTAACAATACCCACATGGATGCAATCTAATTTCAAAATATAAAATCCCAAAAGCCCAAAAATATACCATTATATAACTCACCAAACACATTTCCTGTATCCATCTCTCTCTGGTCTGTTTGGAAATGGTATTAGTACGGTTTCTTTACAATTACAGTAACTCTATTCCTTTTGTTGACAGAACCCGGAGCCTACTGTGTGAAGCTGACAATCTTGTGACTTTTATTGTAATATTTCATGGATGGTCTCTCAGTCTGACGGTGTCTGTGGTATCCTGCCGTCTCTGATTTGATTTCAGTAACTTGATCAGTTGGTTTATTTTGGCAGGGCAGAGAGGACTGCATTAGAGGAACATACTGACACTCCCTCAGGTATTTCTAACGCACACACACACACACACACACACACACACACACACACACACACACACACACACACACACACACACACACACACACATATTTTTCCAGTCCAGGTGAACGTTGTTTGTCTCATCCCATTTAACGCTACACTTGCGTCTCATGTATTACTGCAGGCCAACCTGAGGGAGGGGTGATATCTATAGATGTTACTGGTGACTACGTAGGCCTTGACTGAACATTCTATCTCTGCTTTGATTCTCTCATTAATTTAATTTAATTAAATTAAAAAAAAATCTCAATTCTCAGGGAGTCAGTTTGTGAAGATTGTTTGGTTGGACAACATCATCTCCATAGCCTTGCTTTTGGCATTTGGCAGGCCAAAAACTCTCTCTTCCCCCCATCTCTGAATAGCCATGCGCTCAGAGGTCAGTCCCTCTGCTTAAGCAGTCCTGGGGGGGAGGAAGGGGAATCCTTTAGGATTAGCTCTTGGCACACACACTGTGACACTGGCGGAATTAGACCTAGCGATGGCCACCCTCTGACCACTCCGGGACAACACAGACAGGTAAGGTATTTTCATTCCTCATAATGGACATTTGAACAATCTTATGAAAGACAGAAGTAGCAGAATGTGTAAAGGACAGTTTTGCATGTTGACTGGCAGGCAGGCAGGCAGGCAGGCAGGCAGGCAGGCAGGCAGGCAGGCAGGCAGGCAGGCGGTCAGGCAGGCAGGCAGGCAGGCAGGCAGGCAGGCGGTCAGCAAGCAGTCAGGGAGGATGATCTCTTGATCCCTCCTGTGAAACAGGCAGGGATTGAGGCATGTTAGACACAAGCTTCAGGTCAGTGTTACAACCCAGAGGTCCTCAATGAGATCAAGAACTAACTCACTGTTGCATGTTATACACTTTAATGTTATACAGTAAATGATGGTGTAGATGGTGAGGTATTCTAATAATAGACATCAATGGACAAATCCAGAAGGCAGGGTTAATGGTCCATTTGGAGCTAACTTGGTATGGATTTAACACTGACTGAACACTACCTGCCGTGCTCCTAATACCCTGAGTATTACAGTTTTTATATAAGCAACTGGTGTGACCCATCTGGAAACATGGCAACTCGCTCAGTGACCACTTTACTGTAATATGCCTTGTGTAGAGGTCCACAAAACACTGAATGACTGACAGGCTTTATTAAGACGCAGTGTGGATCAGGCCTTCCTATGACCGTAAAACGCTCATGAGGCTTCTAAGGATTGCAGCTTTAAGATAAGATGTTGAGCATGATTTTTGACATTTTGTGAATTCAGCAGTTTTTTTTTTTTTTTTTTTAAATATGTGTACCATATGTGTATCCATTTTCTTTCTCTCTCTCTCTCCAAACAACATTCTCCTACAGTACTTTAGATACCAACACATCTCACTCTGGTTATAGCTTCATGTGACAAACACACACACACACACACACACACACACACACACACACACACACACACACACACAGTGGTTGCCATGGCGTCCCTGGAGGAGGAGCTAACCTGTTCCATGTGCCGTGACGTCTTCAGCCAGGCCCTCCCTCTACCTTGCGGCCACAGCTTCTGCCCCGTCTGCATCCGCGAGGCCTGGGGGTACGGCCAGGGGGGTGTCAGGGGTCGCTTCACCTGCCCACAGTGCCAGGAGGAACATGGGGTGGTGGTGTGTGACTGCTGCCCCCCAGTGGAGGACGGGGACATGGCGCCCGTGGCGGTGAAGACCTGCCTGCGCTGTGAAGTGTCGTTGTGTGCGGAACACCTGCAGCCCCACCTGGAGCGGCCCGCCTTCAAGACACACCTCCTGGTGGAGCCTCTGGGGGACCTGTCTCACCGCAGGTGCCCCGCCCATGAGGAAATGTTCCGTTTCTACTGCGCAGACGAGCAGGTGTATGTGTGTGCAGACTGTCTACTGGAGGGAGGCCACGCGCAGCACAGGGTGAAGGGACTCAGGAAGGTGGAGGAGGACCTAAAGGTCAGATGTCATGATCTGCAGCTCCATTGATATACATGGTTAATACAGATGCTAGGGTTTTAAATGTGTGTGTGTGTGTGTGTGTGTGTATTTCCACAGGTCATCCTCCAGACCCTTCTCCAAAAAGCAGATGAAAAGCTGAAGGAAGGAGAACGGATCCTCAAAGAACACCAGAACAGTGACCGCACTATGACAGTGAGTAGGGGAACTGGCATCACAGCTAGCACGCGCACACACACACACACACACACACACACACACACACACACACACACACACACACACACACACACACACACACGATTTTCGGATGATGACCACTTCTTCCTTACCAGTGAGTCCAATAACTAACTCCCGTTTGTGACTGTTGTCACCCGTTTCAGGACTCGTCAGTAGCAGGCGATGCCCAGGTCGAGCGTCTGAATGGGGGCTTGCAGGTGCAGGTGGACAAGCTGGTCCAGGCCCTACGGGAGAGCACCCAGAGGGAGAGGCAGCAGGCCATAGAACGCCTCCAGGAGGACTGCAGCAGGGTCAGGGAGGACCTGAGCCTGACCCAGAACATCCACCACTACCTGGGATCCCTGCTGGCAGAGACAGACCCCTTCCTGCTCATCTGGGTGAGACATTAAAACTGTATAGAGTTGTGGTCAATGCGGTTCAGTTACCAAGCTTGTACTGCATGCAGAATGATCACCTTAATATTGTGAGAACCAATAGATCATTTGTTGCTGTGAAGTGAGTCGTATTGTACAGCATGTACAACTTCACACCAACATATTGTATTCATTGTAATATATTATATAGTATACTGTATATATATACAGTACCAGTCAAAAGTTTGGACACACCTTGCTAAGAGTGTGCAAAGCTGTCATCAAAGCAAAAGGTGGCTACTTTGAAGAATCTGAAATATAAAACATATTCTGGTTTGTTTAACACTTTTTTGTTTACTACATAATTCCATATGTGTTCCTTCATAGTTTTCATGTCTTCAATATTAATCTACAATGTAGAAAATAATAAAAAAATAAAGAAATACCATTGAATGAGAAGGTGTGTCCAAACTTTTGACTGGTACTGTATATACATATATATATATATATATATATATATGTATATATATATATATATATATATATATATATATATATATTGACCATAAGAATTATCACGGTGATCATTTTAAAGATCGACCTGTTCTATTGTAATGTTAAACATTCTATCTGTAAAAACAACATATGTCACACAAGACTAACTGAAGATTTACTGTAATATGTTTACTTTCTTGTCCATCTTGGGGGGAGAAAACACTGCTTAATAAATGCAGGATTTACAGAGTATTAAAGGCTTTGTGCTGGAATTCATTTGTTTCTTTCTTGAAATTGTGACCTTGAACCATTGCTGTTCCCACAGGAATTTCAATCTGATGACTCAAAGTAAGTCAAAAGCAGATCATTAGTGTCGTATGAGAGTCTTTTGTGTCTGTGTGTGTGTGTGTTTGCATGTGTATGTGTCTGAAAGAGAGATAGAGAGCAAGAGAGAGAGAGAGAGAGAGAGAGAGAGAGAGAGAGAGAGACAAAGAGAGCGAGTACAAACCTGTGTGTTATTGATTATGTGTTATGTAATGAGCGTTATTCTGTTCTCTTGCGTGGCTTGCTGCGTTGAATAGGCTGCTTGCAGACCTGAACTGCCCCCTGTTCACACCTGACCCCCTCAACCTGGACAGGAAGTGCATCCTGGAGGACGTCGAGAGCAAGTACAGAGAGTTCATCACTGAGACACTGCGCTGTCTCAGCGAACTGAAGAGAGAACTCTGTGAGTGACAGGGGGGAGCTTTATGTCTTACATTTTACATTTTTTAGACTTTTATCCAAAACAACTTACAACAAGTGTATTTGTCTGAAGTAAGTGAATCATCTATACATCAGTCATCATAAGAGAAAAAAATATCTGCTAGGACCAGGGGCCATTGGCAGTCACAATGCTAGAAGGTTTATTTATTTTTTACAGTAGAGGAACTGTACTGGGGGGTAGTGGGGCGTGAAGAGGTATTTAGGAGGGACAGTCAAGTAGCCTGAAGAGATGGGTCCATCCATTTGTTTCCAACTGCCAATAACATTGTGCTTCATTCACTCATTCCTCTATAGCCCAAAATGGCGATATCAGCTAATCTAATACGGAACTGAATTTGGACACTATCTGTATGTGACTGTCTCTGGGTATGTTTCCCCGTTTCCACAGTGACAAGCTCCTTGACCTTGGACACAAACTCTGCCAACCCTCTCCTGAGCATCTCTGATGACCTGCGGTCAGCCATGCGGGTCAAGAACCGCCTACCATGTGCTGCTCACCCCAACCGCTTCGACCACTGGGCCCAGGTCCTGACAGCCCAGACCTTCTCCTCAGGAACACATTACTGGGAGCTGGAGGCAGAGGGCTTCTGGGACATTGCTGTCTCCTACCGAAGCATCGAGAGGAAGGGCAAAGAAGGCACTGCCTTTGGAAACAACAAGGTACTGTACATCTTCATCATCATCAACATCATCACTATTCAAATTAGGTTATTGCTGTCATATTAATTAGTTTGGTGATGTTGGTAGCTAAGCCTTTTGGATCTTTCTGTCAAATAAAAACCCCATTCACGTGGAAGCCAAGTGAATTCAATTCAGGTCTCTTACATAAGTGTCTAACTGAAAGTAAATGAGAACAATTATATTAAAGAGGGTAAAGAATGCATTGTTTAAACCACCTTGTGATGTCCAGGTGTCTTGGAGCTTGACACAGCAGCACGACAGGAAGCTCGCAGCCTGGCACAACTGCAAGAAGACCCGCCTCTCCAGCCAGATGTCGGGGAACCGTGTGGGCGTGGCCTTGGACTACGGTGCAGGCACCATCACGTTCTCGGAGGTGGGGCCGTCAGCCCTCCTCACCCACCTGCACACCTTTACCACCTCCTTCAGCCAGCCCGTGTGCCTGGGCTTTGGCCTCTACAAGGCTGAACTCCACAGCCAGATATGCATAGTGAAGGTGTGACCGAGTTACTGAGGGACAGAGGGACAGAGGGACTGAGGGACAGAGGGACAGAGGGACAGAGGGACAGAGGGACAGAGGGAGAGAGGGACGTCTGGTCTGGTCTGGTCTGGTCTGGTCTGGCTTGGCCTTGTTCTGTTCTGGTCTGGTCTGGTCTGTTCTGGTCTGGTCTGGTCTGGTCTGGTCTGGTCTGGTCTGGTCTGGTCTGGTCTGGTCTGGTCTGGTCTGGTCTGGTCTGGTCTGGTCTGGTCTGGTCTGGTCTGGTCTGGTCTGGTCTGGTTGGCTGAAGCACATAATAGCATTGAGCCAGGAAATTCAGGCATCAAGACCTCCTCAGGACCTCAGGGATGGATGCAGTCTCCAGGATCCTGACACATGAGGATCGAACATGTGAACATTCAAACTAAAGGACAGCATCTTGAATTTATGTGTTTGGAACTCTTGGAACTATTGAGCATGGTACATATGGTGCACTGAAGGTTTTGGGTTTCTGTGTGCATGGACGACCTTTGCATTCTCATGCAGTTAATCACAGATTAATCAGGATTAACTGGGAGGTGTTACGATGGATTAGTTTTGATATGCACTTCCTAAATCTACCACAGGATGGGGAAATTTCAAAGTGTGAGTTTTTTTTTTGACAAAGGACATTCAATCTTTTGGACAATTCACATGAGCTAGAGAAGTGAGAGTTTGTTTTCGGCAACCAGATTATTATTGTCATGTTCTATCAAACATAGCCAGTAGATGTCCCATCACCTTTCATGGATGTACTTGTGTTGTAGACAATAATTTTTTTATTACTCAATGTTCTTCATTTCGCATATATTATGTATGTTATGTGATAATCAAGGCCGCTAGAATTAGAGGGTTTAAGGTAAATACCCAACGTTATATTGAGTTAACAATTGCTTGCACAGTACAAACAAATTGGAGTCCATTATATCAGAACTACCAGTATATTATATATCCCCCCCATATACAGAAGCCCTTTCTCATCACCAGACATTACATAGCTTCATTCAAACTATGTTCAATAATCGAATGAGAAGTGAAACCATGTCGTCCA
>NC_139672.1:3490274-3530274 GCF_951799395.1 Argentina silus | reverse complement strand
TTGAAGTGGGTAAGAGGCAGGGGGAGGCTGGTGGAGGAAGAAATCAGAGGAGGGTGTTTGATACCATTCCTCATTCCGTTCCATGCATTACAATGAGCCCGTCCTCCGATTTCTACCTCCACCAGCCTTACCACTTCTGTATGCACGTGTTTAATACCATTCCTCAATCCATTCCATGCATTACAATGGGCCCATTCTCCGATGTCTACCTGCACCAGCCTCCCTTGCCTCTGATCCCCTCCTATTCTCTCCCCTCATTATGTCTTCCTGTGCCAGATCCTGGTAAATGTGGGTGCTCACTTTGACCAGGAGAGCAGTGTCTTCCTCGCACCAAGGAGAGGGGTCTACAGCTTCAATTTCCATGTAGTAAAGGCCTACAACAGACAAACTATCCAGGTGAGACACACACACACACACACACACACACACACACACACACGCACACACGCACATACACACACACACACACACACACACACGCACGCACACACACACACACACACACACACGCACACACACACACGCACACACACACATGCACGCTACATAGAGCATGCACATCATCGTTATTTGAAATTGACCGTAGTCCACTTGGTCTGTTTCAGGTTAGTCTGATGCTAAACGGATGGCCAATGATCTCAGCCTTCGCTGGTGACCAGGACGTGACGAGGGAGGCAGCCACCAACGCCGGCCTGGTGATCATGGAGAGGGGAGACAAGGCCTACCTCAAACTGGAGAAAGGCAACCTGATGGGAGGATGGAAGTATTCCACTTTCTCCGGCTTCCTCGTCTTCCCCCTGTAGGGAGACCGTGGGCTGGCGGGAGAGAGAGGATGACAGAAGGTGGCAAAGAGATAAAAGGAGAGAGGCCTTGATAATGTGGGGGATTGGATGTGGGGATTAAGGACAAGAGGAGGGAGAGGGTGAGATTGTGAAGGAGAGTTAATTTCTTATCTGAGAGAGTGAAGTTTAACGAAGGATGGGGAAAAGAGGGGGGGACACAAAGACATAATGGACGTTGGTAGCTCTGTGAATTAATTGTCTTATGTTTTGTTTGGTGGTCTGTAACTTCCCACGTGGGATCAGGAATGATGGACATTTTGTTGTTGGAATCAGTTGGCAATGTGCAGTGTGAGCTAATGTGCAATGGCTAAATAGCACCTTCAATTTGTATGTTTTTCATTTTCCCTTTCGAAAGGATACATGTAATTTGTATAGCTCTTTAAAACATTGCAAGAGCTGGACATTTCCAATTTACTTTTAAATCTCTGGCTTTTACACATGGTATCCTGGTAAGCCTCCAAAATACCATATTGTTTGTCCTGTTGTATGTCTTGTGACTGATGATTCCCTATTTGCTTGTTTGTGTTCTGCAATATAATGTATACATCTATTGGAAAGATTTATATAAAAGGTGAAATATATCAAAATTAATAAATCAAATGTAACTGCTTCTCAGCTTTTGGTCTGTTTGGTGAGTGCGTTGGTAGTAAATAAGCATGTTTTTTCAACAATTGCACATGTTTGTTAGCTTCTTGTACCACAGGAAGGTTTATATTGTACAATATCACTATTTTGGACAGTGTTATCCCAAATATGGTCAATATTGACTCATGGTCTTCATTTAACCAGTATAATGACAGCTGTTTGTAAATATAGCTCCCACCACGGGAGCTGGCATGGTCTGGCAGCTATGGGTGAGGGGGAGAGTATAAGCATAGTGAATAACGGATACTCCTCACAGGGCTACCAGTCGCGCACAAACAGATGGAGGCTTTGGCCGGCACTCAGGCACGTCCTTGCCGGACTCCTGTGGATCAAGTGTGGCGCAGTGTCACAACTAGTCAATCACGCTTCCCCAATTCATGATAGGAGGACGAGGACCAATTCTCTCTCTCTCTCTCTCTCTCTCTCTCTCTCTCTCTCTCTCTCTCTCTCTCTCTCTCTCTCACACACACACACACACACACACACACACACACACACACACACACACACACACACACACACACACACACATTCAAAGTATAACCTCTAGGGAGCAGTGTTGAGTTGGTGAAGCTGTGAGGATGTGTGATTGTGCTCACCGTTGTCTTGAGGCCTACAGGGCTTAGCTATATGACCCTTTAGGATGATTTTGACATGTATGGCAGGCCTACAATACACACATTTCAAATCTGGCGGATAGTAAACCAGAAAATAAATATTAATTTCCAGTGTTGCTGAAAAGTCCAAGTGTATATGTGAACAAACATTCTCTAGGACTAGGTCAAAGTCAAAGATCAAAAGTAATATGAGTAATAAAGATAATTGGGGTTAACTGTAGAAAATATTAGAGCTTACAGTGAAATTATTAGAAATTACTCTTATGAAATTATACTGATGATGAAGCCAGACATGCAAGTTTTGGTTGACACACTGTACACACATGTACAAACATTGCTTACTGATGCACCTTACACAAACTTCCTCAGGGACTTATTTGATCAATCTACTTTGTGTACAGTATTACATGTAATGTAACCAAGCCTCAGGGGCAAATTTCACTCCTGATATTGCATGAAAGAATTATTTGTGGGGGAAAAATGAAGGCTCTCTGAAGAGGGTCTATAGACCTCCTACATACATGCTATATTTATTTTTAGTGGGAAATTATAGCTCCCAATGACATATGTAACAGTCACTATTTGCTAACAGTTGAATATGTATGCACTTTTATGAACGTTATGTACAGTATGGGAGTAAGCAGGCAGGTACAATTTTAGTAAAGACCATTTTCGAATGAGAGAGGTCATATAATGTGATAGAATGGCCTACATGGGCTGACAAAGTAGGCCTTTACGTCATGGATCGACACATTTATCAAGAAATCGGACATACATTTTCTTTGTATACGCGCTTAATATGCGGTAGACTGGTGGTTACGCGTTTCTTGGATATTTGACAGCAAAATCAACGTGTAGGTTCGCTGAGTCAAATGATCCCAAGTAGGCCGCATTTATTGTTCTCTCAACCTAACTATGTCCATTGCTTTGTCCCGCCCAGTATTACGCTCAGTAGATGATGGGCAACCCTTCTGACCAACAAAATGCTAGTATGCTGCCGGCTAGTGTAACCATAGACCAATGACAGTCGAGCGGATAGGATTCGAGGGGCACCCTTTCTACGCTTCTGCTGGCAAGAATGTTAGTTCCTGCTCTTTGCTGGCCGTTTCCTGTAATCGTACAGTGTTGTGAGACGGAGAAAGCCATGTGTGTCGATGCAAAGGTAAATTTAGCACCCCGAAATTATAACTGGGAGAGTTGGGGCAGTGGATGGTATGGTTATTAGCGGGTATTTTTGCTGAAAAACAGACGTAGTCCAACCGAAACAGCATTGCGGCCTAACCCGTGTCTGAACGTAGACGGGCTATGGTTATTGTGGCACGTTGCTTTGGTTTGGTCCGGTTTGTTGATGAGATTGAAAGAGTCCGATTGAGTGAATGGTGTTCAGTAAATGATGGAGATGCGAGCTATAGACTCATAACGTCAATGTTATTGTGCTTATTGATCTTTCCAAAGTATTTTTAATCCCAAACAGTCGTATGCAATAGCCATTCGTTGCTAGCCCTATTAACGGGTTTGCTGAGAGAGCAACACTGCCAGCAAGGAAACGGTCTGACCATGTTATCCTAGACAGATCCTTATCATCACTAAACGTCTCCCACTTTGCCATTGAAACGGCTTATTTTCACACCAGCGCTGCTCTTAAAGTAGTCTATGGTCATTATGAAGGCATGTTTAATTCAATCAAAACGCACATTGTGTTTCTTATGCCATGTCTGTGAACTTGAGTGTCATCCACATGTCATGATGGACATGATTAAAATGTCAGGATCTCCTGACGTTTTGTTGTTTCCAACACCAACTCAAAAGCCAGGCTCAGAGTACAGTAGCACGATTATTAGATTGGCCTACCTCCTTCTATATTTCAGCTCTTTATTTTCAGCTCTTTGCTAGATCAGCTGTTCACCATGAGGTTGATGCCATGGTACAACATGTGGAACTGGGAAGTGTATATTGGGGATTGTATGATGTTATATATTCTCCCCTTAAAAGTTATGTTTTTCTCTATTTCTGTTTTAGGAAAGAGACATCAGCGAATGATCTCGCAGATGGGCATCCATCCCATCATCTCACACACAGAGGAGAGAAGCAGGCACTAAAAAGGAGAGGAGGAAGAGGGGGAGGAATAGAGGGCTCTGCTTATGCAGAGACTCCTCCATCCTGAGCCTCTTTCTCTGGTATCTTGCTTACACCTCTATTGTCATTAGAGGATACCTAGACCAAGCCCAGATCATTTGTTGAAGGACTGGAACTGCAGACATTTTCAATTTTAGTAAGTGGTTGATTTCTAGATGTATGTGTTTTATGATGTACTCTAATCTCAATATAGTACTTTATGATCTTGGATTAACATTTTTCTTTCTTTTTTTGTGTGTCCAGTAGTTTCTCTGTACACATACTGTGTGGAATTTGATACAGATTGCTGGACTTCCTCCCTTTTCTGACTTGGAGTAAGACTGTTTTGTTCTCTCCGTCTTCTGTGGACTGAGCAAAGATGGCTGACCCCATCATGGACCTCTTTGATGATACCCCCCTGTTCAACTTGGATGCCCTACCAGATGATGCCTTCTCCCAGGGCTCCTCAGACCCTGTGGAGGAGGCACTGAAGCTGGCTCTGGGTCAGGTTGACCCCCCCTCTGACCCCACCCCAGACCTTAGCATGGTAGCAGTGGCAGCTCCAGTCATCCCAGAGCCCATCCCGATCCAAGTCCAGATCCCTGCACCACAGCAGGCCGCAGCGGTGCCCCCCCCTCAGATTGTATCGATATCCACAGTCCCAGTCTCCGTTCCTCAGACAACATACACTGTGGCCACCAGTAACGCCAGCGGGGCTACCACTGTCCTGCTGAGTTCTCCTATGACTGTCACTAGCCCTACTGCCACCACCACACAGCAACATCACTTCACCCAGCAACAGCAGCTCACGCAGCAGATAGCCCACCAGTTGACTCCACAGCAGATCGCTGCCATCACTCAGCAGGTTGGAGGGCAGGGCAAGATTGTCATCCTGAAAGGCCCCCATGGACAAGCTCAGGTGCTGCAGACTGTGGCCGGGACTGCAGGCGCCTCAGCTGGAAAGGTCACCTTCGCCAGGGTGCTGTCTGGTACCTCTCTCAGGCCCGGTATGTCCATAATGTCTGGAGGAACGGTCCTGAACCCAACCACCCCTGGGCAGGCGCAGGTGAGGATGACATCAGGGGTGCAGAGGCTGGTACAGACAGCCAACGGGCCCATGAAGCAGGTGCTTTTGACCTCCATGCCCCAGGCCCAGGCTGGGGTCCAGACGCAGCAGGTGCAGGTGCAGATACCGACACAGGCCCAGCTGACCCAAGCGCAAACTCAAGTACAACTCCAGGCCCAAGGGCAGGCTACACAGATCCAGCTGCAACCCGCCATGCAGACGCAGGTCTCAGCCGCTGCGACAGGCACTACTGCTGTCCGACCACAAGGGGTCACCCTCACAACGGTACCACAGCAGGTAAGGAAACTTTGCAGTTGAACCCGCTCTGACCTTACAATCTGGATCAGTGTGTTTCATATAGACTATGTAGTCAATTGTACCATATGATTGTACCAATTATACCATTTAGCTGACACTTTTATCCAAAGCGACTTACATTGCAGTGAGTGCATACATTTTTCAGTATATATGGTCCCAGCAGGAATCAAACCCACAACCTAAGTGTTGTTAGCGCCATGCTCTACCAACTGAGCCACAGAGGACCACCACTGGCATTGGCTGATATGCTATCCAACCAGTGCTTTCTTATCAGTAATGGATGGTGTGTCTCCTCCCAGGGCGAGGCTAAGAGGATCACGTTGGTGCTACAACAGCCCCAGGCTGGCGCATCCCAGGGGGGAGCCCTGACGGTGGCAGCAGGCTCGGGGCAGCAGCAGCAACAGCAGAGGCTGGTTTTGGGTTCCCTTCCAGGGAAGCTGGTCCTCCAGGGGGGACAGCTGGCTGCTCTCACCCAGGCCAGGGCGGGACAGACGGGGGCGCAGCCGAAAATGCTAACCATCCAGCTGCAGGTGCAGCAGCAACCCAACCAACAAGGAGCCAAGGTAAGGGGGAAGAGGCGGGGCTTGTTATGGGGAGGGGGGGGGGGGGGTGTCATGGGTGTGTATTCTGCAGGAAATCACTTTCAGAACTTTTCCAGATAGAAATATAATTTCTAGAGCTGACATGACTCCCTCGTCTATATAGACACCTGCTTTACATCTTAACGTTCTGTAACATTTATGAACAGCCCTGAATTGGTCCTGACGAGATCCCCTTGCAGTTGATTTAGATTCTGTGGTCATATCTGATGTGTTCTAAGAAGAGCTGTTGAACTTGATCTGTCCGTCTCTGCCCTGCAGTTTCAGCTGGTGTCCGGAGGGCCCAACTCTGGCAGCCCACAGGTGGTCCAGATCACGCAGGGCCAAGGAGGGCAAAGACTGGCTGTACCGCTTAAACTGCTGCTGCAGCCACAGGTAGACACACACACACACACACACACACAGACAGACACACAACTTATGTCACATCAGAGAGAGAAGGCCTGACACCTATCAAATCTCCCCTGTGTAGGTTTTAATTTCCTTATGATATCAATACAGAAACATAACTCAACTTTAATTTTTTTTTTGTATAAATCATCTCCGTCCCCAGACAAGCTCCACCTCCACGGCAGGCGGTGCCGTCTCCGTAGTGAAGGTCATCAACACTTCAGCTGCTGGCTCCTCCCCCTCCACCACCACCACCATGGCCTCATCAGGGATCCGCCTGGCCAAGGCCCAGGAGCCTGTCCGCCGGGTGGAGACCCTCTGCAAGCAGGAGAAGGCCAACCGCATCGTGGCCGAGGCCATCGCCAGAGCCAAGGCCCGGGGCGAGAGGAACATTCCACGGGTCCTCAACCAGGACGAGCTGCCCGCCGGACAGACCTCTGCGGACGCAGGGGGCACTGTGACGGTAACGGTCACTACTGGGGCTAAGAAGAAGGGCGGTGGCGGAGGAGGAGGAGGAAGCAAGAAGAAGAGCCCGGCATCTGCGGCGGTCGGGGGGAAGGGCGGGGCTGGGGCTGACAAGAAGGGGAAGGCCAAGGCAGGGGCAGGGGCCACTGGAGGGGGAGGAGCTGCAGGCGTGGCTGGAAGCGGGGGCAGCAAGAGCAAGAGCAAGGCCAAGCTCAAGTAAGTGTTTGTGTGTGTGTGTGTGTGTGTGTGTGTGTGTGTGTGTGTGTGTAAAAGTATTGTGATGTAAAATATGTGATTTAAAAAAATAAATAATAATAATAATTTCTCCTTAAAATGTATTCCCATCAGTGCAGTTTTTAATCACTGCCCTTCTGACCTCATCCTCGATTCCTTCTCTCCTCCCCCAGTACCATCACTCTAGTGGGAGGCAAGAAGAGGAAGAGGAATGCCTCCTCAGACCACTCTGACGGGGAACTGAGTCCTGCCTCAGCACAGGCCATGGAGGAGGACATGCTATCGGTGATGCACATCTCCCCTTACTCACACACACACACACACACACGCACACCTTTAACACACACACACACACACACTCTTTTGTGTTAGCTTATACTAATAGACTTGTCAGAAGGCCATCATGAAACATGTTCATGTCCACTGTTAGTGAAGATGATGTCTTAACTTTTTCTTTTTTCTTTTCTTTTTTTCCCCCCCACTTCTCTCCTCCTACCAGAAGAGGCGCTCTAACCGGCAGGTGAAAAGGAAGAAGTACACAGAGGACTTGGACATCAAGATCACTGACGACGAGGACGAGCCGGACGAGGACGTGGACGTGACCACGACAGCGGCCGTGGCGTCCATCAGCGGAGGGCCGCAGTTGATGGGAGAGCAGCTCAAACAGGAACTGGAACTTGACGGGGACGGCCTCGCCAGCATGCAGTTCTTTGTGGTGGGTTTGGCGACACGTGGGTGACGGCGACACGTCCTGACACATCTGACCCTCAGCTTTTCCTAAAATACGATCAGTGCTTAGGCGCTTCCCACTTGTTGTCACGTGGGGAGCTATGCGGTTAGCGAGCTGTAATGTTTTTAGAGGGACATCATATATGATTGGGATACAGAAATGTAATGGAGGTTGTTTGTTTGTTTGTTTGCTTGTTTTTTTTTTTTTTTGGGGGGGGGGGGTGTTGTTGTTCGGTATTTCTGTCTCTTATGGTTCCAGGGAGTGTGGGTTATGTTATTGATGTATGATGCAGTATATGCGCATGTGTATCACAGGAAAACCCCAGTGAGGAAGATGCTGCCATCGTAGACAAAGTTCTGTCCATGAGGCTCACAAAGAAGGAGGTGAGTCTGAGACCGCTGTGTGTGTGTACATTACCAGTTGTCTTAGAAATTATGTGTCGTATATCGACAAACAATAACTCTTTATTTTCACAATTTCAAAGGTGTCTCAAGGCCATTATATGAATGTTGAAGAATTCTTCGTCAAGTATAAGAACTAGTAAGTGCTCGCTCACTCTCTCTGTGTGTGTGTGTGTGTGTGTGTGTGTGTGTGTGTGTGTGTGTGTGTGTGTGTGTGTGTGTGTGTGTAGTTAACCCTTTTCTTTCTCTCTCTCTCTCTCTCAGTTCCTACATGCACTGTGAGTGGGCTAGTCTGGAGCAGCTAGAGAGGGACAAAAGGATCCACCAGAAGCTGAAGAGGTTCAAGACCAAACAGGCACAGATGAGACACATCTTCCAGGAGGTGTGGGAACCACGTTGTCTTGTTTTCCACAATAATTGTTTATTTGTGTTCCCAGTTTTTAATGAGTTTGTCTAGAGGTCTGAAATAGATTTGGGCATTTTCAGTTGCCCTCCGATTGTCAAGTGGATAATATGCAGTAATAAATACAACTTTTTGTTTTGCTTGGCTAAGCATTGATGAAGATAAGGGTTGTGTGTGTGTGTGTGTGTGTGTGTGTGTATGCGTGCGTGCGTGCCCGCTGAGACACACCGCAGGCTACAGGTACGGTATTTCTGTCTCTGACCCTCTCTGTGTCCCCAGGACGAGGAGTCCTTCAACCCAGACTATGTGGAGGTAGACCGGATCCTGGACGAGTCCCACAGTGTGGATAAGGACAACGGAGAGGTGAGGGATGAGACCAGAGGGATGCTGCAGACCTACCTGACTGAGTGCTAGTCTCTGACTTGATATTCTTTCTAACTGGATTGACATGTTCCTAATTAACCTTCTCTATCCCTGTGTGACCTCCCCAGCCGGTGGTGTATTACCTGGTGAAGTGGTGCTCTCTGCCCTATGAGGACGCCACCTGGGAGCTGAGAGAGGACGTGGACGAGGGGAAGGTGGAGGAGTTCAAGAAGATCCAGAACCGCCCAGCTCGCCTCAAGAGAACCGTGAGTGTCTGACCGTGCGCGTGTGTGTGTGGTGTCCCTGCATTAGTTGAATATGTTATCACTCCTCCTCTCTCTGTCCTCCCTATCAGGCCCGTCCACAAGCCAGTGCCTGGAAGAAGCTTGAGGAGTCCAAAGAGTACAAGAGTGGGAACGTCCTGAGAGAGTACCAGCTAGAGGGAGTCAACTGGCTGCTCTTCAACTGGTACAACAGGTACAGAGAGGCTACACACACACACACACACACACACACACACACACACACACACACACACACTATGCCCAACACTCCAGGAACAGCCTGAACTACTCAATGTGTCCCATGTATACACAAACCCTGACACTTACTAGGTCATAACCATGTACCTTCCTTTTTGTTTTCATGTGAATTGGAGTTCAACCCCTTTATTCTGGGGCCAGGAGTTCTGTCATGATTGAATGGTCCATACCCAGTACCAGTCTGTTACCAGTCCGTTACCACTCCCTCTCGCCCTACAGGCAGAACTGTATCCTGGCTGATGAGATGGGTCTGGGGAAGACCATCCAGTCCATCTCCCTGCTGTCGGAGGTGTTTGATGCTGGGCTCCAGGGTCCCTTCCTGGTCATCGCTCCCCTCTCCACCATCACCAACTGGGAGAGGGAGTTCACCACCTGGACCGACATGAACGCCATTGTCTACCATGGGAGTCTGGCCAGCCGGCAGATGATCCAGCAGTACGAGATGTACTGCAAGGACGACAAGGTGTGTGTGTGTGTGTAATAAATGATGTGCCTGTGTGTGTTTATGTGCCTTCAATACACACAGACGACACACACTGCACCTCTAATGGAACAGATGTTCATTGTTTTCTCCCTGTAGGACCACCTGATTCCAGGAGCGTACAGGTTTGATGCTCTGATCACCACGTTTGAGATGATCCTGTCCGACTGTCCTGAGCTGAGGGAGATCTCCTGGCGCTGTGTGGTCATCGACGAAGCTCACCGCCTCAAGAACCGCAACTGCAAGCTGCTTGACAGTCTCAAGATGTTGGACCTGGTGAGTTCTTTCAATCTAGTTCAGAATGATCCAGATTCTTATTTTCTTTTTTTTTGCTATCCAGGATCAGATCTATCAGGCATGTTTTGAGTAGTTTAGGAGAAATCAGCCAGCTCAGTCTGTTCCTGCCTAATAAAAAAGAATCTGGATTATTCTTATCCAGAATGAACGTTTTGAAATGCTGGTTAGACTGGAAAGACAAGGGACAGTTGGATATGTCCATTACTTGTGATGAAGTTAGTCTGTTCTGCCTAGAAAGACAAAGCATAACCTCCTCCTTCTCTGCTTTTAACCTCCTCCCGATCTTCCCTCCCTCTGCATCTCTTCTCCCTCTCTGTTCCTGTCCTCCCCCGCCTCTCTCTGTTCCTCTCCTCCTCTGTGTCCTCCCTCGTTCTCAGGAGCACAAGGTTCTGCTGACAGGCACCCCCCTACAGAATACTGTGGAGGAGCTCTTCAGTCTGCTGCACTTCCTGGAACCAGCCCAGTTCCCCTCAGAGACAGAGTTCCTGCGTGACTTTGGTGACCTCAAAACAGAGGAGCAGGTACACACACACACACACACACACACACACACACACACACACTCTTGAATTCACATCAAATGTACCTACTTTCGTAGACACACATTTTCGGTCATTAAAGCAGGACTCTCTTTGGCCTGTTAAGAACAGCACGTTTGACTATTCCTCTTGTTGTCTGCCTCAGGTCCAGAAACTCCAGGCCATCCTAAAGCCTATGATGCTGCGCAGACTCAAAGAGGATGTGGAGAAGAACTTGGCACCAAAACAAGAGACCATCATCGAGGTACGACTTGCCCCAACAAGCACCATACTGTACAAACAAGGCAGCATATTTAACCTTGTATGTAGCTAGGTTCGCAACAACAACCCAGTGTCTTTTTTAATAGAACCAGCGCTACATCAAGCTCACTATGTAAACGTGTCTTTCTAGGTGGAGCTGACCGATGTGCAGAAGAAGTACTACCGGGCCATCCTGGAGAGGAACTTCAGTTTCCTCAGCATGGGAGCCACCCATAACAGCAACGTGCCCAACCTGCTCAACACCATGATGGAACTTCGCAAGTGCTGCAACCACCCCTACCTCATCACAGGTACCTCACATCTACACCTGTAATGTGTATATGTCTATTTAGCTGACACTTTTATCCAAAGCGACTTATACTGCAGAGAGTGCATACATTTTTCAGTATATATGGTCCCAGCAGGAATCGAACCCACAACCTAAGCGTTGTCAGCACCATGCTCTACCAACACTATGAGCCACACTATGTCACTCTCAGAACGGTCCACACTAATGCCTATCATACACCAATAATAATAACATTTACATTTTTGACATTTAGCAGACGCTTTTATCCAAAGCGACTTACAACAGTACATTTGTCATTTGTCAGTACATTTGTCTAAAAGAAGTGAATCATCTGTACATCAGCCATCATAAGGAAAAAAATCTATGCTAGGACCAGGTCACAATGCTAGAAGAAGAATTACTTTTTTTTATTTTTTATATTATTAACAGTAGAGGAACTGTACAGAGGGGTAGTGGGGGGTGAAGAGGTCTATAGGAGGGACAGTCAAGATGTAGCCTGAAGAGATGGGTCTTCAGCATCCACCATCCCCAATAGCACGCTTCAAAGGTTCTCTTCTGGGCATCATTCCGACACTTCCTCAGTATAGTCTAGTTCACTGCAGGGATCTCCCCAAAGAATCTGAGAGGGGCGCTGTGCCACCTTGTCGACTTGGCTCCGCTACTGTGTAAACATTTCGGAGCAAATTAAACTGATATTTAGTAATGACAGAGTCGCTACCTTTGATCGACAATGACAGGGTGTTATTATGTTCCTCAGCGTTTTAGTTGTATTTATTTTTAGCTGTATTTTGACATGAATAAACTCAAGTCAGTTTTGATGATGCAATCCAGCGCCACCTTGCTGGGGAGAACCCTGCACTGTCTATACACCTTCTTCAAGATATGCTGGAAGTCCTATCTTCTGCCGTAGACAGAAGACCCATCCTTTCAGGCTACATCTTGACTGTCCCTCCTAAGGACCTCTTCACCCCCCGCTATCCCCCTGTCCAGTTCCCCTACTGTAGAATCCTTCTTTCTCCTAGCATTGTGACTGCCAATGGCCCCTGGTCCTAGCATAGATATTTTCTTTTTTCTTATGATGACTGGTGTATAGATGGTTCACTTACTTAAGACAAATGTACTTTTTGTAAGTCGCTTTGGATAAAAGCGTCTGCTAAATGTCAAAAATGTAAATGTAAAGCCCCTCTGTGATGGTATGGTGTGCTAACCCCTCTGTCCTGCAGGGGCGGAAGAGAAGATCGTGGCTGAGCTGAGGGAGGTGTACGACCCCATGGCGGCAGACTTCCACCTGCAGGCCTTGATACGCTCGGCGGGGAAGCTGGTGCTGCTGGACAAGTTGCTGCCTCGCCTGAAGGCCGGGGGACACAAGGTGCTCATCTTCTCCCAGATGGTGCGCTGCCTGGACATCCTGGAGGACTACCTCATCAACAAGAGGTGCGGACATATGACCCATAGACTAAGCTACCTTTTACACCAGTATGTGGGTTTGAAGGGTTGCAAGTGTATGTGTGTATATATGAATGAAGGATTGTTTTTTCTCAATGTTCTGCCCAGATACCTGTACGAGCGCATCGACGGTAGAGTGCGAGGAAACCTGCGCCAGGCCGCCATTGACCGCTTCAGTAAACCAGACTCGGACCGCTTCGTCTTCCTGCTGTGTACCCGCGCCGGAGGCCTGGGCATCAACCTCACCGCTGCAGACACCTGCGTCATCTTTGATTCTGACTGGAACCCTCAGAACGACCTGCAGGTACTAGCCCGACTCCTTCCTCTAACTGACCTTTGACCCCCCCGACGGAGGCTCTAACCCGCGTTGGGATGAAACTGCATACTTCCATACTACGTAGTAGGCATCCTATGAGAGACCACCTAGTATGCTTGAAGGACCAGGATGTCATACTATCTTCGGTGGAAAAACGCAATCTGAAAGTTGAAATAGTGTAGTATGCAAATATTTAGCATGTAGTACGCCATTCCAAACACAACGTCTTTGTTCTCCCCACAGGCTCAGGCGCGGTGTCACCGTATCGGCCAATCGAAGGCTGTGAAGGTGTACCGCCTCATCACCCGGAACTCGTACGAGAGGGAGATGTTGGACAAGGCCAGCCTTAAACTGGGTCTGGACCGGGCCGTGCTGCAGAGCATGAGTGGCAACAAGGAGTCCAATGTCAACGGGGTGAGGAACCCTCAACTGTAGCATATCCTAATACATACACTGTTGTTTTGTCTGTTTATCCTGTTTTGCTCTCATGGATACCAGAGTGGCGCATTAGAAGAGTGGTGCCAATGGGCTTCAAATGGTCCCATTTAGCTTCCTGGTTAAACTTCCTGATTTACCCATTATTGGGTATTTTTTATATTGGACTAACAACCGGTTGCCTGGCAACATGTATAATGTAAAGGAACTATTTGGCTGTTGGCCAATAGAAAATGAACCCCTTCTTTGGTGCCACTCTTCCTTTATAGGTCACTCTGAATACTAGTAGTACTACTGTTAAATGAATGGTATGTTCCACCTCCCCCAGCAAGTCCAGCAGTTCTCCAAGAAGGAGATCGAGGACCTCCTGAGGAAGGGGGCGTACGCCGCCATCATGGACGAGAACGATGAGGGCAGCCGCTTCTGTGAGGAAGACATTGACCAGATCCTCCAGAGGAGAGCCACCACCATCACCATCGAGAGCGAGGGCAAGGGCTCCACCTTTTCCAAGGCCAGCTTCGTGGCGTCTGAGAACAGGAACGACATCCAGCTGGACGACCCGGAGTTCTGGCAGAAGTGGGCCAAGAAGGCAGACGTAGACTTTGACACCATGAATAGGAAGGTAATGATGCGTGTGTGTGTGTGTGTGTGTGTGTGTGTTTGTGGCTACTGCAGCATCTTGAGAAGCACACCCAGTCTGTGTGTGTGTGTGTGTGTGAGAGAGAGAGAGAACTGAGAGAGGCTATAGTTTCTTAGCTCTTTATTTCTTTCTAACCCTCTCTCTCTCTCTCTCTAGAACACTCTGGTGATTGACACCCCCAGGGTGAGGAAGCAGACGCGTCAGTTCTCCACCCTGAAGGGAGAGGGCGGCGAGCTCTCTGACCCCGACAGCGATGACGAGTACACCACGCCCTCCAACTCCCGGCAGGCCCGCGCCTCACGCCGTTCCGAGCGCCACTCCGGAGTAGGCTACGGCCGCACGGACTGCTTCCGCGTGGAGAAACACCTGCTTGTCTACGGGTAGGTGGAGCACCGATCCTTTCACTGGATAGACTAGTAGTCAGGGTGTTTGAATTTGGGGAAAGGTGGAGCGGGTGGTTCATTTGGCAGAGGTTTGCTTGAGTTATGACCATTATGGTTGTTTTAACGGTTGTTGTGGACAAAGTTTTGTGATGCATAACTGTAGGTGTGATACTGAGGTTTTCACTCTCCCATCCTCTCTCAATCCAGATGGGGGCGCTGGCGGGACATCCTGTCCCATGCACGGTGTAAGCGCCGTCTCGGGGAGCGAGACGTGGAGACCATCTGCAGGGTAATCCTGGTCTTCTGCCTGCTTCATTACCGTGGCGACGAGAACATCAAGAGCTTCATCTGGGAGCTCATCACCCCGCCAGAGAATGGACGGGAACCGCAAACACTCCTCAACCACTCTGGTACGCCTCTTTATCTGACACACACACACACACACACACACACACTCAGTCCTCAATCCTCAACCACTCTGGTCCTTCCCTTTATCTGAAAAACACACACACACACACTCCTCAACCACTCTGGTGCGTCCCTTTATCTGAAACACACACACACACACACACTCACTCACTCACTCACTCCTGAACCACTCTGGTATGTCACTTTTTGGTTTTACTCATCTGTGAGTCTCAACACTGTACTTCTGTGGTCATTGTGAAAGTGTATTGCTGTTTCTATGTCTGCGGCTGTATGACTGTCATATCTTTAACAATATAAAGTGTACACGTTACTCTCTGATTTAGATTGAATACCACTTATGAGATGCATTGGTTTGGTCTGGAGTCAATGGTAACTGTTCCACGTGTGTCTCTACATAGGCCTGTCCATCCCTGTGCCTCGAGGCAGGAAGGGAAAGAGGGTGAAGGCCCAGAGCTCCTTCGACGTCCAGAAGGTGGAGTGGATCCGCAAGTACAACCCTGACTCCCTGCTCCTGGATGACAGCTACCGCAAACACCTCAAGCACCAGTGCAACAAGTCAGTGGCTCCTATTTGAAGTCATGTACTTCCGTACTATTTAGCCGGCATAACAAGAGTATTTGAAGTACATACTCCAGTGTGTGTGTGTGTGTGTTTGTGTGTCTTCACCCTCAACCCTACTGTGTTGTGCCTTGAGGTATTGTGTACAGAGTTAACCCTTTCCTGTCGCCCAGGGTGTTGCTGAGAGTGCGTATGCTCTACTACCTGAGACAGGAGGTCATTGGAGACCATTCTGATTCTGTGTTGAGAGGAGTAGATGCCAGGTATCAACCTCAGACTTCGACTTTCATCTATTACACACCTGCACGCACTCACTCACTCACTCACACACACATGCGTGCGCATCACACACACCTCGCACACACACACACACATTACACATCACACAGTACACTGAGTGTGTTTGTCTCCTCAGGGATGTTGACATTTGGTTGCCAGACATGGAGCAGCAGGAAGTCCCATCAGGGTGGTGGGATAAAGAGGGAGACCGCTCCCTCCTCGTCGGAGTCTTCAAACACGGTGTGTGAGAGAGAGAGAGAGAGAGAGAGAGAGTTTTCTGAGTTTGTTAACTTGTCAAGTACAGCATACACAAACAGCATGCGCGTGAGAGGCAAGTTGTCGCCTGAGTGTTTTTCCACGTGCGTTTGTCGAACCGTCGTCTCTCTGTTGCCCCAGGATACGAGATGTACACCACCATGCGAGCTGACCCCTGCCTCTGTTTCCTGGAGAGAGCTGGTCGCCCTGACGACCAGGCCATCGATGCCGAGCAGCACTCTGCGGACCCAGAGCTGGGAGACGGGTGAGCCACGCGGGCTAACCTCGTTAGCACTTCCCACAAACACGCTCGCGTTCATCCATGTAACCTTGGTTACCCCACTGCTTTCGCTGTTCAACTTGAACTTGGTTGGTGACATTTTTGACTGCGTAGTTTGAGACTTGATTTGTTGTTGCCCCGCAGAGGGGAGTATGATAAGTATTCTGAAGACCCCGAGTTCAAGCCTGCATCAAGGCACACCAAGGACCTATACGAGGAGGTAAGATGCTCTCAAGTATTTATTTTGCTACAGGTTTCCCCTGTAAAACAACTTCTGTGCTGCTGCTGCTGATGATGATGATGATGATGCCGCCGCCCTTCCTCCCCAGCCTGAATCCATGAACATGGATGACGACATCTGTGTGGAGGACAAGGCGCCCGTTGTCCACGCGGTGTCGTCCTCGGGGCAGCCCGGAGCCTGTGATTGGCCGACGAGCTCGTCGCTCACCGCGCGTCTACGGCGACTCATCACAGCCTACCAGCGCAGCTACAGGAGGGAGCAGCTGAAGATGGAGGCGGCGGAGAAGGGCGACCGCAGGCGCAGGAGGTGTGAGCAGGCCAGCAAGCTGAAGGAGATCGCCCGCCAGGAGCGTCAACAGAGGTACACACTGCTTCCACACCTACACTGCTGTTGGTTCCGTAAGCTCACACTCGTGCGTGCGTGCGCCCCCTGATTTACATTTTGATGTGATGGGATAGTTTATGCATTACCCACTGCTTTAACCTCCTATCCTCTCACGCACACACTCTCTCTCCTCTCTCTCTCTCCCTCTCCCTCCCTCTCTCTCTCTCCCAGGTGGACCCGCAGAGAGGAGTGTGACTTCTACCGCGTGGTGTCTACGTTCGGCGTGGAGCGGATCAAGAGAGAAGAGAAGAGCCCGGAGGGGGAGGAGCCGGAGCTAGCGTGGTCCCGCTTCCGCACTTTCGCCCGTCTGGACAAGAAGACTGACGAGAGCCTCAGCCGCTACTTCCGCTGCTTCGTGGCCATGTGCAGACGCGTGTGCCACCTGCGCCCAATCCCCGGGGACGGTGAGAGCCACACCACAGGCTGGGGTACAACCCAGAGACGTTTTAGACACGGTTTTTTTTAAGGGGCAATATCTCACAGCAACTCAGCAATTGTCATGTAGCGGTGGTTTGGTAGCTGGTTTGGTAGCTCCGCTGTGTCAATGTGATTTTAGATGAGGGGGAGTTCAATTAGTGTAGCTATCATGGGTCAAAACTGACAAGTAACAGAGCTTGGAGTTTGATATGTCTGTGTATCTGAAGTCACTCACTCTCTCTCTCTCTCTCTCTCCCATCCCAGTCCCTTCAGACCTGTCCCAGTCTCTGGCCCCCATCACGGAGGAGCGAGCGTCTCGCACCCTGTACCGTATCAGCCTGCTGCGACGCCTCCGTGAGCGTGTCCTGCCCCACGTCTCCCTGGAGGAGCGCCTCCTCCTGGCCCCGCCCAGCCCTGAGCTGCCCGCCTGGTGGACCTCTCCGGCCCACGACCGCGACCTGATGCTGGGCGCAGCCCTCCACGGCGTCAGCCGCACGGAGCTCTCCATCTTCTCCGACCCGCAGTTCTCCTTCAGCCAGGCCCGCCAAGACTACCTCGACAACCAGCAGGCCCCGCCCCCACTGCCGGTGGCCGCCGCCCCCCTCAGCCAGTCACAGGGGGAGGAGGGGCCCAGTGTTAAAGAGGAGGGGCTAGATGAGGAGGAGACCCGGTGCCTGCTGGGAGCCGAGGCCCTCTGTCCCTCAGACACCCAGACCACGCCCCTCTCTCACCCTGACGGGAAGGCCCGAGCCCGGACCGGCTGGGGCTGGAAGAAGAGCAGGGGGAGGGGGCCGAGAGGAGGGGAAAGGAAAGGAGGAGGTGGAGGAGGAGGAGGACTTTCTGATTCAGACTCGGACTCAGATTCAGGCTCGACTACCTCCTCGCAGCGATCAGGCAGCTCTGACGACAGTGGAGACAGCGATGCAGAGAGGGAGAGAGGTGAGTGAAGGGAGAGGGGGAGAGAGGTGAGTGAAGAGAGAGAGAGAGAGGGGTGAGTGAAGAGAGGGGGGGGGGGGGGGAGGATTGATGGAGAACAAATAGGACTGAGTGATGCAGCAAGGGATTGAGCACATTGTAAATGTTCTGTCCTCAGGTGATGAAGAGAACAGCTTGCTCTCATTGACCCAAGATGGCGTGCCCCCAGAGTCCCTCACTGACCCCATGAGGGTTGATTGGCCTAAGGTATGTTCAAATACCTCAACTGTGAAAATACACTGTGTGTTCTCCTTTGTTCGTGCGTATGTTAATGGGATGACTTGACTGGACGTGTGTGTGTGTGTGTGTGTCTGATTGACTGACTGCCTGTTGATCTCTCCCTCAGGACCGTGTGTTGATCAACCGCCTGGACAGCCTCTGCTCACTGGTGCTGTCTGGCCAGTGGCCAACAGGGCGGCGCTATGCCGGCGAGGCCCAGCTCAACCCCGGCTCTGACGAGCAAGGGGGAATGGACGAGCTCAGCTTTGCACGGCTCATGCGCAAAGGCGTCAGCACCCCTGGTGGAGAAGGAGCAGAAGGGCAGGATACAGAGTTCACCGTCAAACTCCTCAAGGTGAGAGGGGGAAGAGAGAGAGGAAAAAAAAGAAAAACAGAGTGGGGGTTGCAGTATGAGTGAGGCTGAGGTGAGATGAATGGAAAGAAATCATCCTAACTAAATAGGGCTCTCTCTATCCCTCTCCACCCCCCCCCCCCTTTCTCTCCATCTCTCAGGAGGAAGGGCTGAAGTTGACCTTCTCTAAGCATTCCCTGCTGCCCAACGGGTCAGGGGGAGAGGGGAGCGGCCGCAGGAAGCCCAGAGACCAAGAAGTACTCATACACTACTATACTTTAACACTGTTAAACTGGCAGATAGGCTTCCTCATAGGCAGAGAGGAGGAGGCATCATACATACAACAGTTCAAGTGGGCGTTCACATGGTGCCTTTCCCTGGCTGCAAAAAAAAAGAAAGAAAGAAAGAAAAGAAAAGCAAAGTTACTATTTTTAACTTTGGCGCCCACTCCAAAAAGAGAGGACAGACACCATACACACACACACACACACACACAAACAAACTCTACTCTCTACACACTTCTATACAAACCTATGTACTGTGTATACACACACACACACACACACACACACACACAAATTAATGATCATCATGCCTTCTCTCTCTCCCCCCCTAGCTGTCAGATCCAGATGGAGTAGTCCCAGTGGTCCACGCCATGACTGGCACGGTTCTGAGTGGGGAGCGAGCCCCCCGCCGCAGGGACCTCCCTAACTGGCTGAAGGAGAACCCAGACTATGAGGTAGAGGGAGACATGCTGGAGGTAGCTACATTTACTAATGGGTCTTGGACTAGTGATTCTCGCACCTAAAGCAATCTGTCTACACACCACATTCTTCACACCATGTATGATGTAGAGATGTATTGGCAAAAGTATTTTTTTGGTGGTACGAACGCGAGTGTGGATATTGAAATATAGCCTCGGTTTATCTCAATACTCTCTCTCTCTCTCTCTCCTTTTCTTTTTTTTTTACAATCTCACTTTTATCACATGTTCACCAACACATTTCTTCCTTTGCTTCCTTGCTTCCTTCCCTCGTCTCCTCAGCTCCTTGTGAACAGGAGCAAAAGGAAGAGGAGGCGGAAGCGGACTGAGAAGGCAGCGGCTCTCACGGGCAGCGAGAAGGTTAAGATCATTGATATGAGGACAGGAAAGAAGGTGAGAGGTGGTGAAGGGGGGTGAACATGCGTGCACAGTGTGTTTGTCTCAGTTGGCATTGTTGTTTATGGGATGTCCATTGCCTGAAGAGAGACTATTTTTCTTTCCCTTTCCGGCTCAGGTTGGGGCAGCTTTTGTACCTCTGCTCCAAGACCTGAGGGAGTTTCTGGAGGAGAATCCCGACTGTGCTGTTGCCCCGGAATGGGCTGAAACTGTCAGGAGCTCTGTAAGTACCCCTACAGCAGGCACGCCATGTCTGGGAAGTTCAGCGAATTACTTCTGCTGGTGATTGATTGATAAATATGCCGTCATCTAATCCTGTTTGTTTTCCATCCTGTCATCCCAGGGCTTTCTGCCAGACAACCTCTTCCACCGGCTTCTCTCCCAACATTCTGGGATCCCTAAGAGAGGCCGCCACCGCCACGCCCCCCAGCCTGCCCCGCTGGAAGACCCCCTCCTGGGGGGAGTTGAAGAGGAGACCCTGGTCTCAGACGGGGCCTACATGATGGACGATGAAGACGTGGAGGATGGCAGCGACCTAACTTCCTCCCACCACTTCCTGACGGAGGAGTTTGATGTGAAGATGGAAGGAGGTGACAGCTTGTCACAAGGCGGATACGAGAGCTCTGACAGGGAGGCCATTTTGGACGACGTCATCATGACGCAGAAGGACTCTGACTCTGACTCCTCTAGCTCAGAGGATTGACCAATCCCGTCTTCTCTGACATAGTCACACCCCCCCCCCATGAAAAATCATGAGTTATTTTCCCTTTCATGTTATTTCTCATCTTTTTTTTTTTTTTTTTACATTATCTGTATCGAATTATGGATCAATTTGGTTTTTTGCCTTTTTTCTTTTTACTCATTTGTTTTATGTAGTTTTTTGGAAAGGAGCAGCCATCTCTTCCCATTCCCTTCATTCATAATATTCCCCTCGACTCACTGACCATCCTCATGTCACCATCAACCCCCCCGCAAAGTGGCACCATACCTAACTCTGTTTCACAACCCTACTACTCACCTTTCCTCGGTTAACCATCCCCATCCCATTCTCAGCCTCGGCTATAAGGGGAGCCCTACTGTATAGAACCCCTTTTCTGATCCAAGAACCTCCATGCTGGTCCACCAGTATTACGACATGAAACTGGGACAAGAGCACACACACGCGTACTGAGCAGAGCAGAATTGATCTCCCATAATGCCTGAGTCTGATGTCATAGGCCATTTCTGTGCCCAGTTGAGTCAGTGAACTAGAAAGGGGTCAAATGTGTGGATGTACATTTTTTTTTTCTGGAAGGGGGGTGGGGGGAAGGGGGGGAAGGGGAGGGGGGTGTATTAGTTACTGGTCCAGTGCTAGGAAGATGGGTGTATTGTACAATGTAGAGCTGGTCAATTGTGTGCTATGGTGCAAAATGACAGCAAGTTAGTATTCTTGTTTTATGACCTGACTGTATCTGTGATATGAATAACAGCAATCTACAGTGAACGCACCGAGTCATCTGGTCTTTGTGTATTTGTGTGATAAGGTTTTCTTGGCAGTGTAACCGAGCATACCATATGGTCAGACAGTGAGGGGTATTTACTTATTTATTAGTTTCAGCTCTTACTCTTCCATTTACAATACACGCAATTGAGATATAAAAGTGAACTTATGAAGATGTACTACTGAACCGCAACGTTTGTGGTCGTGTTTGGAGAAGGTGCAGTGGACCAACTCACTGGATATCCGTCACGTGTGAACTTTTACTTGTTCAAGCTTCATGGTTCGGGGTAAACATATTTACGGAAGTCTGCCATCAATTGTAATTTAACTGCTAAGATCTCTAAAAGGGAAAGGTCGAATCTAGTCTCTCTTCTGGCCTTGTGAGCCCCTGTCGCATAACTTACAGTAGAGGGAGGTCTTGTCTGTGACGTCGCTGCTATGTTCCTTCAATTTGACCTGGATTTAAATGGGTAGAGGGTGTACACACTGAAGGTAAGGATTGCCTGGGTGTTTTGATGCCATACAGTAAAAATAATCTCTCCCAGAAGGTAGACCCACAAGCTCAACCCACCCGGCTCGTTTTCCCCTGAGGACAAGTTCTCTCGACACCGTGACTGTGAAGAAACGTTTCGGACTGCTACTGACTCAGCAACCAAGACGTGCTGTGATTGATATTGTAACATTAGATGACTTCATTGAACCAATTTCATCAGATGAACCAATTTCATCAGATTAACATTCCCAGTTTGGTTTGCATGAAATAGTGTGCCTAATTCTTATACTGTACTGAGATTATTATTTCAAGATGATGTTGAATACATGAGTGACTGAAACTAGTTTTTGTTAACCTTGGCAGAACATGAAACTTTCTTGTTTAAAAAAAAAAAAAAGATATATATATTACACTAATCAAAGGAGTTGTATGAGAGAAGTCAATGTTGTAACTGTACTTCTCTCATGATTATGATTCGGTCAGCCAGAGAGGTTCGGAAATGAAATCTCTGACTCATGAAATAAAAGAAAAAGATCAAATGCAAAACAACTTTTTATAAGTCCTGGTTGAGTGACGTAATTTCCCGAAATTAAGGGAACCCGGAAGCCAAGTTTATCTCAAAAATTAGATAAGCAACGGACCGATGTAGTGGAAAGATGGAGGTAAGAAACTATAAGAGGAGACATTATTCTTTAATATGATTTGTGATGGTTATGTCCATGGAACGTCTTGATCTATGATGCCAACGTTAGCCTATCTTATGTTGTGTCAACAAAACTTCAGCAATGTTCTGTCACTGACAGCAAAACAGACTTTACTGATGATGCATTGCTGGTCATTAAAAAAACTTAGGACACCAAATATGTTTTTCCCCACATTGTTTTTCTTATTTATTAAACCTTGCTGGAAGTAGCTACACCTTAATTGAAGGTTTACTCAAATCCTTCCTTTGTCATACATGACTGGTCGGATTTACTATTCTCCCCCTCTACTGTTCATTGAGAGAACGTTTGTTATCTGGTGAAGATTGAATAGGTCCTTGCAAAAAGTTGTGTTATAGTGTGTAATAGTTAATTAAGCTTTTTAGGAAGAAGTTCTCTTGACTTTCACACCTGCAACCAGCGCGCTGGTCTGTGATCAATTATGCTTAATCGATTGGAAAGGCTTGATCACAGACATTTTTCTTAGCAAGGAAACGGAGAGCGAGATTCCTACCCCAGCCGAGCTGAATAATGTGCTTATTTCTAATTTGACGTAGTTACCCATCTTTCTAGTTTTGTGTATTGTTATTTTTAGGTAATAAAAGTCAGCTTTATGTTCCCCCACACAGAAACGGGAGTATGAAACGGCAGTGCGGCGATGAATGTGCCGATTGATTTATCTTGTCTGGCATGATCTTGGTTGCTAGCTCACTAGCTAGCTGCCTGCTTGGCTTCAAAGCTAGATTATTTTGTACGTGCATATCAGATGGCCGTTGTTACTCTGGGACCCTAGCTAGGAAGCTATACCCAGATAGCCATTTGTAACTGTAGTTTGTGTATTTGACTGGCTGCATTGATTTCCACTGATCCTCAAATATTTGACAGCGACGTTTTAGTGTGGCTAGCTAGCTAATCTCTTCACTGAATATATATATATAGATAGATAGGTAGCCAACCAGCCACCATGGTGGGATAAAGTAGTAGCTGGCAGAGAGATTAACGTTTGCTAACGCTTGCTATTTGTCGACCAATAAATCGCACTATTTTGATTGGTCTCTTTCGCGATGGACCTTAATTTTTACTCTGACCTCTCTGATGGTACTGGTGGTGGCCAGCATGCCGACACGGAATTTTTGGAAACCCAGGCTTACAATGGATACGACCCCGGGAACAAGGTATCTAGCGAGCAAAGTTACATTCCTAAACGAGTACTATTTACAGATGGATTGTCTTCACGTCGTGAGAATACGTAGTAGCTTGCGTCCCTTTGTCCATAACTTGTCTGTTATGTTTGGCGAGTTCAGACTGAAGATTGGAGCTATAATTGTCACCCTTGTCAGTGGTCAACTGTATGAATTGAGCAAACATGGGTACTAAATCTGATTTGTTTTACAGTTTCCAGGAGGCAGTGATAATTACCTCACCATCACTGGGGCAGGTCATCCCTTTCTCTCCTCAGAGGTGTGTGCCATGAGTCTGGCTTTTGAAGGCGACATACTTTACACTAAAGTGCCCTCTTACAATGTGCTATTTCACCTCATTACGTTATCAGATCGTAAGACTCTCTCTCAATGAATTTTGATACTGTGTTCATACACTTTCTCAGGTCACTGCACTGGCTATATACTGAAAATGATTATGTAATGCATTTGTTCCATTAACAAATGTGTTCCACTTTTTCCCTGTTCAGCAGACATTCCATACCCCCAGTCTAGGTGATGAGGTGTTTGAGATCCCCCCCATCTCCTTGGACCCTGACACCGCGCTCAGTGTCGGTGATGTGGTGTCCCATTTTGGGGAGCTGTCAGGGGGAGTAGGGGGTCCATCTGGGGCTGGCAGCCTGGCTAGGAATGCTGTGGTGGGGGCCAATGACCCATCTTTCGCCTCCACCTATGTGAACCCAAGCTCCCAGGGCCTGGAACACCTAAGTCTGGGGGTGATGAGCCAGCCTGGTGGGGGTGCTCTGCTCAGCTCTACACTAGGAGTGGTGAGTGGTTTACCTGCCCACGTGCGTTTGTTTATTTATACCACTCACTGTTGGGTAAATGATGTAATCAAGGGATTCCTGGAAAGATTTCCCCCGGTGGGTGTGATTGGCAGCCACCTGTTATCATCGGGAATTAACAGTAATGAAGACCCATCAAGTAATTTATTTCCATTGCTTTTAGTTGATGATAATGCTGTGTAAAGGCTTTAGAGGTTTTGTTTTCATGGTGAGATGCATGTATAAAACACTCTTGGTGACCAGTCAGGCTGTGATGATGTATAACCTTTGTCCTTCCTGTCTGTGTCCCTCTTAAAGGAGCTTGGCCACTCCCTCGGCTCCCATTTCAGCAGCTCCTCCCCCATGACCATCGACATCAATCACGGCCTATTGGGACACAATCAACTGACCACTATCGACCAGTCTGAGCTGAGCGCTCACCTAGGACTTGGCCTTGGGGGCGGGAACATCCTGTCTCGTTCCAAGTCACCTGACCAGCCACTCTCTGCCACGCCCTCTCCAGCAGGCTCCCTCCAGGACGATGACATGGATGACTTCAGGGTGAGTCCTCCTGACCTGATGTCCAGCTAAGGAAGGGATGAAGAAACTTGCACACTGTAGAATGTTCCCATGTAGTTTGTTGTAAAGTTTTGACCAAAAAGCTCTTCGTCAGGCATGTGATGACCAGCTCAAACAAATGTGTTTGTATGCTTATTTGCATGTGTAGGTCCTTGAATTGAAACTTGTTCAACCAAAATGCCAAGGCTCTCCGAATGTCTGTATGATGTTCATAGTCAAGAACTGATATTGCTGTGTATCTTTCTCTGTCTCTGTCTGTCTGTCTCTCTCTCTCTCTCTCTCTCTCTCTCTGTCCACTTTCACCCAGAAGAGTGTGCTGGTAGACTCTCCAATGTCTCTCTCTGCCTCCCCTGCGGTCCTCTCCCACATGTCCACACTGCCAGGATCTTCCCTGGGCCCCTCCTCCTCAATCTCTCCTGCCTTGGTCAGGAGAGGGGGCGGCAAGCCGGCCATGGTGGCTGCTACCACCGGGCCTGGGGGGGGAGGGGGAAGAGGAGGAGGGAAGAAACCGAGGGGGAAGAAAGACCCCAACGAGCCCCAGAAGCCAGTGTCGGCCTACGCCCTGTTCTTCAGAGACACCCAGGCGGCCATTAAGGGCCAGAACCCCAATGCCACGTTTGGAGAGGTGTCCAAGATCGTGGCCTCTATGTGGGATAGCCTTGGGGAGGAGCAGAAACAGGTACACACACACACACACTTTCCACAAACATTCTAGGACTGTAAATGTTGTAAATGTATGAAATTAGAGAGTTGTACTCTTGATTAATTTTGAATAAACAAAGCAAAACAATTGTGTACAGTAGTACATGGTGTTTTACTCATCATGTGTCCTCTGGTCATCTCATCACTATTAGGTGTACAAGAGAAAGACGGAGGCAGCAAAGAAGGAGTACCTGAAGGCCCTCGCCGCTTACAGAGCCAATCAACTCTCACAGGTGACAAGTTCTTGGTCTGTTCCCTTTGCAGTTTGTGTTCCTGTTTTGCTACCTATCCATTTACTCACCCTATTCTTTGCTGACTTCCCCCACTAGCCCTCTATTGAAGTGATGGAGACAGCGTCTTCGCCACCTCCTCCGGTGTCAAACCCAGTGCCTGTGGCCCCCGCCCGCCCTGCCCGCCTCCCCCAGCACATCCCCGACCAGAACACCATCACCAACATCTGCGCTTCCAACATCATCCTGGACGTCCCCCAGGTCACCACCCGCTCTCGCACCGGTGCCAACAAGCCCCCCACCCTGGGCCCCACCACAGCTACACTGACCCCAGCCCCTGCCCCCACCATCACCAAGATCATCATCTCCAAACAGATGCTCCAGGCTGGGGGTCAGCTCCACCAGATCCCCACCTCGGTGGTGACGGTGCTCCCCGCTGGCATGCGCGCCCTGCAGCCCTCGGCCTTGTCCACCACTCCAGGCGCACGCCAGCCCCCGCCTCTGCAGCAGATGCAGCACGCCCCCCCACCCCCGCGACTCCAGCAGATGGTACACCACTCCCCAGCCCCGCCTCCTCTCCAGGCGAAGCCCCGCGGAGGAGGCGCTGGGCCGGGACCACCTCTGTCCGTCACTGCTACACCTCCGCCTCCACTACAGATAAAGATAGTCCCAGCCTCCTTGCAGGTGGATGCGTCCCTGCCCATTATCGTTACAACGACAGCAGCTGCCAGTGTAGTTGGTGTCTCCTCTCCTTCCATTGGGCCAACAACGGTGTATTCCACACCTACGGTAGCTGTGCAGGTGGTGAAGCCCACTGACTTGACGGGCAATGCAGATGAAGAGGCGGTTGGGGAAGAGTACACTTCGGGAGAGGTAGGGGAGATGTGTCTATGTAAAATTACCCATTTGTTCATTAATATTAAATACGATTTTGTTTAAATAACCCTTCTCTATTCCTCTTGTGGTGGTTCCCCCTCTTTCAGATGGAGATGGAGTTCAATGTGTCTCCAGGACCCACCGACACTCACTCTGGCCCTATGACTCTGTGTGTACGCGCAGGATGCACCAACCCAGCAGTAGAGAGCAAAGACTGGGACAAAGAGTACTGCAGCAATGAATGTGTGGCATCGCACTGCAGGTGTGTTTGTGGAACAGATTGGATGTCTGTGTCAATGTGCAGTTTTCCTTTGGCTAATGAGGTTGTTACGATGATAGGATACTTTTCTGGCCTCTCAAAACAGATTTGAATACAAGTGAATGTTGGTTTGAAAAATAAAAGATTTTTATTGTTTGGTGGTTGTGTTGGGGTTAAAAGTTGTGAAACTTTTGCTGTCTTGCAAAAATCACCCAATTGGTAGCTGACTTTTTAATAATGTTGACTAATTAATGTGGTTGTCTTGTCAATTCACTCAATTTGTCTTTCTTTTTTTCCCACATACTCACTCACTCTCTCTCTCCCTCCCTCCGCTCTCCCTCTTCCAGAGATATATTCATGGCCTGGTGCTCCATCAGGAGCCAGAACGCCATGGCTGTCAAGTAAAGAGCAGCTATATTCTCAGACATGAAGAGGGGTGTGATGGTGACCCTCATCTTTGGGGGCAGGGGTGTGACAATGGGCCCCGGAGGGTGAGAGTGGAGTGGGAGTGAAAGATGAACTGTGGAGGACATCCCAATGGAGGAAAAACACAATTAGCTGAGCACAATGGACCATGGAGACATCCAGTGAAGAAGAAACAATAAATGTGATAGGAGAGGGAATTGTGAAATGTGTTTTTTTTTTTAGTATTTCATGTTTGGACGTCAATGTCACTGACTCCTGTAATAGACTATCTCATGTGAAGGGATCTATAATCATAGTGGGATTCTGAGAGGTCTGATTCTAGAACCTTCTTTTGGAACCTAGTGCCTCTAGTCTCTTTGAACTTAAAGTTTTGAAAGACTATTCATCCACAGCAGCCAAAAGGTTCGGGAAAAACACGTTGGTAAAAACCTGTCGGGCCATTGTTACTCTCAACCATTTGGGGGAAATGCATTCAATGTCTGTCTTCCTTTTGTTGCCTGTCTTTTGGTACCCAATGTCTTGTATTTTAAGAAATGCTGAACAGGAAAACCAACAAGTCATTAGTCTTTTTTTATTGTTATCTATGAAAAAACAATGAAATATCGGATTGAGAAAAATGGGAAGTGTATCATGAAAAACTATTGGTTTCTTTTTGCATTTAGCTTAGTGGCCTCAGGGCTAAGACTATTACTTTGTTTTTTCTTTTCTGTTTTGTAAAGGAAATTGAGTGTCCTGTCCAGTGTGAATCAATGACTGCAAAAATCAAGGTTGATTTGACTGTCATGTTGTTTTTTTTTAAATAAAAGAGCAATAAATGCAGGTGCTCAAACTGACTGGTTTGTCCTCCTTACTATGTCACAATATTGCATTCATTGATGAGACAATCAATCAATTGGGTTAGTCATGTGACCGCACAATGACTTTCATTTCATTTCATGACTTTCATTTCATCCTCACAATGAATAATTGGGGAGTAAAGTATGAGAATACAGTCAGATTCAGCATTGGATCCCTTTTAACTCCCAAAACCCAAGTGTGGCAACCATCAGTCTCTGTTATATCCAGAAAATGATTCTGTTCTCCCCCAAACACAAAGTCCTCCAGCCAGGTGTCTTCTGACAGAACATAGAATTGCCTTAGGGGGAAAAAAACACAAATGAATAAGTCAGATAAATAAACCAAATAATTAATTTCACATGAAGTGTAACACATTACATAATTAATATAGTCTACCAAAATGCAGTAATTTCATGGCTTGTAGAACAACAAATGAGAGATTGCAAATTGCAGGACTCAAATGTCTGTGACACTGACGTACGTACAAAGATACGTCTTTACAGTTAGAAATGACGCTGCACATTTCAGTCACATGATCACAATTGTTATTAAAGTAAATGCATTTTCTGTCATCATAGCATTGGTTGACTGATAGCAGTAACTCCAAAACATTGGAAGATACAATACTGTTCTTTCTCTTACTTACCAGTGCAGAAAACACAGAGGAGTAAGGTACATATTAGAGTCCAGTTTATGGAAGGTTCCATCCCTCTGTTTAAGGAGTTGCAGCTGTTGAGACAAGATTTGAGTTGGTGTGCTTTCAGGGCACAAATACACGACCTATGGATACTATGGTGAGGATGTAGCAACTCAATATCAATAATATTGTCACTGCTTAACCACTACTCAAACACAGACGCAGAAGTGCGTCAGTAAATCCCAAAAAACTTTACTTTGGCTAGTATTTAACTCTTAGATATGTTTTAGGTTGTACTTCTACGTACATTATGACAGTGTTAGCCTCCTCTTTCATATCAATCACTGAGTAAACAACTGCTGTGATTCAGTCTATAGAAAAGCACTTTATTAACCCCAGAGTGAACATTAACTTTCCAATTCTCTGGAACTTTTGGGGCAAAAATTACACTTTTAATGGGGATTCTCCATTTCAAATATTTTTTAGTGTACGAATTGACCTTATATGAACCTTCCCTGGACCTTTTATGGACTCAGACCTTTTACTGGCATAATGCAAACTACGGTCACAGTTAGTTCTTTTCCTTGATATAAAACAGAACATGTTTTCTATCCATGAGAACATTAAAAGTAAAGAATAACAACAAAACCAGGGACATAGTCTTTTGTTTATTGCACAAATCGTACATATTTCCAACTGAACCGGTAGAACACAATATTAGGCAGCAGTGGGATAAATCATTGTTCAAAAGCCTAAAGATGGATACAAGAACAAAGAAAATAGTCATATTCAAACTGTCCCTCTGGCTGTCTTTTAAAACCAATAGGTCAAGATCTTGAAAGGAGAAAAACCAAAACTCTACTGAATCCTGTCCGTATAATAGACAATTGTGGATGTCATATACAAAAGAAAAAACAGAAAATGATGTCTCACGTCATCTTTGTCTCTTCATTTTAAAAGTACTTTGTCCTCATATAGAATATAAACCTCTGCATCAATACCAATCAAATATTTTGCCTTTTTTTTCCTTTTTTTTTTCTTAAGTCGAACATCATTTGCTAAAGTTGATTTCTTTACAGTTTTAATATATATATATATATATATATTTACATATAAATTTACTTAACTTCTAAGTTCTCAAACAAAATGAGAAAAGCTGGACTTTATCGCTTTCAACACACAAAAAACAACTGGCAAGCAGTTCAGTCCTCCCCCTGTCTGTCTCCCTGCGTTACTACAACACAGACCCAGGGCCCCGCTGACCTGATGGCCTCTGGTGAGAAGAATGGCTCCAGAAAGACCTGTGTAGGTTTATCTTCTACACAGGAGACCGAGGTTCGAATCTCATCTGTCTCATATGCACAGGTCCCAAAAAGAGCCACAGAGGAGTCAAGTAGCTACAATATCTGCTGTCTGAGAGGTCGAATCCTAACTTGAGATCTGCGTGTGGAACAACTCATGCATTGGTGTCAATTTGGGGATTTGCACAAAAATTGTGAGTTGCATCAGTGGGGAATTAGGATTTGGGCCAGTCCACATGCAGACAGTCGGCCAGCATGGGCAGTGAGACTCAAGAGTTAAGGAAGGACCTGAGGCTTAGGGCCTTTGTCCACGGTTCCTCTGACAGAAAAGTGAGAAACCTCCTGGATGTACAGTATGTTCTGTACAGTAAGACCATCCAGGTGTTCCTCAGTGGCTCTCCCCCAGCTCACTGGCTCAGCAGAAATCTCTCAGTGAAAGAGAGGATGGCTTAAGGGGCAGGGGGCTGAGCTCAGGGTGAACTTCCAGGAGGAGGAGGAGGAGGTGGGGGAGGAAGGGGGTGGGTTCAGTTTGGACAAAGCAGAGGGAAGCTTTCTCCACGTTCCTGCCGGAGCTCCAATGAAGACACTCCTGCTATGTGCAAAATCCCAAAACGAAAGAACTGGAGTCAAACACCTGTTTTACGATAAACACACCTTTACTCTACTGGGGGGGGGGGGGGGGGGGCTCAGCTGAGGGAGGCTGGGAGCAGCACCACAGGCTGGGTGGAGAGCATGCAGACGCCTGGTCGGAGCCGTCTACAGGCTACACTGATTGACCTGAGCGGTGGCTGATGCTGAGGCTAACCTGGGGAAGGGAGAGAGGGAGGCAGTATCGTAGATGGAAGGGCCTCGAGGACGAAAAATACACATCCATGGAGTGATGAATCACATTGGGGGGATGATCGAAGGTCTATTTCTCATCACCCCCTCCTTTCTGCCTTCTCCCCTCACCAGACAGAGCGGTGGGGGGTCAGAGAGGGGGGACATGTGCTGGTGATGTGCAGCTAGATGATTGTGAGATGTCAGGGTGTGTTGAAGTGTTTACCTTGTCCAGGACTAGACAGAGGTATACTCTGCACATGGAGCCTGTCTGTGTGTATGGACAAACATTGCTTGTATAGGGATCATTATGAGCAGTAATTAGTCTTCCTGGAACACTGATCAAAATAAGGACTTTGTGTATGTGTGTTTATTAGAATATACTGGATTGCAGTATTTCACCCCCTCTCAGACTGTAAATGAAGTCTGTCAGTCCCCATTTCACACTTTGTCTAATTGGAAACCAGGTTTTTGAGTCTCAGCCTACACTAGTCACTCTCCCTCCCTCTCAGCTGTGTGTGTGTGTGTGTGTGTGTGTGCCCGCTTTCTGTTACTTGGTCTTTCAGTGTTCATGTGTGTGTGCCAGTGTGTCAATAGTGCTTGCCTATGTGCATCAATTCTAGGGCAATAAAGAGAGAGTGTGTGTGTGTGTGTGTGTGTGTGTGTGTGTGTGTGTGTGTGTGTGTGTGAGTGTGAGTGTGTGTGTCTTTTCTTTCCGTCACTGTGGTTCATGAGGACATGCACTGGACGTGGTCTGGCCCTCCATCCTCTTCATCAGAGGAGTCTGGAGAACTCCACGATTCATCTGTATCCCCCTCTCCACCCTCACGACGTGCCTGAGAGAGAGAGAGAGAGAGAGAGAGAGAAAAAAAATGGGGGTTTGTCATTGTGGCTCCATGTGCAAACCTACAACTGTACAGACATTTGATATAACAAACAGGAGGAGATATCAGACATGGCGCTGTGTGACCTTTGACCTCACCCTCTGGGGTCGCCTGTTTCTCATGTGTCTCATCAGGAACCAGAGGAGCTGTGTGTCGTACTGGTCTCCATGGCGCACGCTGTCCTCGTCCCGCTCACGCTTGTTCTTCTTCATCACCTAGGCAACCGCAGCAACAGTCACAACAGTCAGGTTACAAATCTCACGGTTTGGTACGTAAGGCTGTGTGTTGGGGGTGAATGTTTGGTGATATTGGGCAAATATGCAGCTCAACTAACTGTAGCTATATGTTCTGAGGTGTAGCAGCAGTAGCTACAGTTAGGTAAGAATTAGAACAGTGTATTTATCACTCCTCAACGGAACACAAAGCTATATGTTAAGGTTTAGTCTTGGTGGTTTGTGTGCATGAAGAGGTAGTATTGTATGCACTGTACATCTTTGAGCCCCTTGAGGCCTGTGGGGTTTTCGGCAGTAGGGGCCCACAGTTTAACATCATGGTCCAGGCCGCTGGTGGCAAGACCGGGGAGGTGGGGGTGGGGCTCCAGGCAGTTCACCTGCACAGAGACAAGGTTGGGTGGAGAGAGGGATGGAGATGAGAAATCAGGGGGCATCCCGCACATTTATAAAGGATATTTTCAATGCACACTTCATACAATGTGAAAACGATGTCATGCAATTGTGTTTGAGGGAAATAGTTAAGACTGTCCATCCCCCTGACCCTCTCCATCCATTAAACCTTCCCAAATCACCACCCCTCTCTCTCTCTCTCTCACCACTCCTCCTCTGTCTCCTTCCATGAACTGGACGATGTGAGCAGAGCACTTGTCCCACAGGTAGATGTGTCCACAGTCGCTGCCACTGACCACAAACTCACTGCAAGGGCCATAGAAGTTCACTCCCTTCACTGTGAGAAACAGATAGATAGATAAATAGATAGATAGATAGAGAGAGAGAGAGAGAGAGAGACCAATCAGCAACGGATCTTTAGTTGTGGAATTACATTGAGTGCTGCTGAAGGATCAGACTGGAATTCCAAGTTATAACATGGTAGTAAACCGTATCATGCAAGTGTAATATTTTGGTCTCATAACTTACTCACGTGTGGCATGGGTGACATTTGTGGACATGTTACTCGAATAACATCACAACATCAAGTCGCCTCCCCCCCCCCCCCAATACCTGTGGCGTTGTTGCGATGGCCCTTGTATCTCCTACGGTAGTCTGCACCATCACTGTGGTTGGAGTCAAACAGGTAAATGTCCTCATCGTTGTAACTAGCCAGAAGCTCTACACAGAGAGAGAGAGAGAGAGAGAGGGAGAGAGAGGGAGAGACGGGGGGTAGAGAGAAAGAGGTCACAGATGACGGGGGAGGACAGACATGACAATAATCGTAACAGCAGGAACTCAAGACATACGAGTGTCTTACCTGCTCCATCGTGACTGTAGACTAAGCAGGTGATGTTGGTTTTGGACTCACTGGACACCAGGTGGGAAGGACAGAACTTCTGGAGTACACCATTATTATCGTTGTCATTGATCTTCCTCTGATCATAGATCCTAGAGAGAGAAAGAGAGAGAGAGAGAGAGAGAGAGAGCGAGAGAAAGGGAGAGAGATGACAGAGAGAGAGAGAGATATGAAAGAAGAGAGAGAGAGAAAGGGAGAGAGATGACAGAGAGAGAGGAGAGAAGGAGAGAGAGAGAGAGAGAGAGAACATGGTTAGAAAAGAGTGGAAACCGGAACCCAATGCCATTGCCCTACGAATGACGCTCCAACACGAGGGATGCCAGTTTTACCTGACATACTGATCTCTCCCTCCCACGGCAAAGTGGTGTGTGTTGGCAGGGTTCACAAAGATGGTGTAGAGGCCCACCTTCTTATCTCCTTCCTTCACCACCACCAGTTTACTGAGAGACAGACAGAAGGACACACATAACAAGAACTTGTTATTGTGAAAAGAAAGCAATTGAACGATGTCCTGGTCATTTCTTATAATTAGAGTTGTTATACTATTATACTGCTGCTGCTGTTGTTGTTGTTGTTGTTGTTGTTGTACTATTATTTCGTCTTAGTTGTTATGTTACGCTATAACTTTAGGGTGATCTTAATATGTCCCACATACAGATGAGGAGGCCAGTTATTATCTCAGGATTCTCTAATACGTTCATGAAAACACCCTGCTCTCTCTCTCTGTGTGTGTGTGTGTGTGTGTGTGTGTGTGTGTTCATCACTCACTTGGCAGGCCGGTCAAGACGCAAGTCGATACCAAACACCACGGCGTCCTCCCCAGCAGACAGGAAGGAGCAGGGGGAGTCTGGATCCAGGGCCAGCTGACACACACAAACAACCACACACAACCACACACACCCACACACAACCACACAACCACACACACACACACACGTCTGTCTATGAGGTCTATTGTATACTATCTTAAACAAATCCACACTCTCTCTCCCCCTATGAATGAGGCACACAAACGCCATCTTCATACCTTGTGTGCTGCCCCTTTGTGCTGTGCCACCCTCTTGGTGTTCTTGCAGCGCTGGGTGGCAGAGAGCTCGGCCACTCTGATCTGCCCATCGCGGGCACACATGGCCAGAGTGGAGTCCCCACTGTGGGGCAGGAACTTCGCCTGTGGAGGGAGGGAGGGAGGGACGGGGACGGGACGGGACACTTTCACTATGGCTTGACAAGAAAACAATGAAGTGAGAAACTAGACAATGATGTGCTTGATCACTAGGGCTGCAGTCGTCTGAGAAAGTTGTCATTCAAGACCTCTTCATAGCTAACGGCTTCAAACTCATTCCAGACCCGACTCTGACCCTCCTCACCTGAAAGACGTTGCTCTTGTGCCCGCTGTCAAACTCCAGCTCGGCCCGTCTGCGTGCCCAGTCCCACACCACCACCCTCAGGTCGTCACTGCCCGAGGCCAGGCGCGTGCCAGAGGGGTTGAAGTGCAGGGTGTTGACACAGCCGGTGTGCCTCTCCAGACGCCCCTGGAGCTCCAGCCTCTGCACCAGGCCGCGGGCACCACACACACGTCTCACAAACTGGTATGAGCCCCTGCCGATCTCCCGCGACCGCAGGGAGGGCACAGCCCGCCACGAGGGCCCGCTGAGATCACGCAGCTCCGCCCCCAGCCACACCTCCATGGCCTGCTCGTCCTCTTCCTCCTCTTGGTCTTCCTCTTCTTCCTCATCGTCGTCGTCGTCATCCTCGTCAGAGCTTGAGGAGTGGTGCGCTGGGCCGCCTCCGGGTCGGTTCCTCTTCCTGGCAGCCCTTTTCCCTCCTCCGTCTCTCTCCTTCACTCTCTCCCTTCGCCCTCCCTCGCTCTCTCTCTCTCCTTCCTCAGTAAGGGAGTAGAGGCCACTGCCGTCCATGCTGTCTGTGTCCTCCTCCTCCTCTTCCTCTCCCTCCCCAGGCACCCTCTCTCCCTCCGCATCGGGCATAGGCTTGTCCTCTGCCCCCTCACCTGCCTCTTTGGGAGCTGCTGGACACATGACAACAAAAGTGGTTGGCACACGGTTACTACGGTTACATTGAGTGCTGTCTTCTCTTACTCCAGCATTGGACCTATTTTTGGCACTGATTGCTATGGGAAAGTTTTACTTGCGATGTACAGTTGACTCACTTACTTTAGACAAACGTTCTTATTGTAAGTCACTCTGGATAAGAGCATCTGCTAAATGACTAAAATGTAATGCAAATGAGTTTAAGAGCTCCTGGCACAAAGTGAAGTGTCAAACTGTCATTTATTGAGGAAGACATTTAGAAGAGTTTAGACTGATGTCAGTGTTGAAGTGATAGTGTCATGTCAATGACGGCTAGATGTTGGACTATGACAGTCAATGTTTGAGTGCTCCTCAGCTCCACTGAGATTGAGAGTGTGTGTTTACCTGCTTGAGAGGAAACCTGTCCCTCCGTACCTGCAGAGCCATCCCCCTCCCTATGCCTGTCTTCTCCTGGATCTGGATCCTCTGAGCCTCCTGACACACACACACACACACACACACACACACACACACACACACACACACACACAATTAGTAATATAGCAAAAAGTGTGTCTGAGCAGTGTATATATTCAGTCTGCCAACAGGGAGGCCTGTCTGTCTGATCCCTCACCGTTAAGCACACTGGATTTACCATCTGCCTCTGCCATCCTGTTTCTCTCTCTTCCAGTGGACCAGAAGACAGCCTTAAATTAAACAGAGAGAGGAACATCATAATTCCAATACTTATTTGTCGAGGTGATCAAGATAGCTAGCTTATGATAATCCTATAAAAAGCTATTTTATACGTTATTTGTTGCCAATGTATTAACACCAACACGTATATATTTGAACTTTCAAACAAGCGAGCTATTGTTATTGGTGATTGTTAATTGTGCCATTGGTCGTGGACGTAACAATATCAAGATATGCGTAGTGCGCACGAGGACATGTCGTGGGGCTGTCAAATCTGTGCTGTAGCCAGCCTGCTAGACGTTAGCTAGATGGCTAGCACAGAAACATAGTGCACTGACATTTATCAAAACAACTGGCACAAGGCCATCATGCCTATCGATTGACTTGCGAGTAGCGATCTAACAAACCAGATACCGAGCACGCAGTTCTCACCAGAAACACACCTGGTTGATTGTATAAGCATTTGTGTTACACTTATTTGAGTTGCGGGGGAACGATAACGCCTGCAATTTGTAAACTGCAATGGCTGTCAAGCTAGCTAGCTAGCTCTCTACAGCTAACGTACCTGTCTCTATTCGTAGGCCCGACGACGCGGACTTAGTTCAGTCCTAATCTTCGTTGCAGATTTATTGTCTTCAACTTTCTACTTAGCTTGCAAAGCGCATCGAATACAAAAGCGTTGAATAAAAACACACGACATTAGGAATGCGTGCATGCACAACAGACTGACGAATTAAGAAAATGATGTGCGTACAAGAGTGCTTGCTCTGTTTATGTTTTGACGGTTCAGCTTCTTCTTTTCATGATTCTTTTTCCGGCGTGCGAGTTTTTTTCTCCGGAAGTCTGTCTCAAAACATTGCAGTCTAGTCGTCTTGTCTGGTTGTCAGACATCACAAAAATTATAATGCAAAATAAAGATACACAGGAGGGTGGTTCTCGATGTTATCAACCATAAGAGTAGAGAATTTAGCTTATAGTGTATCTTTCATACCCTCCACCACATTTTCAGAATTCATGAGCTTTGAATATCAAGAATCATAATCCATCATCAGTTATGAAATGGCTATTTAAATTAGCCAGTCATACAACCAATTAGCCATAGGCAAGGCCTACTGTCATCAATCTGTAATGAAAGCTGAAGGAAAAAAGAGAGGTGTGTGTGTGTGTGTGTGTGTGTGTGTGTGTGTGTGTGTGTGTGTGTGTGTGAGGGTGTATGTGTATGTGTATGTGTATGTGTATGTGTATGTGTATGTGTATGTGTATGTGTATGTGTATGTGTATGTGTATGTGTGTGTTAAGAAAGGGAAAGGGAGAGAGAGAGAGAGAGAGAGAGAGAGAGAGAGAGAGAGAGAGAGAGAGATGTTAATACTGCAATGTTTGATGATTCCCACTAGAGGCTGATGTTGCCCAGCAATGGGGTGTTATTTTGGGCTTGAGCTTAATGTGCCATAAGGTCACATCGTCCATGTTAAATGTGATCACAAAATAAATTGAAAGTGTACTTGATCTGCAGTAAACATCTGTTGTGAATTGTGAATCCTGCCTGTGCAACTGCAATAAACTTGACTTGTTAGTCAGGATACACACTTGTTGCATTTTCGATAGTGAGTGAGTATGTTTCAATGTGATATTTTATGTATTCTAATTTGTATGGATGGGCCAACTCCCCCCAACCCCCACCCCCCACCCCCACCTTCTCCTACTCCTTCTCAGACAATTACAGTAGCAGAGACAAACATAACAGGTCATGGCTCTTATGCAAACAGCCTTAATTTTCCACAGTCAGTCACACCATGTATGTTTGGTATCCCATTCCACACTCCCCATTCTCACATCCCCCATTTCTGCATCCCTCTCTGCCATATACCTCCCCAACTGGATCCCTCTCTGGTGACTAAATAGGTATTAACACCGCTAGCCACTGAGTAAAGGGGAGGGGGGAGATATTATGAGATCATGTATCAGACTTTAATTTTTAGCTCACCTCTCCCCTTTCAATTTGTAAACTAATCTTACAGGCAATCACCGCACACTCATACACACACACACACGCACACGTGCACGCGCACGCGCACACATGCACACACGCACACACACATGCACACGCACGCACACACACACACACACACACACACACACACACACATACACACAAACTCATAAATACACAGGCAAATGAAAACGCTTAAAACTATCTGTCCGTTATCACTGAGTCAAGACTAATAGCCCTGAAGCTAAGTGACACCTACAGTGTATATGTCTAGTGAAACTTATCCAGGAGCATCGCCCTCACCTCTCCCCCTGTCCCCGTGTGACCTAGTGCCACATTCTAGCTCTGAGCCCATGCCAAGAGCAGCAAACTAGACACCAACACCCCTCCCAGCATGTCCCTCACCGTCTCACAATTATTATTTTTAGCCAAGATCTGAGCCCATCTGAACTTAATATGGGAAAACAGTCCCAAATCTCCAGTATTATTCATGACTATCTCTATGCTTATCATTCCAGGTCTCTTCTTGTTTGACACTTTTCTCTCTTTCGAACTCGCCCTCTCTTTTTCTTTAGGTGTCGTCGTCTTCATGGAGGTAGAGGTGGGAGCAGTGTGTTCTTCATCTCTCACTCCACCCACTTGAAAACACATGGCACATACACACACACACACACACACACACACACACACACACACACACACACCCACACACACACACCCTATCACCTCAACAGCCGCTCACCCCCCCTCCCCCCATCTTTCCCACACTCAGTTGCACCACACCCACACACACACACACACACTTACACACACACACACACACACACACACACACACACACACACACACACACACACACAAACACACACACACACACACACACACACACACACACACACACACACACACACCTACGTCCAGCATTGAGCCCACCCCCTCTCACACTCTCTGCCCTGTTTCTAGTTCCCCATGTGGGGTTTTTAATAAGGGGGGCTCAGGAGTTGGTCTTGCTCTGTTCTGGGTGACGGGATCAGAAGTCCTTCCTCATTTTAATCAAATTATTCATTTTATTTTATTTTTTTCTCTTTGAAACCCCATTCACATTTTTTTTTTCAAATCAAGAAAGGAACCATGAAGTGGAGCTGGGTGCTTCTGGCAGTCCTGCTGTTTTTCGGGGGGCTGTCATGGGGTGA
>NC_139672.1:3482774-3485274 GCF_951799395.1 Argentina silus | reverse complement strand
TGTGCACCTCGTTGATGAAGTGCACCTCGTTGATGAAAGCAGACTTGCACCTGTTGCCATCCAAACACCCTATAACACCAACACAGTCTGCAAAACTGTTATCCCGCCCTCTCGAGATGATGGCTGGCAGTGGATGTGGCCCCGCCAATGGAGGAAGGAGCTGTCAGTCGTAGGGGTCAAGTTTCACACAGATTTAGAAAGTGCATGAGCAGCGCTATGAGTGCCGGGCTTTTATGGTGGTGGATCTGCTGAGGAAAATAACGATGCTTACAGCGTACTCACAAATATGTGTGAAATTAGTAAACAAAATCTCATTTTACTGTGGCGTGCTTGAAAAACAATGTGGGTGCAGTTAAGAAAATAAAGTCCATGTGGTACAGTATAGTAGTTCTCGTTATATCATACATCACTGATTATACTAACAAGTGATTAGAAATCAGACTACGACTGTCCTTGCTGTCAAACCCACAATGAGGGGTGAACTTACTTACACGCTGAATCCCTTGCACAGCATCACACACATACACACACACTCGCATACACACTCACACTCACACACAGACACCAACACACACACACACACACACACACACACACACACACACCAACACACACACACACACACACACACACGCACACACACTCACACCAACACACACACACACACACACACACACACTCACACTCACACTCACACTCACACCAACACACACACACACACACACACACACACACACACACACACACTCACACACACACACACACACACACACACACACACACTCACAAACCCTTTCTGAGTCAACTGTCAGTTACAGTATGCCAGAGTGAGATATGTGAGGACATTCCTGTGCTGGCGTTGGGTCCTACATGTTTTCATGTCACGTGACAGTGTCTTTTGTTTCACAGCTTGCTGCTCAGGTCCTTGAAGACCTTGACGATGAAGATATCGGATTCGGCCTTGTTGATGAGAAGAAGGACAGCATTGTTGCTAAGAAACTAGGTAAATACACACTGAAATAGACACAATTACAGACATTCAAGGTCCAGAGAATTATACAGCCTTCTGGGACTGGCTATGATCAAATGTCACCATGATGCATTTATTAAAGTCGAAGTACTCTAGTAGATGCTTAAGGACACAAGACTGGGGAAGCTATCTGGCGTGTCTCAAGGAGGTTACTGGGTGCACCTCAGTTCACCTCTCCTTCCTTTCTTTTTTTTTTAAATATATTTTTAGGGCATTTCTGCTTTATTGGGATAGAGACAGTAGAGATTGACAGGAAGGATGGGAGAGAGAGAGAGAGAGAGGAGGGATGACATGCAGGATATGTCAATGGCCAGAATCGAACCAGGGACCTTGCGATGATATGGTATGCGCCTTAGTGTGCTACGCTACAGAGCGCCCCCCCCCTTTCCTTCCTTTCAAACTGATTAGGAAACATATGCTGGATGAAAGCAATATGGTGGACTCCAGTGGAGGCTGGTGGAGGTAGAAATCGGAGGACGGGCTCATTGTAATGCAAGGAATGGTATGAGGAATGGTATCAAACACAACATGGGGTTTCCCACTGGGGTTTCAAACTGATTCCCCACTGGGAATGAACCCCACTGGGAATGAGCTTTGATCTGTCAGATTTTTTCATGAGGATGAATAGAAGGGGACAAGGAGAAGCAGCCGTTGCAGACGATAGTGAGATGCATCCCTGGTTAAGTCACTGTGCAAGTCACAAGGCAGCGTATGAGCAATTACAAGCCTGACCTCTAGTGGATTTCAGGGCATGCATGACAGGGGAGGCTGGTGGAGGTAGAAATCGGAGGACGAGCTCATTCTAATGCATGGAATATAATGAGGAGATACCATTCCTCATTCCATTCCATGCATTACAATGAGCTCGTCCTCCGATTTCTACCTCCACCAGCCTCCCCTGTCATGCATATGTCTGAATATGTCTGAGCCAGACCTGTGTTTCCTCTGCAGGCCTTGACGAGGTCGACAGCATCTATATCTTCACCGAGGATGAGATCATAGAATACGATGGCGAGCTTGCTGCAGACACGCTCGTGGAATTCATCTATGATGTGCGTGAGGATAATGAGAATAGTTTCCTGCTTCTTTCTCTTCCATCTACAGGACAGGGAACCCTCTGAAAACCAATATGACTACTGAGAAGGGCTCAAGTTAATTTAAATTCCAATATGTTGTGTTTTAAAACTACATTTAGTATTTAAAATCCTCTTGAAGTATATATTTGTTCTCTTTTATTCTCTCTTGTATAATTTCTGTCTCTTTTCCAACTCCATGATATCCTCCCCTGTGTCTCCAGGTCCTTGAGGACCCAGTAGAGATTATTGACAATCAGCGGGAACTTAAAGGCTTCCACAACATTGACGATGACATCAAACTGATGGGCTACTTTAAGAGCCACAAGTCTGAACGTAAGAATTTTCTACATATTCTTTAAAGAAAGCATAATTTTTTCATGATGCATTTCCTATT
>NC_139672.1:3307774-3477774 GCF_951799395.1 Argentina silus | reverse complement strand
ATGCAGTTAACACTTTAATACTTTGTATCAGGAAGTGAAGTATCAAATCAGGAACTACCCTGAAATTGCCTGAGTTTACACTTTTGACGTAGAAAGCATTCTCTCTACATTTCGATAAAAATCGGCCGTATCGGCCGTTCCCCCAGACTCGGAACACATTAGGGGATCTTATGGTTAGCTTCTGCAGAATCCTTGCAAAATACAATGACCAACACTATCATGTGGAAATATGCAAGAACTATTGTATGAAGGTATGGGGCATCGCCTGCAGGGTATTCCTTTCCAGGTGCTGATTTTGACTTCACCCTGCTGCTGACCTAACTAATGGAATGTTTATGTTTTTCTCTCTACCCCTCCCCCCTTCGTCTCCCTCTGTAGCCCCGGATCAGCGCTTCTCCTCGGAGGGGGTCAGTGATTGTTTGATGGAGTGCAGAATGGAGGCGGGTCCTACCACAGACACCCCCCTGGTGGAAGTTAAGGAGGCTGCTGACCTGACGTGCACTGTTCTCACTGAGGTTAGTGACTGTTAAAGTTTCAAGTGATTTGTTCACTATATGTGATGTCATAAAACTGATGGATATTAATTGAGTAAAATCTAGCTAAGAGCTGTATAATTCAAGACGCGTGTAAGACTCGTTCTTACTATTCAAATGACACATTTTGGCTTTGGACACCATAGTTAAATGATTTGGTCACATTGCATGATGTCAAATGGAAGCAATCTGGATGACTGTCACTGAGCAAACTAATGTAGCTCTGTGCAACTCAACCTCTGTGTTTGTGCCACTCAATCTCTTTCTCTCAGGAAGTAGAGATGGTAGAGGGGAGCTGTTTAGAATCAGAATCCTTACCTACCAGAGACCCATCAACAGAACAAGAGATTTGTGGTAAGAACCAACATTAATTCAAACCTGTTTTGTGTGTCAGTACTTTACCAGTAGTGAGTATTTTCGCTATACGTTTACATCTCCCTAACATCTCCAAATGTATTATCCATCCACCAGGCCTTGTTGATCCAAACCACCTATCAGGTTCTGCTCAAAGCTCCACTGTGGATCAGGAACCCCAGCCGCCTCAGACGGAACTAAAGACTGACCTCAATGCTTGCAGTCAGGCTGAGGTCATCATCAGCCCAATGCTCCCAAGAGCAGAGGAGCAGGATTCTGCCCCGGAGCCTGAATGTAAGGAAGAGCCTGCTCAGGTGGAGCTCCAACAAGCCATGGTCAGTACCACAAAGGGGACTGCCGACAGCCCTTCCTCGCTGGATGGAGCTGCTGTGGCTCCTGTCCAGGTTAGCTTATGCAAACCTCCCTCCGCTGTGAAAGAGGTGATGGTGAACCACAACCACCAGCTGAAGCAGAATTCCCTTGACCTGAAGCTAAAGCAGAGCCCCCTTAACCTGAAGCTAAACCTCAGCTCCATGAACCTGAAGCTGAAGCAGAGCCCCATGAACCTGAAGCTGAAGCTGAAGCAGAGCCCCATGAACCTGAAGCTGAAGCAGAGCCCCATGGACCTGAAGCTGAAGCATAACTCCCTTGACCTGAAGCTACTGAGGCCCTGCTCAGTGCAGCTGGTCAACCTGCATCTGGTGCCTGGCTCTGAAGGGAAGAAGGCCGGTCCTGGCAATGGTAATCAAAACGTCAGGCAGTTCCCTACGCCTAAGGACCTCCGCACCCACCAGCATCTCCACACAGGCCGACGCCTCTGCTGCTTCACCCAGTGTGGAAACGGCGTATGGCGGCTGCAGGGCGTCCTCGCACACAAGCAGCAGCAGAGCCGTACCTACGGCTGCGACATCTGCGGTAAGAGGTTCAAGCGCAGAAAGATCCTGAGGAGGCACGAGCGATTCCACACCGGGGAGAAGCCCTACTCCTGTACCAAGTGCCGCAAGATGTTCGCCCTGCGGAAGAGTCTCCGTCGGCACGTGAGGTTCCACACAGGGGAGAGGCCTCACAGGTGTCCGCAGTGTGGAAAAAGCTTCCGGGTCAGGGACAATCTAAAGACTCATCTAAGGTTTCACACTGGAGAGAGGCCGTTCACCTGCTCCTCCTGCTCAAAGAGCTTCCGAATCCTCAGGAACCTTGAGCGACACAGTGTGGTTCACATTGGATTGGAAGCTCTTCACTCAAAATAGCTCCCCTTCCAGGAGATGCAGTTTACTGGGGAAAACAGCCTGCATTGGCTCTTTGAGTGGCCCTTATTTAACATCTCTACCTCGAACAGAAACCAGTAATGGCTTGTTGTTTTTAAAGCATTAGAACTAATTAGAAGGGACAGTGCAAAGATCTCAGAGGACACATCCACCACCTTGTTTTGGAGGTAATTGTCCAGATTCAGAATGATCATGAGTATATGGTGGACAGTGGAAAGATCTTATTGACGACCGGAAATCATTAGGATGATTGTTCTCACCCCTCTTTTGGAGGTCTGGACAATTTTTTGTGAACTGATGAGAGAATGTACATTGGATGTTAAATTCCAAGAACCCTCCCCCCACATGCTTGTGGAATGGTTGGTTGCTTGTTTATGTACGTTGTCTTTGCCGACTGGGTAGGACTATTTTGCATAGAGTTGTTGCCTATGCTAGCTTGCAACATTGAAGAAGATTGACGAAAAACTGATAGTAGATAGATTTCTATAATGTGTCCTTTCAAACGGGTTTCCACAGCTTTGGTAGCTACTTTCTGCAAAGCATTTCACCAGGCTTTCTGAACCATGAAAGCCTAGTCTCAACAAGATTAGCATTACCTTAATGTGCTTGTAAAGTGTAAACACTGTATCTGCTTGGACAAAACAATTGTAATTTAAAAAAAAAAAAAAAAAAAAAAAAAAAGATTCACTCTGAATTGTACAGGTCCACAGTGACCTAAAACTGTTGCATGCGTCCTCTGGGAATGAATGAAGTTGTATATGTGGGCCAGGAAAGGCTCAAGGCCTTTTATTCTGGACTCATTCTTCTCAACCCGTTCTCAGTCAGCAATCAAAGGCCTGATGATAGACGATGCTTCTCTTCACTGTGTTGTAAATACTAAACAAGTTGAATCTTTGTATTTGTATGTAGTGATATCGACAGGTGTACATTTTTGATGTTTGTAAAAAAAAAAAAAAAAAAAAAAAAAAAAAAAACTTTTTTATCGTGTTTTTATACTTTTTAACTCTTTTACTAAACCATTATGCGGAAGACTAAATCAATTTGGAAGTCTGTGTGTGCATAATTTCAGTTCGACCTTTTTGGAATATGAAATTACATATTTGTTCAATTTTGTAAAGTGATTATTATTATTTTATTTTTTTTTAAACCCTAAATGCTCTAACCTTTGCACCAATTAAAAACATTCCTACATGTCTTGTCTAATGTTTTGTTGCCAAGACAACGATCCCTGTTTATGTGTTTGAAGACAAATCAAGGGTCATTATGTACGGGTGTGATGGTTATACAACCATAGCCGTAATTGTGCCTTCACTCTGGTACTAAACCACATTCTGCCCTGAAAGATTACTTTGGTTTCACATATGCCTGATAAACACCCACACACTTCTGTGCTTATCTAGATTATTTTGTACAGTATGTTCATTTTGATTATTCGACCAAAAATACAATGGATTATCTTTATATTATGTTGTTTAAATAAAGCATTTTCTGCTCTAAAGATATATTCTTCAGACTAATTTCCTCCTGTATAGGTTCTCAAATATTACAGACACACCTGAGAAGTGCATTTGGCTTTTGACTTTGTCCCCTATTTTTAGCCCCGCCCATGGGAAGTGCAACCATAAACACCATTGCTTTGCTTTCACTTTTGATTGCATGAACACACAGGCAAAGGCTGACGACTGAACTAATTGGTAAATAATTCCAGTTATTTAGTATGATTTAGCTACATACGTACACTTTCTTCTGTCTCACTCATTCACACTACTGCTGTGCGCAGTTTTTTCCTGCTAGACGTCCTGACTTGTTAACCCTTTGGTTTCCTCTTTTGTCTGCTTTCTGCACCAATCTTCTTTGACTGGCAGGAGGGACAGGACCAAGATGGCTGAGAAGAATACCACTCTGACCCGGCAGAAAAGCCAGCTGGAGGTCCTGTTAACATGCCCGGTGTGTCAGGACATCTTCAAGGATCCCCGGCAGCTGCCCTGTGGGCACAGCTACTGTATGGTGTGTCTGGAAGGTATGATTGACTTTGCCTCTGATATGCCCTTCCGTTGCCCGGACTGCAGGGCCTTCTTTGGGAACGTCATTGGGGTCCAGAAGGGCTATTCGCTGTCCAACATCGCTGAGGACTTCAGAGCGACTGAAAAGGTGCTATTTCATTGCCATTGTCAACAGCTCTGAGGTTTCTATCTTTATACGTTGGTTTCCTAGACATAGATTAAGCCTAGTCTTGGACTATACCATTTTCAATAGAACATCTCTATTGGAGATGCATTTTAGTGTTGGATTGAGCTTAATCTGTGTACGGGAAAACACCCCTTAAACTAGGAACTGCAACCTAGGAATGTATTCAAAGCTATACATGTATTGACATGTATCACCAACCTTAATTTAAGTGATGGCGATCAATCAGTTAGTTGTTTGATCAAATGGTGATCAATCAGTTAGATGTTTGATCTCTGCCAGATTGATGCTATCGATAGACTTTGATGATAAACCATGTCAATTTTGACTGCTTGACTGTGTTCTTATTGAAGGCCAAGAGGACGGAATGTGTGTTCTGTGACTGTTGCCCTGAGACAACAGTCATGGCTGTGAAGACGTGCCTTAAGTGTGAGGTGTCCCTATGTAAGGAGCATGTTCAGCACCACCTGGAGTGCCCTGCGTTCGTGGGACACCCTCTTGTCAAACCACTGGGGGACCTGAAGCAGAGGAGATGTCCCAAACACAACGACGAGGTGCTCAGGTATTACTGTACTATGTCCAAAGCGTACATCTGCAACATATGTGCCATGGACGAGAAACAGTCAAACCTCACCGTCGAAACTTGCAACGTTCTGGGGAGAAAACTAATAGTGAGTTTTTAACCTCTCTATGTACTGTATGAGTAGTCTTAGCCATAGGACAGAAATAAACCGTTTGACCTCATTAGAATTTGACAGTTTATGAGGGACAACCAACCACGTCCGGAAAGAAACTGAGAATCAGACACAGCTTTTAGAATAGCAATCTTAAAGTCTTAAAGGGTTGTATTGACTAACCATAGACAATGGGATGTGTGGGTAACGGAGGTGATTTGGAATCATTTGGCCTAATGGTAGACCGGGTTTGATCCCTGCCTGTCAAATGTGAACCAAGGCAGCATTATGGGTTTCATTTCTTCCAGATATGTAAGCACTGTGGAAACCCCCCCATGTATGTTTGATAGGAGAATGCAGAGACTATAGTCAGCCAACAGGCTTTTCCAGTCTGTGTCAGTGTCATAAATGTGAATTTGCTTCAGGCATATATGGACCAGCAGTTCAAACTGCTTGAGAAAAATCTTCAAGAATGCAAGAACTCTGTCCGAATACTGAAAGATGACATGCAAGAGGAAGTGAGTTTTAAACCAATCAGACAGTAAAAATGTATCATGTGTTTACATGTATCCTCTCTGAGATGCAAAGTTGGTCTTATACTGTATGTATCGTGGGAATGATCTACTTATACTGTACACCCTTTGTGTTTCATAGTTATATTTTTCTTTGCACAGAAACAGAAATCAAATCCCAATGACTCCTGGATGAACAGTGTAACCATAGTATTGCTGTGTCTCTGGTTCATTGTTCTCTACTATGGTGAGTAGATTTGATGATGATGCAATCGCATCTCATTATTCTGGAATCAACAACAGGTGGTAGATTTGTGGGTCATCATGAAGTATTACTCTTTTTTTCTGATTGAATGTACTGGCCTCATAGAATGTTTTTAACAGACGTTCAGTCATTGACCAACACACACAGAACTATGGTCCTCTGTGGCTCAGTTGGTAGAGCATGGTGCTGACAATGCTTAGGTTGTGGGTTTGATTCCTGCTGGGACCATATATACTGAAAATGTTATGCACTCACTGCAATGTAAGTCGCCTTGGATAAAAGCATCAGCTAAATTGCATATATTATATTATAGAACTGTTTGCGTGCATGCTTGTCTGCCTGTCTACTTTCCTCTTTCTCACCACCCAGCATACAGTTCCTATGTAGAGAATCAGACCCTCACATACACACTGCAGAAGCAACAGACTCTCTTGCATAACCTCTACTCCACCGTTGCAGGTGAGAAGTGATAGAAGTTAAGTGAGTCTTAAGGAGTCTGTGTACTTTAGGAATTAATTGTCTGTTATTATAGGTAGCAATTGTCTGTTATTACAGCTATATACATACTATGGTCATATATTATGTATTTGGTTACAAAATAAATGTTTAACTAAATATGTCTGTTTACAGATTTGGTTGACAATCCTCCACAGGGCCAAAGAAATGCAGACACCAGACAAGAGCGAAGTAAGCAATGGTAGTATTTTAGGCTTTGTAGCATTCAAAGGTACAGCTGACTCAAAACAGAGCAGCACACCTTGCCTTTCACTGCACACAAAAAACTAGCATCAAAACCAGGTCTTTCTTGGTTAAGGGTTGAACTGCTTATCTTCATGGTATGTGTATGGTATAAATATTTATGTGTTAAAAAAAATAGATATGGTCTGTTCTGTACTGTATTGTGTGTTTTTTTGTTATGTGTGGACCCAAGAGTATAGGAATCCTAATAAACTAAACTGCAAGACTTTAATCATTCTGTCAATTTGTTGTATGATCAATTGTATGTTTGTCAATTTTAAATTCTATGAGTAGATTCTTCTTGAAGAAACTGTTACGCAGTTATATTTTTGTTCAAAAGTGAAAGGCCCTGAATGTTCATATGTGTGTGCTTCTCTTAGGTGCTCTCACTCTGGACATCGACTCGGCCAGCCCTTTCCTCAAAGTGTCCATGGACCTCCTGTCAGTAGAGAGAGTGGATCTGAAACAACCCTTCCCGCACCACCTGTCCCGCTTCGACAACGCCCCCCAAATCCTCACCACTCAGTGCGTCTCCTCCGGGAGGCATGTCTGGGAGGTGGAGGCGGACGGCTACTGGGACATTGCCGTGGCCCACCAGAGCATGCAGCGCAAAGGGAAAGAGGGCACCGCTTTCGGCTTCAACAAGGAGTCCTGGAGCATCACGCACAATGACAAGGGCAACCTGTTTGCTTACCACAACAAGATCAAGAGGGAGGTCGCCAAGTCATTGAGGCACAACAGAGTGGTAGTGGCGGTGGATTTTGGGAAGCGGACCGTCGCCTTCTACGAAGCGGGGATCACACTAACCCTGCTGCACATGTTCAGTGCTCAGCTCAGCCAGCCTTTGTGTCTGGGGTTTGGGCTGTACCGTGTGGATCCTCCCAGCAGGGTCTCCATTATAGTGGACAGGTAGAGGCCCTACAACAAGCGATGCTGCTCACTAGACAGACCTTGGACTAATGTGACTAATTTTTTGATGGCAAAATTGCTTCATTGAATGTTCTGAGTTTTGTGCGTGTGTGTGTGTGTGTGTGTGTGTGTGTGTGTGTGTGTGTGTGTGTGTGTGTGTGTGTGTGTGTGTGTGTGTGTGTGTATATATGTGGATCAAATTGTGCAATCGTTCTCCATCATGTGTTTTTGCCCATTGTTAACCCTCTGAACCCCACAACCCACTAGCGGGTTTGAAAGGCATGTTGTCTTTAAAATAATTGCCAAAATTACAGTGTTTATCATAGCTAGAAACTGTAAAAATAGAAATTATTTCCAACGGTCTTTGAACTAATCACGTGCACCGAATGCTTCCGTCAGGAAAAATAAACAAATCTAAGCTTAAAATTGTGATATTTCATCAAAATCACTTTATTCTACATGTCTCATTTAAAATGAAAAATAAACCGTTTGCACAATCCAGATTCTGTAAAAAAAAAAAAAGATACTCTCCTCAGTGCAACTGGGAAGCCTTTAATGACTCGGCTAGGACCAACAGTGACGTCATAAAAATTCAGGCTGGAGCAGAGAGGAGAGGACAGAGAGATATCGTCGAGAGAGATAGTAGAACAGAAAAAGAAAACATACTTAAAATATGCAATAAAATAAATCCACACAAATAATGGTAGGGCAGGTGTGGATGGCGTGGCTGGTGGGGCAGGTGTGGATAGTCTGGATGGTGGGGCAGGTGTGGATGGTCTGGATGGTGGGGCAGGTGTGGATTTATTTTATTACATATTTTAAGTATGTTTTCTTTTTCATGACAATATGGACCAAAATCTATGAGGAATGTTTCCAGCACCTTGTTAAATCTATGCCACAAAGAATTAAGGCAGTTCTGAAGGCAAAAGGGGGTCCAACCCGGTACTAGCAAGGTGCACCTAATAAAGTGGCCGGTGAGTGTATATGCATTGCATAAAGTGGATATCAAGATCTTAGTTTAAGAAGCATTCCATATCTTATTAAATTCTGAAATTTGTTATACAAAACCATATGTGCCGTTGTTTGTGTGTCAGGTAAACCCTTGTAAAAGAGATTGTTAATCTCAATGAGACGAACCTGGTAAAATAAAGGTAAAATAAAAAAATAAATACAGAGGTGATATTGTTATTGTAATAATGAAGTGTCTGTATCGGTGACGTTTTTGGTGTTCATGAATTACATAATTCAAGAATTTCACAGGATGTGTAATCGTTGACAATTAAACATTGTGCTTCTAGATGAAATCAACCCGTTCTCTATGATAAAATGAGATGAGAGGAAAATTGTCTTGGACACAGTGCAGCTGTGTAACTATTATTATCTCAATGGCTGTAAACATTGTACACTGGTCATTGATACTACATGATGTAGCCGACAGTACATTAGGGATATGCTTAATTATCATTCATTATTTGATGGTCACAGTGTCCTGATAATTGAGACCAGTCATTTCCATGAGAGGTGGATCTGGCAGGTCATTATAGGGAAATCATGAAAACAGAAAGACCTTGGAAAATATGCAAACATAGAAACTTTCCCTAAAGAGCAAACACCGCATTTGCGTAACCTGATCTGTCATTGTCATTGAACGCACAGCAGGGTGGGAATTTCCGTCGTTGCCCCGCACTTTGGCCTTGATGCCCTGTGAAAAAATGTTCAATTTACGGCCAAGGTGGCCTTTGTGCCCCTGTCAAAGTTCCAGTGTAAACAACGCTAGTGACGCGTGGTGGGCTTTTATGGAATTACAGCCACCGTAGTGCGCACAGTAGGCTAGTTCCGTGTCTGTGGATCAGAGCGATTGCTTTGCTGTGATTGTTCCAAAATAGAACTTGCGCAACTTCGCGAGCCGCGCAGGTGAAGTATCAACATCACATGCAAGAAGAACGTCAACCAGCCTCCTCCTCAGCCTCTCAAAACGGGAGCAAGACAAGCACAGCCTATTTAAAGTCGACTCGTTAACGTTACATTTTTTTTGCGTCATGAAAACTAGCGATAGCTAGCTAGTTGGGATAGCGCTAACGTCTTCCCTTCCTCAGGGAAATCTAGTGTTGCTTCTACTAGCAGATAGCTGTCAGCTACGGTCAGCTTTGAATCTAGTATTTTTCTTGCTAAGCGGTTTTGATATAATACATGACTGACTTATGTGGTTTATGGCTGAATTTAACGTATACGTTTAAGAAACACTATTTCTATTCAGCCATTTGTAATCTTAAAACGACTGGTGTTGACGTTAGTGCTACACTTTTCTGTCATGTTGATTGACTAGCGATAGCTGGTGAGCTATCACTAGTTAGGATACGTCTCTCTTTGGAGAGAAAAAAAAGGTCGGCATCTATAAGTTACTTGAACCTGTGAATTTAGCCATTTCTCGCCAGTCCAAATACCCACAGTTGACCAAATAAATTTAATTGTAGCTCACTATTGTCACTCCAATATCTGACACTCGCAAAATGCCAAGAGGGTTACCTAGGCTACTGCATCTGACAGTTGACTGACTCCTGCTGTAAAGTAAACAATAGTTGCGTTACCATCAAACATCTTAATGCACGCAGATGCGCATTTTCTGTAGCCGAATTTTCACGAATGCAGGATAGAATATGTGAATGAGCTGGATGGAAACGCAACCAGTGTTGGGAAGTAACTGAATACATGTATTTGGGATTACGTATTCAGAATACAAAATTATGAGTAACTGTATTTTGTTACAGTTACATTTTCATTGAGTGGTATTTAGAATACAGTTACTTTGGTCAATTGTAGGGGTTACTTTTGGAATCCTATTTTATATGAATTTCTGGGCTTTTTGAACTCAAATTCTGACATTTCTTTTGTTTTTCAATGTCTTTAAATTAAAACAAATGTTTTAATACATAATTAATGTTTCTTGGTGAATGAGAATGTTAAGGTATTAATCTGAAAGGTAAAACCAGCGTAATTTAACCCAACGGCCTTTGTGCCCTGTCATGTGGCCTTTGTGCCCTTAAAAAAAATGTGAACGGGAAGGCCAAATGGCCTTGCCCCTAAAATGACGAAATTCCAAGCCTGACGCACAGTCAACTTATCCTGGCTATTTTCTTTGTTCTTGTATCCATCTTTAGGCTTTTGAACAATGATTTATCCCACTGCTGCCTAATATTGTGTTCTACCGGTTCAGTTGGAAATATGTACGATTTGTGCAATAAACAAAACACTATGTCGCTGGTTTTGTTGTTATTCTTTACTTTTAATGTTCTCATGGATAGAAAACATGTTCTGTTTTATATCAAGGAAAAGAACTAACTGTGACCGTAGTTTGCATTAGGCCAGTAAAAGGTCTGGAGAATCCCCATGGAGAATCCCCATTAAAAGTGTAATTTTTGCCCCAAAAGTTCCAGAGAATTAGAAAGTTAATGTTCCCTCTGGGGTTAATAAAGTGCTTTTCCATAGACTGAATCACAGCAGTTGTTTACTCAGTGATTGATATGAAAGAGGAGGCTAACACTGTCATAATGTACGTAGAAGTACAACCTAAAACATATCTAAGAGTTAAATACTAGCCAAAGTAAAGTTTACTTAGATTTCTGGGATTTGCTGACACACTTCTGCGTCTGTGTTTGAGTAGTGGTTAAACAGTGACAGTATTATTGATATTGAGTTGCTACATCCTCACCATAGTATCCATAGGTCGTGTATTTGTGCCCTGAAAGCACACCAACTCAAATCTTGTCTCAACAGCTGCAACTCCTTAAACAGAGGGATGGAACCTTCCATAAACTGGACTCTAATATGTACCTTACTCCTCTGTGTTTTCTGCACTGGTAAGTAAGAGAAAGAACAGTATTGTATCTTCCAATGTTTTGGAGTTGCTGCTATCCGTCTACCAATGCTATGATGACAATAACAATTGTGATCATGTGACTGGATTAATAAACCCTGAAATGTGCAGCATCATTTCAAACTGTAAAGACGTATCTTTGTACTGTAGACTTACCTTTAATTGGTATCTGTTTGGTCACCTTCAGCAAACCTTATTCAATCAACTAAAGTGAGAGTTGCTCAGTGAGCTCAACCTTGACCGTCAAAATAAAAGCTTCTCTCACAGCTCAGACTAAACAGCAAAACCAAGCTCTACAAATTTCACAGCATACTCTCTCTCTCTCTCTCTCTCTCTCTCTCCCTCCCTCAGCTGACTCCTCTGAGGGGGTTTCCTGCAGTACAGATGGCATGTCCATCAGAGGAGGGGAGTACAGTCTCTCCAACAGCACCAATATGGGCAGTGAGCTGTTGTACCACTGTCCCAACGGTTATTACCCATCTCCTTACCGTCACCACAAGTGTCTCGACTTTAATGGGTGGTACCCAAGGCCACGTTCTCAAGGCAGTGAGTGCAAGAGTAGGTATCGTGAAATTATATAAACATCCATGTAATCAATCCATGCTGTCCAAGTTGTTTGTCTAAGTTGTATAACAATACCAACCATGGACTCTCACACTCATCGTTTCTCATCCCACCCACCCAGTCATGACATGTCCTGATCCCATGGTGATGCTAAATGGCCGGGTGTCTCCTGCTGAAGCTCGGTATGAATTCGGAAATCAGATCACGTGTGAGTGTGATGACGGTTACACTTTCCGGGGCTCAGCCACAAGAACCTGCCAAAGTAATGGGAAGTGGAGTGGGTTCACCCCCATCTGCGATGCTGGCTGTAGGTGACCTCTAACCAATCACCAATCACAATCTCTGTTGGAGTCATATGTTTTTCTCACCATAATTCTGAATGAATTAACCATTTAATTCAATTTCTTTGTTTCTGCCTTTCTATTGTTCCCTTCTCCACTTCCCTTCTCCACTTCCACGTCTCCTTGTCCCCTTGTTCCCTTATCTCTTACCTGGAACCCTCCCACCCCAGCTGGTTATTGTAGTGACCCGGGCGTCCCTCCCGGGGCCGAGCGCTATGGTAACCAGTTTGAAATAGGTGACAGGGTGACGTATATGTGCTCCTCGGGACTCAAGCTGCTGGGCTCCAAGGAGAGGATGTGCCTGGAGAACGGACGCTGGTCTGGCACTGAACCAGCCTGCAACAGTAAGGCACAGCCAACTTATCCTGGTTACATATTGAGGGTTCCACATTATCCTGGTTTATACACATTGAGGTTACCTTTTGCTTCATAGAGCAGGTACTGTACACAGTATGAGACCATAGTACGCTCTTCTTTGATGCTGCACTACTATAAATGTTGCAAAACGTTACCCACAGTCCTTACCATCTATCTCACAGGTAAACACAGCTATGACACCATAGAGGAGGTGTCCAAATACTTCTCTGCCTCTCTGGATAATCGACTAAGTCTATCTGGCCTGAATTACAATGGTTAGTATCCACCAACCTTGTTTGGTAAAACCTACTGTTCCTTGTGTGTATGTGGAATCTGTAGCAATGGCGTCTGACATTGTCTTTCAGTTGATGGGCAACAAGTTCCAAAGTCCGTCCGGATGAAGCAGGGAGGCAAGCTCCATATCTACATTGCTCTGGATACTTCGGGGAGCATTGGCGAAAATAACTTTACTGTGGCCAAAAAGTGTGCCTCAGCCCTCATAGACAAGGTACAGGATAGTAGACTATTTCTTTATTGAATCGCTTATTTGAGTATGGGGCATCTGCAATTGCATGGACACATTGAATTACAGTAACAAGTCAGATACTGTATGCAAGCCATCTCTTAAAGGTATACAGTTCACTTCCTGTCTTGCTACACTTAGCATTGGATAGATAATGAAGTCAACCGATTTCTATAGAATGAAGTCAACATTTTGAAAAACACAAAAGCTCCTCCCACCTCTCCTCTCCATTCTTGTCTGTGCAGATCTCCTATTTTGAAGTCACCCCAAAGTATGGCATCCTGAGCTTCGCTTCCAAGGTCACTGAGATTGTTAATATCCTTTCTAATTCCTCACATGAAGGCCTTTTAGAGAAAGTGGAAAAGCTGAGTTACACAAGTAAGGATAAGGAGTTTTATTTTCTCTGACTGATGTAGTCTTGTTTGTTGAAATGCTCCATGAAGATTTTTGATGGCATTGCTTTTTCTTCATGACAGATACACCATTTGGTACTGGAAGTAACCTTGCAGGGGCATTCAGGCTGATCCGTGAGAAGATGGCTTTCTTGAAGGAGAAAAAGGAGCTGAAAGGCACCTACCAGGCCATTTTTATGTTTACAGATGGTAATGTTGTGATGTGTGTGTGTGCGTGTGTGTGTGTGTGTGTGTGTGTGTGTGTGTGTGTGTGTGTGTGTACTTGCATGTGTGTATATATGTATTCTGATGCTGCACTATAAAAGCCATATACTATATATTATATACAGAATAAACAGTTTTTTCAAATGCCAGTTGCAAAACTACTCATGACAACTACTGTAGTGTTGGCCTTTCAAATGAAGGAAATGATTTCGAGTTGTGCAACTTCCCTGCAGGAAAGGTTAACGTTGGAGGGAGTGCAGCGCCCACTGTTGACAAGATTAGGAACCTAATAAAAGATGTAAATGGCAAAGACTGGCAGGAATATCTTGGTAAGATCTATAGCTACCCTTCTGTTGTACATGCATTTTGTATTTAGATTCACAGAGAGGTGGAGGTAGTTATCTGAGGACCCGAACCCAAACCGGTGTGTAAACCCTAACCCAAACCTGTGTGTATTACAATGAGCCTGTCCTCTGATTTCTGCCTCCACCTACCGCCCCTGACCTCAGCCCCTGACAGAAACACCTCAGCCCCTGACAGAGACACCTACCGCCCCTGACAGAGACACCTCAGCCCCTGACAGAGACACCTACCGCCCCTGACAGAGACACCTACCGCCCCTGACAGAGACACCTCAGCCCCTGACAGAGACACCTACCGCCCCTGACAGAGACACCTACCGCCCCTGACAGAGACACCTACCGCCCCTGACAGAGACACCTACCGCCCCTGACAGAGACACCTCAGCCCCTGACAGAGACACCTACCGCCCCTGACAGAGACACCTACCGCCCCTGACAGAGACACCTACCGCCCCTGACAGAGACACCTACTGCCCCTGACAGAGACACCTCAGCCCCTGACAGAGACACCTACCGCCCCTGACAGAGACACCTCAGCCCCTGACAGAGACACCTACCGCCCCTGACAGAGACACCTACCGCCCCTGACAGAGACACCTCAGCCCCTGACAGAGACACCTACCGCCCCTGACAGAGACACCTACCGCCCCTGACAGAGACACCTCAGCCCCTGACAGAGACACCTACCGCCCCTGACAGAGACACCTCAGCCCCTGACAGAGACACCTCAGCCCCTGACAGAGACACCTACCGCCCCTGACAGAGACACCTACCGCCCCTGACAGAGACACCTCAGCCCCTGACAGAGACACCTACCGCCCCTGACAGAGACACCTCAGCCCCTGACAGAGACACCTCAGCCCCTGACAGAGACACCTACCGCCCCTGACAGAGACACCTCAGCCCCTGACAGAGACACCTCAGCTGCTTTTGTATCTTCTCTCTTTCAGATATCTATGTTTTCGGTGTGGGAGGAGAAGTGAACGATGAAGAGATTGATAAACTGGTGTCAAAGAAGTCAGACGAGCGACACTCCTACAAACTGAGGACCGACACTGAGCTGACATCTTTGTTCAATAAAATTATAGGTCAGTGTTACTGTTGGATGATTTAGCTAGTATATAGCCTATGTCTTAGTAAGTGCACATGGGTGCATTTTGATATGTGGATATGCATTTGTGTCTCTATTGTCTCTCTGTAGATGAGAGCAACAGTATAGGTCTCTGTGGACTATCCTGGGATCTGGATGATTCCTTAACGTCATCAAAGCGCCTTAGATACCCTTGGCTAACCACCATCTCTGTCACAGTGAGTAGTGGACACAGCAGGGTTGGGGGCAATTTGATTTGAATTTTGTCAATTCAGGAAGTAATTTGATTGGACAAACGTTGGATGCAAAAAGCATCTTGTTTTCAGTTTATTGAAAATTGTCTGAATTGAAATTCAACTGACCCCAACCCTGGGACACAGTACCTGATCAATGTCAAAGTTACACCACAGGTCACCACACCAGGCAAAGTACTATTAATTCTGATACCAGCATGGACAATACCATGAAATCAACCACCTGTTCTCCGCTTTCTACCTCTCTCTCTCTCCCTCGCCCTCTTTCTTCCCAGAGACCAGAGTATAACCAGGAATGTATGGGCGCTCTGATTACTCCTCAGTTTGTCCTCACGGCGGCTCACTGCTTTGGCATTAACAAGGCCAGCGACGACTTATCAGAAAAGGGTATTAGCGTGAAGGCATACGACCAAGGTACTGTGCGCGCCTTTCAACGACTGATAGGGAATGTCACAATTCTTTCTTTGTCATCATTATTACACAATAGCTCTCTAAAAAATGATCGGCAATTATCGTCTTCAATTTAATATTAAAGCTTCAAGTGTGTTAGAGCTGTGGCTGGAACAAAAGCCTGCACACAGTGCTCCGTTGGTTAAAGAGAATATGTGTGTGATCCAATTTCCAGTCAAGAAGTTGGGTCAGCGACCGATCATTCATCCAGATTATGACATCTTTAAGAAGAAGGGGAAAGGGACGGATGAGTTTTATGACTATGACGTGGCTCTCTTGAAGCTGGAGAAACCAGTCAACATCTCCATTCATGTCAGGTGAGTCAGTGCATGTACGATCACCAAAACATGGCATGGTCTGTGGAAATGGGAGACGAAGTGGCTGAGAGGAATGTGGCTGTATTTTGCAGGCCGATCTGTATTCCCTGCACCAAGTCCTCCATTCGTGCAGCAGGTTTATCTAAATCAACCACCTGTAAGGCCCAAGGTGAGAGATATTACTGTTTACATGCATTATCTTATACATTGAAGTTTATCATATTCATACGTGCACTGACATAAGTACAAATATGGGCAGTTAAACACACCCATACAGTGACTGATGCTCGTTATGTCTCTTTCCCCAGAGGAATTCCTTTTGAATCAGGACCTTGTAGAAGCCAGATTCATGTCTGAATCAAAGGGTGATATCTACGACAAGGATGTTATAATCAAACTGAATGCCATGGTAAGAAAGTGTGTGTGTGTGTGTGTGTGTGTGTGTGTGTGGGTGTGTGTGTGGGTGTGTGTGTGTGGGTGGGTGTGTGTGTGTGGGTGGGTGGGTGTGTGCGGGTGTGTGCGGGTGGGTGTGTGTGGGTGGGTGTGGGTGTGTTTGTGTGTGTGTGTGTGTGGGTGTGTGTGGGTGGGTGGGTGTGTGTGGGTGTGGGTGTGTGTGGGTGTGTGTGGGTGTGCGTGTCTGCATGTGTATGTTTTGACTGTAACTCATCTTTTGAAAATGATTCTCGATTCCCGACTCCACAGAGGGAGACGTGTAGAAAGGATGCAGAGAACGCAAAGGGCGTTCAAGACTACGAGGAGGCTGTGACTGGAAACTTCCTGTGCACAGGAGGGTTGACAGGGAGACACGCTGAGAAAGTGGCCTGTAAAGGTAGGTGTGCCATCAGAATCAATCAGTATACTGTATCATTAAGCAAATGTTTCACTACTGAGGTGGAATATCAAATCAATGTAAAAGAAACAGAATGCCTCAAGCTTATCTTGTACATGAGAATACTATTTAAAGTTCTGCTTCATTTTGGCATATTACACATTCTATTGTACCACATTCTATTGCTGTAGGTGACTCTGGTGGGGCCCTATATCTGACAAAACCGAAACGTCATATTCAGGTGAGTCTAACTACTTTTGCTGACATATAGCAATGCTATATTTCTATTTTGACTTTGACCTGTCATTGCCATTACATTACTCCTTTGCCTCAGGTTGGTGTCATCAGCTGGGGGGTTGTGGACCTGTGTAGGAATGATCCTGTGCCCTCTTCAACCGCAACTTCTAGAGATTACCACATCAATCTCTTCCGGGTACAAAAGTTCCTCAAGGACAACCTGGGAGATGAAAACGCTGATTATGCGCCTCTGAAATTTGTAGACTGATTAAAACAGCTGCATATTTACTGTATACAACATGAATATTACAGTTTTAATAAGACGCACATATACAGACACACACTCAGCAGAACAACATCATTAAAGTTCCTAAATGTGAACCTGCAATCATAATAATAATAATAATAACAATAATAACAAGAAGAAGAAGAAGAAATGCAATTTTGTGTGCAATGTTTATTATAATGGGAAGTAATTGAAGAATTGTTGTTTTATCAAATGTTGCATAAATACAGTATGTCATCCGAAACTCCTGCTCCACTGGTCTATGTCACTCATAACCATCATTCCCACTATTCTTCCCTAAGCTTGTCATAAGGGCTTTTACAACAATGCTCTTGGCATTGACATGGTTGTATGTTGTGGTTTCATCAAAGTCACAATAGTGTTTCACTCCTCAATCACTTCTAATGTTAAAACTAAAGGCCAGTAAATCTCTTTACAAATACTGTAAGACTGCTGGTTGGAGGTTGTTTGTTTTTTTGCTTTTTATTGGAGAAAAGCACAATGGACACAGCGCCAGGTTAACATCACCATTTTTCTGCTGGTTGGAGGTTGTCTTTTAGTAGGATGTGGACTATGGGGTAACATTTGCATTGATTTTTGAAAGAGCTTAAACCTTCAGACTTTATTTAGAGAAAATTCCAACAGTTTACGGGAAGGAGGTGGATGTTCTGGTTAATTATTCACCAATGTTTGTGTTGAAAAGGCCAGTGTCAATATAACAAACAAGGTCATCATTCTTAAGAGGTCCTCGGTCACATGGTCATAGAAGCACCGTATATATGTGGGAGTATCACAGGGGAGCAAGCACTTCTTCTGGACACTGCAGGCACCATGGGGAGTTCAGACCTCCTCCCACCTCTCTTGTTGCTCCTGTCCGTCTGCTGCTCATGTCTGGGCCAACCCTCGTAAGTCTTCTCCCTCTCTCTGAACCTTGGGGGCTTTACACACTACAGAGCCGACCTGAATCATACTGTGCTGACTCTGATGTTTTCCTTTCACATAATCCTTTTTAGCTCTGTTTCGGCAACTATAGTGGATGCATTGCTTAACCAGGCCAGCCCAGTACATCTTGTCTTAGCTCAGTTCAGCTCTATAGTAAAAAATGAGGGTTTAGACGTTATGTTGTGTCATGCCTGGATGTGGTCATGTAAAAGATCATACTCATCATAGATAGTGCACTGGATTGGAGGGTACTCAAATCACCGTGAATCCTTATATTAATAAATATGAATGGATGGACACTGTTCTTCTAATGTTTGTTGAGGTAGGAAATGTTTTGCAGATTCTTTATCAAAATTGTATTTTTGGGGCTTGATTTTACTGTAAAGGCTTTCAAGGTGGTTTGGGACATGTGATCTGTGGGTGGTGTGTCACGGAGTTGCACTTCCTTGCTGTTGCAGCTCTATGATGGTAGCCCCGAACATCTTCCGGGTCGGCAGTCAGGACAACGTTGTATTCCTGGAGGGAAACACACCAGGACAGGTGACCATAACTGTGAAAGATTTTCCTAAAAAAAAGTCAAAACTCTATGAAGGAAAAGAAACACTTGACAACAACCAGCAGGCCCTGCATCAAATAAAGGTAATCACAGATTTTTTAATTTCTCATGCATTTCACATGCTACTAGGATAGTTTATTTACTTACCAGACCTTTCCCAGGTTCAGAGCTACAATAGAAACGCCTTAATTCGCTACTGCTCACTTGCTGTCTATATTTAATGTGCTGTGTCTCTGTCTGTCTCTTTCTTTCTCTCTCTCTCTCTCTTTCTCTCTCTCTCTCTCTTCGCAGCTTAGCCCAAGCTCGTTCGACGCCAATGTAAAGGGTAATCAGTATGTGGCTGTGGAAGCAGATATCAATGGCCAAGTGCTGGAGACAATTGTTTTGGTGTCCTTCCAGTCTGGTTACGTCTTCCTGCAAACAGATAGACCCATCTATAACCCTGGAGAAGACGGTAAATGAGCAGCAATACCAAAGCTATATCTAGTGCACCATATTCATCATGCCCCATCTAATGATATCAAAATACTTCATAGTGCATTGTAAGACTTATAAGCATGTATTACTGCATCATTATATCAGTTATTCAGTTATGGCTTACAAGAGGCCTAAATGTTAGACTATCACAATTAGTTGATAATTGATAAGTAGGTCACAAAATTAGAAAATCAGTAATCTTATTTTGCCTTTTTCAGTAAAGTACAGGATATTTGTCACAAACCTTGAGGCAAAGGCAATGGATGGAATTGTTAGTGTCAGTTTCAAGGTAAGAATGGTAGAATTAAGCAATACTTTGAAGTTTAATGTAACATTCTGTTTTTTTTCATTCATCATCATTAAAATTGTTATTTCATTCTCTGCTCTGAACAGAACCCTGATGGCATTTTAGTCTCACAGAGCTCAACGGGTCTATTGGTCAAGGCTGGATACCATGCCGCCATATTTTCACTCCCATCTATAGTCAAGTAAGATGAATTGTCCTATGATTATCCCAGGTATGTGTGTGTGTGTGTGTGTGTGTGTGTGTGTGTGTATGCGTGTGTGTAATATAATATAATATATGCCATTTAGCTGACGCTTTTATCCAAAGCGACTTACATTGCAGAGAGTGCATACATTTCAGTATATATGGTCCCAGCAGGAATCAAACCCACAACCTAAGCGTTGTTAGCGCCATGCTCTACCAACTTAGCCACAGAGGATGTGTGTGTGTGTGTGTGCGTGTGTGCGTGCGTGCGTGCGTGTGTGCGTGCGTGCGTGCGTGCGTGCGTGCGTGCGTGCGTGCGTGCGTGCGTGCGTGTGTGTGTGTCTGTGTCTGTGTCTGTGTCTGTGTCTGTGCATGTGTCTGTGTCTGTGTCTGTGTCTGTGTCTGTGTCTGTGTCTGTGCATGTGTCTGTGTCTGTGTCTGTGCATGTGTCTGTGTCTGTGTCTGTGTCTGTGTCTGTGTCTGTGTCTGTGTCTGTGTCTGTGTCTGTGCATGTGTCTGTGCATGTGCATGTGTCTGTGTCTGTGTCTGTGCATGTGTCTGTGCATGTGTCTGTGCATGTGCAAAGGGGTTACACAGCCTTGGCACACTTCACTCTATCTATCTATTACATTACGTATCTTTTATGTTTTCTGTGGTCCATGTTCAACAGGGAGGGAACGTGGACCCTGGAGGTGGAACTACAGAGTGAATCTGACAAGGTCTTCAACACCACATTTGATGTGAAGAAGCATGGTGAGACCATCACAAAATCTCATTAATCTCACTCACCTGCTCTTTGACGATCTTTGTCTTAACACATTATGTCATTTGACTGTTTTTTATTGTTGTATCTAGTGTTGCCAACATTTGAGGTGACCCTAACATCAGCAAAGAAGTATTTCCACGTTGAGGACGAGGAGCTTGTAGTGGATTTAGATGTCTCGTGAGTTAAATAAACATTCAATAAAACAACTGATACAAAAACATTGCTCATTGGTAGATGTTATGAGATGAAATGATGCAACAGATGGAAAAGCTTTATACTTGGCTATGACCCGTGACTATGACCCCTGACTATGATCCCTGACTATGACCCCTGACTATGACCCCTGACTATGACCCCTGTCACCTTTCTAACTTCACAGGATCTCTTATGAGCAACTGCCAAACATAATAACCATAAGAATAATCAAATGGACATAACTGTCGTTAATCAAACTGTCGATAATCAAATGGACATAACTGTCGTTCTTTTTTCCCCCACACACGTTTCACTTTCAGGTACTTCTCTGCTGGTGATGCTGTAGTTGAAGGCGCTGCTTATGTAACCTTTGGATATGTAGACAAAGGCAACCGCATCCAGTTCACCACATCACTACAAAGACTTGAATTAAGGGTAGGAGGGTTTTATGTTTATTTGAAGCCTCTTATGAACTGCTAATGAACATAAATAGGTTGCAACACTAATATAAAAGAGAAACAAAAAACATAAATGAATTGAATTCCAATTCAGTAATTGACAAAAGGTCATTAATTGTCAATACATCTAAAAAATGTGGGTATACTTTATGCTCCAATAATCAGTAAACCAACCGTGTGTCTTCTTAATGTTGGAATGTGGAGTTGAATTGGAGTTTCAAAAGACTTCCTGAATCGATGGAATTGAAAAGGAATTCTCCCCAACCCTGATTGACATTTAACATCTTGTTGATTTGATTTTAGAATGGGAGAGCCAAAGCTAAACTGACTACAGCTCACATCATTGGTGCGAGAGCTGTTGACCAAACCAAAAAAATTACCAAAGTCAGTGATATTCTTGGATGCTCCATCTATGCAAGAGCTATTGTCGTCACCAATACAGGTGTGTAAATACTAGACATGCATGTACAATCACACACACACACACACACACACACACACACACACACACACACACACACACACACACACACATTCACACACACACAAAACACATATGCACCAAAAGTGTCAAAAACATCTTTTTACCTTTAACTACATTAACGAAGGCGGTTACAATGGGTGTGCTTAGTTGTTTTAGTGGTTTGCCTTGGCATGGAGCTGCTGCCCGGATGCACACACATACACACACACACACACACACACACACACACACACACACACACACACACACACACACAGCATAGGTTAAGATGAACCTTATCTTCTCCTTGTTGTTTTAGTGGTTTGCCTTGGCATGGAGCTGCTGCCTTAACCTTATCTTCTCCTTGTCTCTGTCTGTGTCTCTAGGCAGTGATATTGTCACAGGAGAGCTCACAGGCATCAAAGTGGTTGATTCTCCATACCTCATTCACTTCACCAAATCCTCCATATATTTCAAACCAGGCCTGCCATTCAATCTTTTTGTGAGTCCTATGGGGGCACAGCACACGGTCAATGTTGATATTGAGAGGATGCTAAAGTTGGCTAACTAAGCAGTGATGAGTAAATGAACAACTAAATTCTCAAATCTCAAAGAACTGATATAACCCTGTCTCTCTCTCTCTCTCCCCCCTCTCTCTCTCTCTCTCTCTCTCTAGGTATACTTGACAGACACATCTGGGTCCCCTGTGGAGGACATGTACATTGAGTGTGATGGCAAGAAATACAGGACAGACAGACATGGAATAACTGTTATCTTCATCAACACTGTAAAAAACGACCTAAGTAAAGAAGTAGTAGTAAAAACAGCTGATATTAATTTGAAAGCCAATCACCAGGCAAAGAAGGTGGTCACACTTAAACCAGCTGCGACAAAGACAATCAAAGAGTACCTCCACCTTTCTGTCAACAAACCTGTTTATAAAAGGGATGAAGATGTTACAGTTACCCTCAACTCCCTTGGCGCAAACCAGCAAAACTTTTTCCGAGATGGCTTCATTTCATACATGGTAAATGGTTTATATGCCTGCAAACTAAATCAAGCACAGATAAGTATTTCCAGTACGTGCTCAGTGTAACCCTCCTTTCCTCCCATTCTAAATGGTCTATCAGGTGGTCAGCAAAGGGAATATTATCCAGGTTGGCAGATGGAAGACAGGCGGTCAACAGGTGATCCAACAGACCATCAAAGTATCTCCAGACATGCTGCCCTCCTTCCGCCTGCTGGCTTTCTACATGGTGCCAGGTCAGATAAGGGATGTTGTCACTGATTCCGTATGGGTGGATGTGGAAGACCAGTGTATGGGACAGGTAACCCTGGATCCCTTGCCTTTATACATTTGGACAATTAGCTAAGTGTTTTCTCAGGACCTTCTGAATGCTTTTTCCGTCTGTTCATGTCTGATTTTCAGCTCGAATTGTCAATAATAAAATCCAATTCACGCGTAACATACAGACCAAAGGAGAAGTTTAGCGTACGGATAAAAGGAGACCCAGGTGCCACGGTTGGCCTGGTGGCGGTCGACAAGGCTGCATATGCGCTGAGCAAAGAGGGGATTCTCACCCAGTACAAGGTGACTCGAGGTCTTTTCTCATTCTATTCTGCGTGTTGAGAAGAGCGGAAGTGCCACAATTGTGTCTGTTGAGATGGACAAGACAAACATAATTTATTAAAGTCTACTTTACTAGACTGCACATCATTTTACTCAACTTTACTGTATTCCATTTAACTTATCTATACTCTACTGTACTCTATTAGACACAACGTGATTCTTCTTCACTTCACTTTAAGACATCCCCTGTCTCTCTCTGTCCCTCTTTCAGATCTGGGATGAGGTGGAGAGGAGTGACCTAGGTTGTACAAGGGGAGGAGGGAAAGACAATATGGCTGTCTTCTCAGATGCTGGCCTCGTTTTCACGTCCAATCAAGAAAAAACATCACCTAGACAGAGTATGAGCTACGCAGACTAAATGATATCCTGTTACACATAGTATTGAATCAACAATGTACTACAGTCATTTAGAATGATGAGTAGACATACAGTAGGCTTGTTAGGCTTGGGACGCCAAATCAATTTTGGATAGAGAATCAAGAACTTGCAGCGGTGTAGACTCATCAGTAATATATCACCCATACCACTCATAATATATATTTTTTCTGTAATCAAGATTAGGCAATTGTTTATTACTTTATTACAATGTTTATTACTTTATTACAATGTTTATTACAATTGTTTATTACTTTATTACAATGTTTATTACTTTATTAAAATGTTTATTACTTTATTACATCCAGTTGCTTTTCAAATGCCTCTTAGGTTTCAGCTGTAATGTAGACACACCTAAAAGGAAGCGACGTGAGTCTTTACAGCAGGCCAAAGAGGAACTTGGTGAGTGAGCATGGGCTGAAAGAAGACAGAAAATCTCATTCACACAACGTGTTTTGTGTTTATGTTATGTTATGTTATGTTATGTTATGTTATGTTATGTTATGTTACAGTATTTTATCTTATGTGATGTGATGTTTTTCCAAAGCAAAGAAGTATGCAGAGGATACTATGGAGAGGCAATGCTGTTATGATGGCATGATGAACTTTCCTTTGGACTACTCGTGTGAGAAGCGTTCCATTTTCATCACAGAGGGACAGAAGTGTGTGGAAACCTTCCTACACTGCTGTCAAGGGATCCAGAAAGATAAGAAGCACTTCAGCATCCCAGAACTGATCCTTGCTCGCTGTAAGGGCATTCTCATTCTCTCACTCTGTCTGCCTCCCTCACCCTCTCCCTCTCCCTGCCTCCCTCACCCTCTCCCTCTCCCTGCCTCCCTCACCCTGCCTTCCTCACCCTCTCCCTGCCTCCCTCTCCCTGCCTCCCTCACCCTCTCCCTCTCCCTGCCTCCCTCACCCTCTCCCTCTCCCTGCCTTCCTCAACCTCTCCCTCTCCCTGCCTCCCTCACCCTCTCCCTCTCCCTGCCTCCCTCACCCTGCCTTCCTCACCCTCTCCCTCTCCCTGCCTTCCTCAACCTCTCCCTCTCCCTGCCTCCCTCTCCCTGCCTCCCTCACCCTCTCCCTCTCCCTGCCTCCCTCACCCTGCCTTCCTCACCCTCTCCCTCTCCCTGCCTCCCTCACCCTCTCCCTCTCTCTATTTCCCTCTCATTCTCTGCCACACATACAGTATACAGCACATACTTTAAACTGTACTAGCCACGTGATGAAGTCATACTTGGTCTTTCCCTTTTTCTTGAAGCTGATGAACAATACAGTGATGAAATGGCGGAAAATATTGTTATCCGCTCCAATTTTGATCCCAGCTGGATGTGGTTCATGAAAATACTGAGTGGCAACGCCAATAATCAAGGGTAATAAGACAACATTTTTTAATAATTGGCCATTGTCAAGCTCTAACCAGGGAATCTTGTAGATATTCAAAGTCCTTCCCAAATCCAAGCAGTGTTTATCCACAGGCATATGCATCTGTCATAGTTGCTATCAAGATACTGTATCATGCATCTACTTATAATGGAGTAGTAGTCTGGCTTTCCTTGACAGCTTAGAGTAACCTTCCACTGTATCCTGCTGATCCCACTAAAGCTACACCTCATATCTCTGATTATATGTGGAAATTGACATTCCTCTCACATTCTCTGGCTGACTCGTATCTATTTCTATCAGTATTGTTGAATTTGAAAAGCCTGATGTTCTGCAAGACTCCATCACAACGTGGCTGGTTCTGGGTACCAGCACCTCAGACACCAAAGGTAGGTGGCTCCTGTCTTTAGTAACCATCATCAGATACCTGTTTCCTAATGTTTCTATTTACAGTATATGCCATTTAGCAGCTCTTTTATCACCTAAAACGATTTACAACAGTGAGTGCATCAATTTTTTGTTAACATGGTTCCAGAGGGAATCGAAACCACGCATTGCCAACTGAGACACACAGGGCCCACACACTGTTTTTCCCTTTGCAGGAGTGTGTGTAGCAGAGCCCGTGGAAATGACAGTTGAAAAAAAATTCTATGTGGACCTCCGCATGCCATACTCTGTAGTGAACAGAGAGCGTGTGCAGCTCAAAGTAGTTATACACAACTATCTAGACATAGACGTTGACGGGGTAAATATCATAAACTCAACTCTAGACAATGTATCAATGTAAAAATCTATGAATCAGTAGGTGGTCACTGACTGCTGTCTTCTTCTCCCCTTAAGCTCACTATGACAGTGAAGGGTAGTGAAGATCTGTGCCTTACAACAAGCGAAAAAGGAATGTATAAACAGAGAAATATAGCTGTGGACAGGAGTAGTCAGAAAGTATTATACATCACGGTCATTCCTATAAAGCCAGGCAAACACCCAATCGAAGTTAAGATCTACAACCTTGATGGAGATGGAGACGGTGTCAGGAAATCTCTCCTGGTTGTGGTGAGACTCAGACGGCCCACAGGCTGCACATCACTCATTCTCTCAGTTTAGTTAAGCATGCATAAAGTACGTCTGTTACTCATCTTTCTCTCTCTCTCTCCCTTTCTCTCTGTGTGTTCTTATATTGCAGCCTGAAGGAGTGGAGGAATACCAACCAAAGATAATTATTTTGCAGCCTTCTGATAATGTTTTTAAAGGTGAGGTAGACCCTCTTGGACACCAACATGGTTAATTGTTTGTACATGTTCTCAATCTTACTCCTTCGCTTTTCCTCTCCTCCTTCCCTCTTGCTACCCCACTCCCTGTCTACGTTTTCCCTCCGTGTGACTCCCTCCAACTCTCCCTTCCTTCTCGCCTCCACCTCCTCTTTCTGATTCCCCTTCTCCACCTCCTCTTTCTGATTCCCCTTCTCCATTTCCCCCCTTTCTGCCTTACTCCCCCTCTCTACCGCCACCCTCTCTGATATACAGCTATCTGGGACCTTGGCCTAAAAACTGTCATACACAACACTTACTGAATTATTTTATTGTTGACATGATTTTTGTTGGTTGTTTGTGGTTCATTGCACAGGGAGGCAGGATGGTAATGTTAACATCAATCTGCCAAACATGGTCCCAGACACAACGCCAAGTAGTATCATCACACTACAAGGTAAACCTCAAGTCTCCACTTGTCAACTTGTGTCTAAAGGGAAGCATGCTGTGCTGAAGAGCCAAAGACATGCTCTTTTTTTTCAAAGACATTCTATTTTTTTTCAAACAGTGACGTAAGATTCACTCTGAAAATCAACAGTAGCGTAACACCCTTTCAAACCAAAATGTTCTCTGACCACTAGGGGACCCTCTGGCAAACACGGTGTCCAACTCTATTGGTGGTGCTGTCCTCAAAAACCTTATTCAAATGCCAGGTGGCTGTGTAGAGCAGAACCTGGTCGGTATGACTCCCCCCGTCATTGCTGTACATTACATGGACAACGCCAATGCTTGGGAAGAGGTGGGGGTAGACAGAAGGGCGGAAGCTCTTCGATTTGCTCAGCAAGGTAAATTCGAAAAATCAACTGATTCCTAGTCGCTTTCTGGATCTCCCTATTATCTCCCATAAATAAGCCTAAAACTAAAAATAACTGCAAATATTGTTTGTTGTATATCTTTCTTGTACGTTTCTTGTAGGGCTTTCATTATTCACGGACACTCTTGGGGTTCACAGAACGTTGTCAGAAATCATAGGATTAAAATGCTAGGCCTACAGGAATCTCGGAACCGATTCTGAGAGTGAAAGGTGTGAAAAGGGATGACGGGAAGATGTCCGCAAATTCTTCGCCCCCCTAAAGTTTTAGCTGAAGCACTCACTGAAGCTACTGTTTTTACAATCTGACATGCACAGAATGAGAACATGGAGTTAGCTGTAGATGTTTTCGATGTTATAATTTTGCTGGCGAGCAGTTTTGCCTGATAATTCTGGTTGAAATCACCGCCTCAATTTCGAGCATCACGTTGATTGGTTGATGGAATCCCCCGCCCCGATTCAGTCAGATTCATGTATGGAGAGCATTTACCAATACCTTTTTAGGTCTTATTGAAAGACACTCAGACCTAAATAACTCACTCTCCTCCCCTGTTACATTTGGTTCTATTTCTTGTAATCTTTCCTTCCTCAGGCTACCAAAACCACCTTGCTTACAAAAGACCTGATGATACATATCCTACCTATCGTATAAAAAACAAACCAAGCACATGGTAAGTGCAGTTACTTATCAGACATTATATTACTATGTACGGAGGTATGCAATTATGAACACTGTGTCTCTGTCTTTTGTCCCCAGGGTGACAGCATACACTGCCAAGGTGTTTGCCATGATATATAAGTTTGGGAACGTGGACATTGACAGAGTGTGCAAACCTTTAAATTTCCTTATCAAAAAACAGAACACTGAAGGAAATTTCAAGGAGGAAGCTCCAATCACAAGCAAGTGGCTTGCAGTAAGATTGTCTTCTATTCAAATGTGTGCCCACTTTAAGACATAAAACAAGAAGCAAATGTCAGTCAAACGTGTATGGCCATTCATTTTGAATTGTAGTATTTCTAACTCTGACACAGTGTTGTTGCTCTCTTTATACATAGGGCCAGACTACAGATGTTGGGGGAATTGATCACACTGCTTTTGTTCTGATAGCCATGGAAGAGGCCAGTAAGATCTGTGACAAAAGGGTCCAGGTAAAACTAATGTCAATGATTTTGATGCAACGTTATGTTTGACGTTTGAGTTCATTTTGACATTTTCAATGAAAAGCATTCTTACCTTGTGTTACCGTTAGCATATTGCCACCCTGGTCTAATGTCCCTATTTTTATATCATTCCTCACCTCCATCTGTCTCTTGCAGGGTCTACAGGGGGCCATGCAGAAGGCCTCGGACCACTTATATCGGAATCTTCCCTCTCAGTCCAATGCCTACACTGTGGCCATATCCTCCTATGCCCTGGCACTGTTTAACAAAGACCGCAAAGATACCCTTATTAAAAACTTAGAAAGGACCACCACAGGTAATTCATGAATGTGATAGAACAATCGTCGGCTTTAATTCATTTTCATTTCCTATCCATTTGTATGTGTGTATGTGTCTACATACAGCTTTAGTTACCGGTAGCACTATAGTACATGTTCACCAGGCCTGTGCCCCCCTCTAACTGACTCTCCTCAGGAGGCACCCATTGGGGTGGAAATGATGACAGGGGAGTGGAGGGTACAGGATATGCACTTTTGGCCCTTGTGACACTTGGTGAGCTTAAGAAAGCAGAGCCTGTCAGTAACTGGCTGGTGGCCAGGGGCAGCACACAGGGATCGTTTGGGAACACTCAGGTAACAACACTATGTTAACCCAAAACCATGCACAGGAAATCAAAACTAATCAATGTTTTTAACTAGTTTCTCTCCTTTTCTCCCCCTCACTGCACCCCCCCCCCCCTTCATGGCTCTCTCTCTCCAGTCCACCATAGTAGTATTCCAAGCCCTTGCTCTTTACCTAACAAAGAGCCCCCCCCCCCTCAACAATGATATAAGTGTGAGCTTTTCCCTCACCAGTCCTGTCCGCACAGGCACAAAAAGCAAATTCAGCTGGACGTTAGACCAGAAATCCAATTTCCTGTCACGATCAGATAGGGTGAGTTACATTGGATTAGTGCACCATTATAATGTTTTTGTCTCAAAACATGCAAAGATAGTGTTGTTGCACACCAGTAGTTTTATTGACTATGCTCATGACTGTTGCAGATACCGCAGCTGACGAAATTCTCTTATGAGGCACTGGGGACAGGGAGAGCAACATTGCTGGTGTGTGAGCCTTCGCATGTCAGCTTCAAGTTGTATAACTTTGTACACAGGCTTGCTGAGTTAACCCTAACCCATGTTATTAATGATAGTTTTTTTTCCCCATTTATTGCAATGCTTTTATATCTGAGAAATGTGAGTGAATGCTGTTACTATCTTCATTATCCTGCTCTCTCCAGGTCCTATCAACATACTATAAGAAGATCCTAAAGGAGCAGTTGGTCTGCAGTGGATTTAAGATGAACACTACCATTGAAAAGCTTGGTATGTTTTAACTGTTTTTAAAGAATCACTTTGCTTTTGTCCTTCTCTCTTCTTTGACAATATCAATTGATTTCATTATTTATGATGTGATGTAACTGATCATTTAGCCATCGGTTGAGATACAGATCAATATAGAGTAGTCGCCCCAAGACAATTATCCGTCAAACAAGATGACCCATCCTATTGTCCATTGTCATAAACAAACAACATACAATGGGATGATTTAATTTGAAAATGCCAAAATCACAACTCTCCTTTCAACAGATTCCTCACATTAGCCAATGCAAAACATGGTCCATGGGCTTTAGAGCACAGTTGCTATTACATCTATTTACTGTATTCTGAATACACCTTTTTTCTATGGTTTCTATGGTTTCTATGGTTTTCTGGTTAGTGCATTAAGGGTGTATCTTTTGTGTGTTTCAGATAAAGTAAAAATTCCTGCTGGTGCTTTTGGTGTTTACAAACTGAAAGTCTGTGTGAGGTGAGAATTTAGAGGAACCGTGCACTTCTCTGTGCATGCATAGAAAGATGAACATGATACTGTAGAGGTATTGGTGGCTGATATATATGGTTGTTGAATGACAGTGTGGTAAGTCATAGTTAACCGTTTCTCTCTCTCTCTCTCTCTCTCTCTCTCTCTCTCTCTCTCTCTCTCTCTCTCTCTCTCTCTCTCTCTCTCCCTCAATCTAGTCCACTAGAAGAGACTGACAACCGGATGATCATTCTGGATATTTCTCTTCCCACTGGTTTTGTGCCTGACATGAAGGAACTTGAGCTGGTAATTGCTGTATATCTTGTGTGTATGGTTTTATCTTCAACCAAAGATGTATATAAACCACAGACTTCTATTACTAGACAGTCATATTGGCTCCTCCCAGTTGATTTCAATGGAACATCAATGGAATCCGTCTCAAGAGCGCACCCAGAGGGGTATATTAGAATTGTAATATATTAGAATCGTAATATACCACAATTCTAATATACCACTCTGGGCGTTGCCATTGCCGTGTAGGCCGATTTAGCAAGCGGGTTCATGTCTCCTGAGCGCATACGTATGCGTTGCTATGGCGTTGCTATAGCGCTGCCATGGCTGTGAGTCGAGCTGGGCGAGCGAGGCTGCAGCTGAGGAGCCTGACAGGACAACGTTGTTCATTCTGCCAATGACAGGATTACATTGTGAACGTAATTAAAATCTCTGAATGAGAATAGCTTTTAGTTTCTGCAAAGGCATGCATGCTTATGTTTGGACCAAATAAATATCATGCAAAAGCCTCATGGCAAACTTCATGCCTATTATCGCGTCCAATTTTCGTCTCGTCAAATGTTTGGTAATAGTTGTTGTTGACAAAATGTACCATCTTAATGGTTGTGACCCTGTGTAAAATACACTTTAACTTAATACACTTGAAATATGTAACAATACTCAAAGGAAGCACTGTAAAATATATTCATTTTCATTTTAAGTATCTAAATATGTGCAGCAAAGGACATTATTCATAGATAACAATGAAAACAAATGATCATGAAACCATAAGATGTCAAATGTAGGCTACAATTCCTCTGAATTTCTTCCGTGTTTTGTAGATGTTGACTCGCAAGGACCGTCTGATTAGCTACTATGAACTGAACGGGGAGCTCACTGAGAAAGGATCTCTCATTATCCACATATACGATGTGAGTCACTGGACAACAATATTCATGTACTGGATGTCACTGGAATCATATACTACTAGACCTTAGAATCTCTGTCATTCCTAATCCATGACAAGACCTTTTGTATCCTTATTCTTGATTATTGGCCATTCATATATTCAGAAATGTATAAGTATGATCTTGTATGAGTACAACTACAAACTAGGAGCCTTTACACAGCTTAACAAGACTGATGTCTTTTGCTAAATGTTTTATTTTCAAAGGACTTTAAAGGAGGACACCCACAGATGTAACAACAGATATATTGTAAAGTTGGTTATCTAAAATTCCTTCCTTCTCCCTTTCAGATTTCTGTTGAAACTGATTATTGTGTGCCAGTGACTCTGACTCAAGAATTTGATGTGAGCCTCCTACAGCCTGCTTTAGTAAAGGTGTACTCCTATTACAATAAAGGTGTGTACTAAACCAAGTAAGGTCTCATATGAAAGGGAATACAGTGCAAATGTCATTTAGTAGGATACTAACCCAGGTCAGATCAGGAATAGCTTGTAGTATAGACCCACTCATCAGGGCAAAGCTGTGTTGAGGAGGACAATTATCAGGAGAATTATTTTGCACTGTGGCAGGCTTTTCATCACCTTCCAAACATGTCATCAAGCTTCATTCTGATTGGTGTACCATGTAGACTCTACACAGTTATCCAGTCTGATTGGTATACCATTTAGACTACACAAGTTATCCATTCTGATTGGTGTACCATTTAGACTACACAGTTATCCAGTCTTTGCTACAACAGTTATTGTAACACAACTATGTTCAGACAATCATTTGTAAACAAGTCTGCCTTTCTTTAACAACAGAGGAAACACTGAAAAAAGTAAAGAGAAATTTGAATGGACTTGTAATTACATCATAGCCTTTCATAGGAGGCAGCATACAATGAAAAAAAAACGGGGAAAAACTATTGATATCTCTGTTTCAGACACTCATTCCTGTACCCAGTCCTATGAACCATTTCTACATACCCCAGATGTGGACACTATCTGCAGCAAAGATGGGTGTGCGTGCGTTAACAGTAAGACACATGCTTTACACTTCTTCAACTGTTCATACTGATGGATACTTTTTGGCTCCTGCTGCTACAGTTTTAACTGTTCAATAAGTTTTAATTTCGCCATGTAATATTAACCATATTGATGTTTGGCCATTTGTCATTCATAACTGATTTAGAACAGCCCTGGTTCATCCACTTAGCAGGAAGTGAAAGTACATGCATGGTGTTGTATCTGACATTTCTTCCTCAACGTTATTTTTTTATGTTACCTGTTGGAAAGCAGAGAGTCTCTGCACACTTAAAAAAATGCATACATTTTCAGTGTTACTGTGCTTAGCTTTCAGTCGCAAGAGTTTCCAGTATTGCTCCTCATCTCCTGCACCTTCGCTACTGTCGTGTGCCGTGCGGCAGATCATTTAAGTCTCTGTGTAGCCTGTTTGCCAGATCATTTAAGTCTCTGTGTAGCCTGTTTGCCAGATCATTTAAGTCTCTGTGTAGCCTGTTTGCCAGATCATTTAAGTCTCTGTGTAGCCTGTTTGCCAATCCTCTCCACCATTGGACAACTCTGTTATTTACTGTCCCAACATTGTTCAAGCTCAACCTTCATTCTGTCCGACAGAACATTGTCCGTCCCTGAAGACTGGGCCCTTGAGTAAAGAGGCTCGTGTGCAAGAGGCCTGCGCGGGGACTAATGCTGGTGAAAATAACACTTGCTTGTGGCACATACCCGTATACATTATTACAATGATTAGCCTTTTGGGAACAACAGAGGCACAACAGTGCAACTACATTAAAACCCACTGAAATTCACTCCCTTTCTACTTGCAGTTTACAAAATGAAAGTGGAAGGCATTGTAAACGGGGCGGCTCTGACCACTTATACAATGGAGATTCAAAATATCTATAAAATAGGTAAATAGTGAAACCTTCTTACAAAAAATCATAATGTGTAGCCTCCATTTAAAGGAGATGTAGAAAGAGAATGGTTGACAGATAATTCCCCTAATGCTTATGCTGTCTTCCAGGGGATGATTCAAATGTGGAACCTGGGAAGAAGCGAGTTTTCTATGTTCACCGCAGCTGCATGAAGTCTCTGGGTTTGGAGATCGGGCAGGAGTTAATGGTCATCAACAATCCAGATGACTCAATTAAGCATGATGATGGCGGGTACGTCAGTGTCACAGACATTTCAGTCCCGCATTTACATTTACATTTTTGACATTTAGCAGACGCCTTTATCCAAAGCAACTTACAACAAATACATTTATTTAAGTAAGTGAATCATCTATCCATTAGTCATCATAAGAAAAATAAATCTATGCTAGGACAAGGGGCCATTGGCAGTCACAATGCTTGAAGAAGTAAGAATTACAACAACAACAAAAAAAGATTATTTATTCTATTTATTTATTTACAGTGGAGAAACTGTACAGAAGGGTAGTGGGGTTGAAGAGGTCTTTAGGGGGGGACAGTTAAGATGAAGCCTGAATGTAGCCCGTGTATCTCTCATTTGTTCTATAAGCCATGAAATGACTGCATTTTTGTAGAAAACATTAATTATGGAATGTGTTTGTTATATGTTACACTTCATGTCAAATTAATTATTTGATTAACTTATCTGACTTATTAATTTGTGTTATTTATTTTTTCCCCCAAGGTTTTCCTATGTTCTGTCAGGAAAAACCTGGCTAGAGGAATTTGCATTAGAGGGAGATCAGAAGAAGTTTACGGATGAGATTGTGGTTTCCGGCTGCTTAACTTGAGTTTTGGGAGCTGAATGGGATCCAATTTGTTCTGCACCCCTCTGTGGATGACCCAGACAGTTAACTGTGACATGATGAATATGTGTCCTTTCTGTAGAACAAATGAATGAATCAAATAAAACATGCAACTGAAATTACTACAACATTCATGAATATATTGGTTTACACCGTTTAAAAGTTTAATTATCCATATTAAACCTGCCTCAATATTCCCAGATCTACATGTCTAGGCTAGAGGGTAGGAGGAATGGTTGGGGCCTGCTTTACTTTTAGCTTCTTATTTTTGACCCATGATGTGTGTCGTCACTTCTGGGTCCACACGAAAGTTCTACATTCATTTTTCTCCGTCTGGATTTTTTGGAGTAATTATTATTAATTCAGTGTTCAACGAATGCTTAAAGAAATTTCACACATTGTTATTCTAGCAAGAATCTTCAAAATGTGCGAAAAAATATCTATTTAAAATATGGTCTCGTAACTTTACAACTGTAAAAGTCACAACGGTTGCTCTTCAAGAATACGGGATTCTAAAATCAAATTAGTGATTAATCTGGCAAATTGTTGAACGGGTGGGTTCATGCTTTCAAATTGTTAAAGTGGACACTGATATAATGCCAATGGCAAAATTCGCGAGAAATGTGAAAGTGGACACGGCAAGTATGTGAGCTCCTCGGTATTCGGTACTAGGGGTCAATTTGGAATTAATGGTGCGTTATAATACATCGTAAATACAAGTTTCCCACTCGGAAATAGAGCCAACAAGTCTCCACCCCCTGGTTGGTACCAGAAGTAAGAATGTATACAGGAGATGCTCCATCAGGCTTTTTACCATCAATGATTTAACTTAAATACAAAGATTTGACAGTTGGAAACTTCCCTGGTGTTATCAATGACATGTCAACAAGAAAGATTGCCAGCATTTTTCAGGATTTTCAGAAGCTTACGCCGAAGAGAAGTGGAAATATAAGAACAACAATGTTTTTCGAAGCTGTTGAATACAACCTGCAGTTTGTTTTGGTGCGTGACATGTTTTTTGGAGAGTTGTAAACTTAGTTAAAGTTTATAACTGGCCAACGTTAAGCATCACCTGTGGGCGTTCATGTAGTTTGGCGATTTCGACCTAACTCTCCTATCTCGGAGGTTCGAAATCAGAGGTGGGAATTCCGAGTTGGTCATGAAGGCACCATAGAAGCACCAGTGTGGCGACCCTGATTGTCCCAACCAATCAGCTGCAAGGTTGTACGCAAAAATCATGTATGACAGAAATTGTGACCATACAATGACGAGTACGGCTTGGGTGTGCTATAAATTGGCTAATCATACCAGGGAGAAGAGTCGACTGGGCGGAGTTACAATGCTGTGGTTCCGCCCATTGACATTGCCCCCTCCCGCTCCGTTTTCTTCACTTCTCATGCGCCATTTCGTGCAGGGGTTGAAAGCAAATACTGCCAGCTAGCTAGCTACACACTCAGTTTCTTTTAGCTTCAAGAGGACAACCTTAGTGTTATTGACCGAATTTTAATCTTAAAGCTCCTGGTGAGTATTTTGGTTCAAGGCTGTTTTTTCATTTTTTTCCCCTGACTTTGCAATATCTTTGGGATTTTTTTTTTTAATATATATATATATATATATATTTTTTTTAAACCCTGTGTGTTTTTCTTTTGAGCGGGCGGGATTGGCTGGCTAGCGAGATTGAGGGATTTTAGCAAGCTATCGTAGCTGGTTAGTCCAACATGCTAGCAGGATCAATCTACTTTTTATGTGGCCAGCTTTTTGGGCATCTCTTTTGTTGTTTTGCGAACTGAATCGATGGTTTGTGTAAACCGGGGCATATTTTCAGACTGACAATGTTTGCGAAGACCCCCTCTCTTGACCAGCTAGCTGTGTGTAGCTAGCTAATCTTATGGAAATTGTTTGTTGCTGGCCGAATACCACACTAATACTGTTAGTCGCTAGAGCCTGATTCATTGACCGTACTTTGCCTGGTGGTAATTTTTCCATTTTTGGATTTGTTTTCTGGTTTGGGACGTGTAGATTAATTTTGGAATGATGTTTCACGAACAGTGTTTTGTGGGAGTGTGTTTTTTTTCTGCAAGATGATGGTTCGGCCATTTTTGATGGACACGTTTTTCCTCCTCGACTGTCGTGCATTATTGCTTTGTCACATTGGCAGAACACACACTTGAAACATATTTGATATTTTTGTTGCCACCAATTAAAGGTTACTTTAATGAATTAAGTTATGTTGGTCCTTGCTCTCACACTGTTAAGCCGCTTTGCATACTGACTCAACATTGACCAACAAACACCAATGTTGGATAAATGTGCCACCATGCATATTGTTAGTAGTTTCATGTCCCCTCGAATTGCCTATATTTTTTTCTTCTTTTTTTTAATATAACTTTACAATAGGTGTCCAATTAACTGTAATCAAGCCACCCTGGCCTGAAACAGCTGGTCTGATTCTCCTCTCAGCCCTCAGCCTCTGTAGTCCCATCCCGTCCAAGTCCATCATTAAACCTACCAATATTATGATTGGTAGTTTTGGTACTATGAAATTAGTATCTTTTAGCAACTAAAGGGCTCAAACCCATGTCCCTGTACCCCCCACAGACTGCAGTGCCTCTGAACCTGAAGGCAACATAAGCAGTGCATCAAAGAGGCAATTCAATCCATTGCAGTTAGTTTCCAGGATCACTCCAAACATGACTATTCTTGTGTAGCAATAGTTAACTTGGTGAATGAATTAGTCATGTCCCCAACTGACCATGGTCTACACTGATTCTAAAGCCATGGTATATGTTTTTCAAATTGAAAAAGCTCTCTTGCTGCGAAGAACAAATAGGCTACATATGTTGGGTTATCCTGGAAACCTGCTGTCTACTATGGAATGAATTCCACCCTAGTGATCTAGTAACCTGCATTGAGCTGTTTGTAAAATTCAGGGCATCACCAGGCGTAGTTGTAGAGCTAGCCATAGAGGGTCAGGATGGAAAGTACTTGGACTCTTTTCTTAAAGAAAACATGAATGAGTGGTGCTAGAAGCCAGGGAGTGAGCAACCCCACAGTAAGAATGCATTAAGGCCATAAATGCAAGTGTTTTTTTGTTGTTTTTTTAAAGTCAAGGCGTAGACATTGCCTTTCACCCATATGTGTTCACACTGAATGTCAACTCAGCAATGTCAACAACATTCCACCATCAGAATTACTAGTGATTCTACTGAACATGTTCATGCAACCCAACACAACGACCCACAGTATCGTGTACCCCTTTACCCTGTGAATTGTTTGAAAAAACATGTCAGCTATTATTACCATAGTAGCTTCCACCACTTAAACACTGGAAAAGTAGGCCTAATAATACTCCCAGTGTTTCATATGGATAGCAGAGTGAGGTTCCTTGACTGAAATGAGCCTGTCCTTTATGGGATGGCCTTAACTGTTTTGCTATGTATTTGGCTCCTTGCTGAAATCTGCCCCCCCCTCCCAAAAAAACAACCAGGTAAGATTGTAATGATAACTCTGTACAGTTTCACTGAGGTGTGTTCTCTGTCGCCTCAGTATAAATCGCAGGGGGCGAAGTTCTGCATTCTGAGAGGGTGCAGCTGGAGGTTGTAGTTTTTGCTGAGAGCACCCAAGACACCTGCCCGCACACACTGGCCCTGCCCTCAGTGTCAAAGAACAGACAGACAGAAAACCGACCGCCCTGCACACAGACGCTATGGAGTGAGTGACGATGGTTATTTAATCCCCAAAGGTTGTTTACACCTCCTTTTCTTGACACTCGGGTTGGACGTAGCAGTACCCTATAGGGGAAGCTCACTGCTATTGTGGCCTAACACCACCACCACCCTGTTTTCTTCTTCCTTAAATTACAATGTGCCAGTGCCACTGAGATTATAATGTATTTCAAATAGGCCTATAATATGTCCCAAGTTCATGCCTTTTGCCCAACTGTAGGCTTGCAGTGCTAAATAGTGTACTGTGACCTTCAGATATGAGTGATGCTAATTCCTACACATGGATTGGTTATTGGTAACCCCCCCCCCCACACACACACACACACACTGTAATACATATCAAGTTCCAACAACTAGCTATAGGCTAGGCTATATGGTTGGTATTACTGTACCCTCCCTCATAGGCCTATGCTGTGAGTTCAGCGGGCGCCCGTACTTCCAGCAGCAAAGCTTTGATTGTTACTGAGTAAATTCTGGTTTGTCCATGAAAATGTGCCGTTTCTGACCCTCTGTCTGCATATCCTAACTTGATCTTGTTTTTACATGCCAAGGGAAGAGTGTCTTAAATTGATTAATGCACTGCACAGCAGTGTTTCTTCCTCCTTCTACAGTGAAATGTTAGGCAAAGAGAGATGCGATCACATAGGCCAACATTACTGTCAACATGGCAACACACACACACACCACACGAGAGAGCACGGTTGTTGTACGACCAACACAAGACTGTTTGAAGCTATGAGACACATGGGCAGTTCAGCTTGATTTTGATAGCCAGGCATGTACTGTACATGTGATTAAGTGCATCAAAACATGATGTTAGGGTAGTAGTTCTGATGTAATACTAGTATGAACAAGGTCAATGGAAGCAGCTGCGGCAGGCAATATTCCTTGAAGCGCTAGAATCACCAGCACTAACATTTCCTGCACCGTGTTTTGTTTGTGTTCTCTTAAAGTTAGCTAGTTGTGTGGTCTGTCATGCCGTGACACCGTTGATAATTGGTTGTTGCCCATCTCTCCCTCCCCCATCAGTCGGTCCCCCACCACTAGCAGCCTGATGGCCAGCAACGTGACCAATAAGACGGACCCGCGCTCCCTCAACTCCAGAGTCTTCATCGGCAACCTCAACACCTTGCTGGTCACCAAGGCCGACGTGGAGGCCATCTTCAGCAAGTACGGCAAGATCGTGGGCTGCTCCGTCCACAAGGGCTTTGCCTTCGTCCAGTACGCCAACGAGAGAAACGCCCGAGCAGCCGTTGGAGGGGAGGATGGGAGGATGATCGTTGGACAAGTGCTGGGTAAGGACTTAGCTTAAAAACAGGCTTTGAGGGCTGCTGAGCCAGGCCTTAAACCAGGCTTTGGGGTTTCAGAGTAATGGCAGAAAGTACTTACGAGTCGACTGTTTGTGAGGGATAAGAACAGGGTAGTCTTTGTGAGGGCTTACTATGGATAAAGATGTGACATTGGGTATTGCTATGGTAAACCATGGTTCCTTCAGTACTGATTTCTGTGTTCCCTCTCTTCCTCAGACATTAACCTGGCTGGAGAACCCAAACCCCACAGGTCAAAGACAACTAAGCGCTCCGCAGGAGACATGTACAGGTCTGCTACTTTTCAACTATAAAGACTACGGTTTTATAGTTGAAAAGTTTTCAAATCTGTTGCAACTCATTGATAATCATAACCATTCCTCTCCCGCTCCTCACACGTAGCTTATTATGGTTACTCTTTTTTTCCTCTCTTCCTCACAGCAGTTCGACGTTTGATATGGACTATGACTTTCAGAGAGATTACTATGACAGGTATGTGGTCCTCTGTCACTCAGTTTGTAGAGCATGGCACTTAACAACACTTTGGTTATGGGTTTGATTCCCGCTTGGACCATATATACTGAAAAATGTATGCACTCACTGCAGTGTAAGTCGCTTTGGATAAAAGCGTCAGCTAAATGGCATATATTATATTGTAGGTATGAGTCCAGTGCTTCCTTAGTCTCCATGTTATTTCCCCTAGCTCTTTTTAAATAAAGGAATGCAAGGAGGAGTCTAGATGGGAAGGTCATTAGGTCCATACATTCTCTCTGGATGTGCTTCTCACCCTCTTCTCTATTCTCAGAGTGTACTCATACCCCTCCCGCGTGCCCCCTCCTCCTCCCCCCCTGTCCCGGGCCGTGATCCCATCCAAGCGCCCGCGCGTCAGCATCAGTGGTGGGGGCAGCCGACGCACCAAGACCAGCTTCTCCTCCTCCTCCAAGAGCAGCCAGAGGACATCCTCCTCAAGAACAAGTCAGTGCCCTGCCCTCTCTATGAGGGTTACTCACCCAGAGCTCATCTAGTACTAACACTGCACTCAATACACTGGCAATACACCGAGTCCCAGTCGCAGCGTACTAGTGCAGTGCTTGCAGTTTCTTACACTATTCTCTTTTTATTTGTACTGAGTGAAGGTCTGTGTGTATCAGAGCTTGGTAATAATCACATTTTCTCATTCTCTCTCTCCCCTTCACGCTCAGTGAAAGTTGATGACCTGCAGACCATCAAGAAGGAGCTGACCCAGATCAAACACAAGGTGGATTACCTGCTGGAGAGCCTAGACCGCATGGAGAAGGACCACAGCAAGAAGTCAGGTAGGCTGCCCTGCAGGAGGAACCACCCTGCCTCTGTTGATCTGTTGTTGGTTGATCATGATTTGTTTAAACGGCGAGTATGCGCCGATGATTGTTCCGACCAAGCCCATTTGTTTTTGACCCAATCCTCTTGTCTTCTCTCACTCTCTGCAGAGGGGAAGAGCGTGAAGACTGAGCCTGGGGAGGTGTCCTCACTCCAGCACTCCAGCAGCAAGAAGGAGGAGGGGATAAAGAGGGAGAGGGAGAGGGAGAGCCAGGAGCTCAACGACTCTGAGGAGGAGGGGGACCTGCTAGAGGACGAGGAGGTGAGATGGAGGGAACAAGGGAGGGGGAGAGGAGGTCATGTTCCTGAAAATAGCTTTTAATCACAGTTTTGCTCATTTGACTTGTTGGTGCTGAACACAGCCTTATCTGGTCTTTCAGGTGAAGAGTCAGGAAAGAGACGATGACGAGGATGAAGAGGAGGAGGAAGGAGAGCACGTGGACGGGGACGATGATGGTGACAGTGTCAACGGAGATGAGGACTCTTAGATGGACGAACGGACGCACACACACCTGTACAGATAAACACACCTGTATAGATAAACACACACCTGTACAGATAAACACATCCACACTGCTCTGTGAACTCATGTTTTAATACTTACACTGCTATTGAAAAGAAAATTGCAAAGGACAAATACACACACACAGGAAATGCCTGCCCTAGTTAACTACCCTTTCACACGTCTTTTTTTTGGGGGGGGGGGGGTGAGATTAATTTGTTCCTGTTTTTGCCCTCTCTTATCATTGTTAAAATACATCTAGCATCGTCGCGCAGGTACAGGGGAACTAGCCGTAAGTGGCAGTATGACTTGACTTGGCCGTACTTCTGTTCTTCTTTCTACCAGCAGAACCAGTAACCAGTAACACTGAACCAGTAACCAGTAACACTGAGCCATTTGTTCAATCTGAACCTCAAGTCAAACCTTCACGTGATATTAAAATGAAAGGATGGGATTCTACCATAAAGATTGAGTTACAGTTTGAAGAGAACTTGATTTTTTTAGAAATGGGCCCTCCTCCTTGTATGTTCCTTATGTTCATTATATTGTTTTTTATACTGTTCAGTCTCAGTTGTACTGTAATAATAAATTGCAATAAAATATTCAAATGGATTTATGCTTGGTCATTTATTTGAAGCAGGTTTTTAGCGGTATTTAAGGCAATGGTGTTAGATGTAAGGTATCATTATTAGTGATTGGGTCGTTTTTTGGTTAATAATTCAATATCCATACTGTGGACCTGGGTTGGATCATTATCACTGTTTAGGTAATGAAATGTTTCTCCAGAGAAATGTAATTCATTGATTTTTTTTAAAGAAATGTCATGAACTGCACATTCACCAGGCCACAATGATGTGAGGAAAGTGTTGATCTTTATTTAAATATGTAGAAATACAACAATGGCACAGAACAATAGGGTTTGGTTTAATCCATTTGGTTACCGTAAAGTATATAATAGGCATCATTATAAATCATAGAACTGTCTGTTAATATTCATCAACTAATGGTGTCATTTTGCTGCATGCGCGTCCTGCCATTCCATTCATACGTGCATACATACGACCCAAGATTTCACTAATACAGGCAGACTTAAAATAATCCTATCAAGTTTATACAACATGAATGTCAGATACTGGGCCAATTTCTCCTAATCATAGTGGAGTAAGAATTGACTTCATTGTATCATTCCTCTGCATCGGTGTTGTACCTTGCCCATCTCCTTTGTGACCTCATCATGACAGGTGATACATCAGGGCTCCAAGCAGGACAAGCACAGCTGGAGTAAAAGATACAGGGTAGTGAGTGTACTGTAGTTTCAAGCACTGTAGGTTATGAGATCATATGCTGTTAGGAGACTACAGATAGCTGAACATTCTGACCCCAGCAGACAAACGTGACACGAAACGTGATGACATGAGGATACAGGGGGTATGCTCTTGTTTGGAGGGAGACGTTGGTCATCAGGACTAGGAGTTTTTCCTGATCACTTGACCTGACCAGGAAGAATTACAGACGCACCCTGATTATAGAACCTCTATTTGCCCACCTTGGGATTTGAGTGCACTGCTGCCCGCTGTTGTTGCTGCTGCTGTTGCTGCTGGTGTTGCTGCTGTTGTGTTTGCAGTGTTGGTGCTGGTAGGATCGGACAGGTTCAGCAACGTAGAGGTGAAGGTGGCGGTGAAAGTATTTGCTGAATAAGTAGGAATGGAACACAGGTCAGGACCCTGGGAAAGAACACAGGATGTGTGTACATGTATGCGTGTGTGTGTGTGTGTGTGTGTGTGTGTGTGTGTTCCCCCCTGTGTGTGGTTCATGCATTTGATCAGTATGTATGTTTCCTGAACACACTCACTGGCTTGAGAATCTCCGCTACCCATTAGGATAAAGAAGTTGGGACTGGATCTGGTGCGGGAGGTTGAATTAACGTTTGCTATAGTGAATTCACACTGGACAACAGTTCCATTGACCGAGCCACGGATGTTCCTCGTGATCTAGAAATGCAGATTGGTTTTTTTTGTACAACATAGCCTCCAACATTAGACAAGCAACCAGAGGTGTCCCAGTTCACTTATCAATACAGAACTAAATAAAATACACATCAACAACAATAACGTAAACACAAACAGCACTACTCTTTTACACACACACACACACACACACACACACACACACACACACACAAACAAGGACTAATAGAGTAGGTCTTTACAGTGGATATACAGTATAGTACAGTTAAGGCAGCCTCACAATCTCTGCGTTGGTGAGCATGTTGTTGGTGTTGTTGCGCGTGGTCGTGCGGAAGCCGATGCGGTTAAGTTGGGGGTTCGGATTCTGAAAACAGAAGAAAACCATAGCGGTGCCCTGCGGGGGGGGGGGGGGGGGGTCGTTATTACATATTTCGATTGCCTTAATCAACATGCAATAGTGATTTCAGTCCAAGATGCCTTTGAGGTTATCAATAAGTCTGTGTGTGTGCGTGTGCGTGTGTGTGTGTGTGTGTGTGTGTGTGTGTGTGTGTGTGTGTGTGCGTGTGTGTGAGGGTTACCTCAGTCAGGCTGGTAGTCAGTGCAAAGGCAACAAATCCACTGGAGTCCCCACGGAGCTGAATATTCAGGTCAGTCCCATTCGGAGGGGAGGCGGTGCCAGCAACAACAGAGCTGAAGAGGCAGGGCACACTTCCTGTAGGATCACAGTCGTCTGGGGACTCCACACACAGCTTAGTTGTCCCACAGCCTCCACGTGTGATATTCACCTGTCAACGACACACAGGAAATCCCCCATCATCACTATTGTCATCAGCTATCATCATCATCATCATCATCATCATGGTTACAGAATTGTAATCATAATTATTATTATTCATCTCGTCATCATCTTTCTTCAATAAAACAGGCTTTATTTTTCTACTGATAATGATGGTAATGATGTAGCATACTGTAACTCTGAAATCAGGACAGGTGGGTTGTGGTTGTGGATTTAGACCACCATTGAGGTCTGGTAGTGTCTGATAAACTTCTGATTCTGGAGTGATCTATCACTAAGTAGGGATTTGTCTCCCATGATGTTGGTTGGAGTAGATAGAGAGCCTCAGCCTTTATACCTCAGTATTATTGGCAAACGACAGATGTGCTGTTCCACTGACACCTGGTGCCAGACACCCCATCACCATAGCGACCACGAAGATCAGCCCTCTGTCCATTCCTAAGAAACACAATAAATGAGGAAATAATAAGAATTTAAACAAATTAAAATGATGGCTTTATCTTTGACTTATCGGTAGTTATGTTTACTTTAAATGGAAGTAATAACGTTACATTTTAGTAATTTAGCAAACGCTCTTATCCAGAGCGACTTACAATCAGTACATTTGTCTAAAGTAAGTGAATCAACTCTACATCACAATCATCGCAAGTAAGACTTTCTCTAAGAATAAGTTCCACAAGCATTCACAGTGCTAGAGAAAGGGAAGAAAACTATTGTTACTTTTTTATTTAGTTTTTATTAGTTTTAAGTTGTCTTCTTTTTTCCTCTATTTTTTCTTTGATATTTTAATAATAGGCTACTGTTTGATTTATAGTTTGGGTTTTCTCACAGGAAGTTTCTTTAACTGACTTGATTATGACTAATATTCAAAGAGGATTTAAATGTAAAAGCTATACAAAGTAAACTATTCATAAAAGGCTGAATGAAAAACAAAATTTGGACTCACCTGTGTTAAGTAAGCGGGCAGTTCAGATGAATATAAGAAAGTCTGTATATCTTGTAGTTGGGATTAAAGTCCTCTCTTCTCTACGATACTGCTCCAGCAGGATGTGATTACTGCAGTGGGCTTCAGTCCCTGAGCACCTATAGGTGTACTAATGGGTGGAGACTTTGTGTAGCATCCAGGAGTAGGGGCGTGGTCTCTGGATGGAAACAACTAATATGATTACACAATAAAAAACAATAGGTATGAATGCAGCAACATTTCCTCAACATTTACTTCCTCATTCATCTAGTCACCTGGTGCACTTTCTCGAAGGAAGCTTTGTGCTATTTTTTTTGTAGCAATCATATGCTTCTGGTGCTGGTTTCATTTGAATAATCCATGAAACAGAGTTTATCGACCATTAGTTGTAGATAACAAACATACATCTACATTGTACAGAGCCCTTGGTTGTTTCGATTACATTATTATGATATAAAGGTTTGGGTTAGGGTTAGGGTTAGAGTTAGAATGACAGCCATTGGTACCTCGACGCTGATAAAGAACTTGTGGGCTAGAACTTGTGGGCTAAAACTTGTGGGCTAGAACTTGTGGGCTAGAAAATTGTGTAGCTACAGTGCCCTCCATAAGTATTAGAAAGAGGAAGCAGTTTGTCTTCTTTTAGCTCTATACTCCAACAATTTAAATATCAAACAATTACTATGAGGTTAAAATACAGATTCTCAGCTTTAATTCAATGTTTTCCTTTTTCAGATTGGTTTTACCATTTATAAATTACAACCCTTTTTATACATAGTACCAAAGGGCACCAAAAGTATTGGAAAAAATCATACAGTGTCTAAATAAAGTACTGTATGTTCTGAGCACAATCAATACCACATCTTTAATTACTGTCCATCTTCTATACATGACTAGACTAACCTTAGGCTACACCACACTAGACTGGCTGAAAAGATGATTGGTTTAGGAAATTCAAAGTCTCCCGGAGGATCCTTCAGTCCTTCTACTCTGGAGCTGTGGAGAGCATCCTGGCTGGCAACATCACCGTCTGGTACGGTAACAGCATGGCCCAGGACAGGCGAGCTCTGCAAAGGGTGGTACGCCTGGCAGAAAAGACCATGGGAGCTCCAACCCCCCCTCTCCATGTCCTGTACACCAGGAGGTGTAGGACCAGAGCCTACAGGATAATGGAGGACCCTCACCACCCGAAAATTGGACTGTTCCAGCTGCTGCGGTCAGGCAAACGCCTTCGCTGTCATGCAGCAAGAACAGAGAGACTAAGACTGAGTTTCTTCCCCCATGCCATCAGGATCATCAACGATGACCCCACCAGTGCCCCCCTCAAGTCACTCACACACTCATTGACATCATAACACATATGCACACACATAATCATCCATTGCAGACTCATCCTCCACTGTAATTATCTGTACTGTCAACCTGTCATTGCCATTGTATATTGCCATTCCATTGCGTACATTGCTTCACCGCTGTTTATACTGTTTATATTTTTTAGTTTTATTTTATTTTATTCTATCTTAAAACTTATTGTTGCACTACTCTGTGGCACTGTCACTTTTGCATTTCACTGTATACTTGTATGCGCGTGACAAATGAAGAATCTTGAATCTCTTGAATCTCACTATCGGGACAGGCGATCGCAAAATGGTTCTCAGACATCATGACTGCACTTTGTTGAATTACACTGAAATGGAACAAGTGCAAGAGACACGTTGATGGAAAACTATGAGGAAAAATCACATCCGTAAAGCTTTTACATTCCTGCCTTTCCAGTCACTCACACATTTCTTAGTGGTAGTTTGGCTTCCTTCAGTAAACTTACTTTCTTTACCTATTTTTATACAGCAATGTCCAACATTGCCTTTACCAAGAGCAAGCATATTACACACACACACTTGCCTAATAATACATTAACCCGAATGTACGTTTCATTTGTTATCAGTGTCAGGACTGATACTGGTTTTACTGGTTCTAGCAGAAACGATTACTTTCCAATAACATCCAACTTTGTCTGGGTTTAAACACATAACCACTTCCTTTGTTCCTGTGTGAGGGTGGGTCACGAGACAGAGAGAGAGAGAGAGAGAGAGAGAGAGAGAGAGAGAGAGAGAGAGAGAGAGAGAGAGAGAGAGAGAGAACCCTGGGTTTTTAGGGATTATTAGAACATCAACCATCATCAGCCAGTTTTAGGAAGCCCTGGCTAGCCTATCCATTGTTCGGTAGTTTCAATAGTGAGAAATAAATGCCATTTAGCTGACACTTTTATCCAAAGCGACTTACATTGCAGTGAGTGCATTCATTTCAGTATATATGGTCCCAGCGGGAATCAAACCCACAACCTAAGCGTTGTTAGTGCCATGCTCTACCAACTGAGCCACCCAAGCATAACCCAAACATTTTCAATAATTCAAGCTCTATTTTGATATCATGATTTTATCCAGTGCACTTTTTCATATACAAGTCTTGCATTTCAAGACTTCCTTGATACCAAAATGAAGACTCTGTCGTCCATATCACGTGTGAATCTGAATGAGAGAGAGAGACAATGTTTTCTGAACAATTGTTTTATTTCCTTATGAATGCCTCTTTGTTAACCTTGTTTTAGTTCTTCTGGATTCATCATTCTGTCATACATGCATTCTTGTGGCCATTTCCTCATTCTCACTCTGTTTAATTTTTTTTTTTTATTATGTCTGGTATCGGTTGATTGGTTGATGGTGAAAATATGTGGCAGAGCAAGAGAAACCCTAACCCAGTTTCGGTCATGCCATCATGCATCATTGGGACTCATTATGGCTTTAATATGGCTACCATTGAAAATGCCAAACTGATTTAGAATAGGCCTGCTTGCTTTTGTCAGTGTTTGTTTGAAGATGTACACTAACCACGTTTCTTTCACTCATTTTCTCTCCCCCTCTGCCTCCCTTCTTCCTCGTCTCCCCCCATTTCTCTCCCTCTTTCTCTCTCTCTGACACCGACCCCCAACCCCTGCAGCCAGATTCCCCCAGCCCAGCTCCACCCCCCCAGATCCTGTATAACCCTACCCAGCACGTCACCTATGTTGGCTTCTGCCCCTCCGGACAGGCGTTGCCCGCCTACCCCAACTACCCTGCCCATGCAGGTACTGTACCTCAACTACCTGCAACACCCCCCAAAAACCCTGACTATAACATTTCTTGAACATTATCTGGGAGGTAGGCGTGAATGTGTCAGAGACTACCATCCGCAGAATACGTCACCAGCTGAACTACAGAGGCTTCAATGCAAGGTGCAGACCACTAGTTATCCTCAAAAAGAATGGTCATGTTACAGTTTGTAAAATGTCTTGTGGACAGGTAAGATGAATATTATCCTGTGCCATACTGTTTACAGCATACCGCCTCATCTGTGAAAAATGGAGGGAGTTAACTTGTTTTAATTGATGCTGCTGATGGAAGCAGTAGAATGTAGGGGGGGGGGATGGGTTGCGGAAATACCACATTCTAAACAATGATTGATTGATTGATTGGCAAATAAAACATGGTTTGGTTTGTTTTGTTTGATCAAACTACAACCATTGGACAACCAGAAGAAGGCCTTGGTTGTTTCATGACCTGTAATTGAATCGAGGGGACACCATATGTACCAGAGCCGGATTGGCTGGGTTAGGGTTAGGGGAGGTACGTACCAGAGCCGGATTGGCTGGGTTAGGGTTAGGGGAGGTACGTACCGGAGCTGGATTGGCTGTTTTAGGGTTAGGGGAAGTACATACCAGAGCCGGATTGGCTGGGTTAGGGTTTGGGTAGGTATGGACTGGAGCTGGATTGGCTGGGTTAGGGTTAGGGGAAGTACGTACTGGAGCTGGATTGGCTGGGTTAGGGTTAGGGGAAGTACGTACCAGAGCCGGATTGGCTGGGTTAGGGTTTGGGTAGGTATGGACTGGAGCTGGATCAGCTGGGTTAGGGTTTAGGGTACGGTTTTGAAATGTTTTCTCATTGTGAGGTCCTGGTATTAAATGTTTTACATACACACAAAACAATTTGTTGAGATATGGCTAATCAATATACTGTAAGCTAGGCTGGTCGCGTGGTGCCACCTGCTAGTCATCTATTTTTATTGCAGCTTTGAGGATACGATCAGTTACATGTAGATCAAACTGGGCTTGAGTGAATATATTGATTTGATTAGCTGTAACAACATCTCTATGTTGCTGAAATCAGACTAGTTCAAACAAATAAACAAACAAACAAACAAATAATAATTTGCCATGCAATCAACTTGTCAATCAATGTGGCTTTGTTTTTGCACACACCTTCAGAGGTTAAAAATTTGAAAAGCTTCAGACATGCCACAGCCAGAAGATAAAAGCCAGAGGTGAAATTAATGACACCGAACCGAAGAAGAGGAGATGGTATCAGAACCCTCGAGTCTGGCTTGCTAATTAATACATGTAATGAGGGAGAGAGTCTCTGTGACCCAACCCCCAAACGCTACAAATCTCTGTTGCCCCAGAGTGGCGTACTGTATCTGTCAAACTAAATTAAAACACCTCCACAAAACAGAGAAATATTGTATAGTGTATCTGGCTGATAAAAGTCAGTGCTTTATAAATGTTTTTAATCAGAAACCAACATCTTGAAAAGGTAATCATGAGTTACAAAACATGATAATATATTACAAAACAAAACAGAAAGATCATAACTTCAAGTAACAGGGTGAACTAAATTCCAGTAACCATAAAATACAGAAGAATCCATTTGATGGCACAAATTCCATAAAACACTTGTATATAAATACATCACATCTTAAATCCAGCATTTTGAATAATGTCATGACATTTCTGAGTTAGCTAAACAGAAGTATTAGACATTGTACGAGTGGTAATGGAAAACATTGAGAGGGAAAAAGACCCTGAGTTTACAAACATGATCAGCAGGAGTTATCCTGTAATAAAGTGCATTGAGTGTGACTCTCCTTATAGAATAAGACAAACTGAACCTGTCTGTGTCAATTGGTGATAGGCTTTTGTAATCACATAGAATTTCATACAACCTCTAAAGGCAGCAATGAACTTGTCATTAAAATAGAAGGGAAAAAAAATCTATGAAAGTCAATGTGGAGTATCATTGCTCAAGCTTTAAGGAGAAGCAATATGGCTTTAACTCAACGTGACACCGCAGAAATAGAATAAATAAAAACCAACCACCATGTAAATCCCTGTAAACACCTCATCAAATGTTCAGCTAATAATGCATTAAGTTACATTTAAATATTTAGTCCATCGTCGTAGACCATTGCCCTGGAGCGAGGACGAGAGCCTCTACGTGTAGGATCCTGCTCTCTATCACTCCCTCTCCTGTCCCCTTCCCTCTGGTACACCTCTCCCTCTTCTTTTTTCATCCCCCTCTCCCCACTACTTTCAAATTGTCTCCTCATGTTCTCAATCTTACTCCCTCGCTTTTCCTCTCCTCCTTCCCTCTTGCTACCCCACTCCCTGTCTACTTTTTCCCTCCGTGTGACTCCCTCCACCTCTCCCCTCCTTCTCGCCTCCACCTCCTCTTTCTGATTCCCCTTCTCCATTTCTCTCTTTGAGTCCATTCTGTACTTATCTTTACTGCTTCTCTCCATCTCTGCTCTCCAGTTCCTTTCCCCCCTTTCTGCCTTACTTCCCCTCTCTGTCTTACTCCCCCTCTCAAACTCCCCCCTCTCTGTCTTACTCCCCCTCTCTGCCTTACTTCCCCTCTCTGCCTTACTCCCCCTCTCAAACTCCCCCCTCTCTGTCTTACTCCCCCTCTCTGCCTTACTCCCCATCTCTACCTCGCCCCTCTCTGTCTTACTCCCCCTCTCAAACTCCCCCCTCTCTGTCTTACTCCCCCTCTCTGCCTTACTCCCCATCTCTACCTCGCCCCTCTCTGTCTTACTCCCCCTCTCTACCTCCCCCCTTTCTGCCTTACTCCCCATCTCTACCTCGCCCCTCTCTGTCTTACTCCCCCTCTCTACCTCCCCCCTTTCTGCCTTACTCCCCATCTCTACCACCCCCCTCTCTGTCTTACTCCCCTCCATCTCAGCTGTTGCTGTTTGACCTCTTCTCTCCAGGTTTCTACTGCCTCCTCTCCCCTGAGACATCACTATTTTGTCATCCTGACTGCCCCTCTCCCTCTTCCCCTCCATCTGCTCTTTACCACTCTTGCTGCCATGTCTGCTTGAGCTCCCTCTCTCCACCTCTTCTGTCTTATTCTCCCGTTCTGCTACTCTTTTTTCCTTCACTCGTTCACTCTTCCCCTTTTCTTTTTCATTCCAAATCCCTCTCTTTGAATCACCTCCTGTGCTACCGTTTCCTCTATCCGCTTCCTCCTCAGTCTTACTCCGCTGAGCAATCTCTTTTCCCTTTTCTTCTGTCTTCTCATTGTTACCACTTCTGTCTTTTACCTTCTCTCTCTTGCTCTCCATCTTTTCTCTTTCATGTGTGGGTGAACACTCCACTTCTTTCTCATTCTTCTTCCCTCTCTCAGGCCTCTCTTTTCTATCCTCTTTGCCACTTTTCTTACCTTTTTCACTCTTCCCCTCTTTCTCCACCTCCTTTTTCTCTGTCTCACCCAACTTCGCCAACTCTACTGTCTCACTTTCTTCCCCCACTTTCTCCTCTTCTCCTTTCTCCATTTTGCTATCCCCTTCTTTTTCCTTCCCCTCAGTCTTACCCGCTTTCTCCTCTGCCTCCTTCTTGCGCTTTTCCTCCTTCTGTTCCTCTTGGACCTTCTTGTCCAGCTTCTCCTCCAACTGGTCCAGCTCTTGCTCCAGCTGGGCCAGTTTGACTGGGTCAGACTCCAGCTCATCATCCACCTCCACCTCCACCTCCTCCTCCTCCTCGTACTCTTCCAGTTCGATCCCGTCCATGGTCTTCTGGAGCTGGGTCTTCACCTTGTTTATCTCCAGCAGCCCGTCCTGAAGGTCCTTGCACACCTCCCGGATCTTGGTGGCGAACTTGGTCTTGGCACCTTTGCGCAGCTCGTGGGAGTCCTTGGCAAGGAAGAAGACGTCGAGGGCGAGGAAGAGGGCGGACATGACGCCGGTGGTGACGCTGATGGCCTGGGCAGCTTTGGCAGCCCCTCCGGCCGCACCCAGAACCTGCACGGTGCTGATGAGCTTGTCTGTGTTGATCATCAGGGCCTTGCCAGCGCGACCCCCCTCCTTCATCACGTGCTTGATGTTGTGGTTCAGAGCCTTCTTGGCAGCGCTCTCAGAGTACTTCTCAAAGTCCCACCCCTGCAGAGTGTCCATTCCTTCCTATAGGGACACACACAGAGAGAGAATATGTGAGGGAGGGAGGGTGTGTGTGTGTGGGTGTGGGTGTGTGTGCGTGTGTGTGTGAGAAGAATTGCCCACCTGCACAAACTCAAGGCACTCCCTGATGTCCTTAATCTCATCCTGGTAACCCTGAATCATCTTCTCCACTTTCTTGCGGTCCATGTTGGAATGCACTGTGTCCGTGATGTTGGCCGTCGCCGAGGCGATGCTGCCCGCCGTCGCCACACTGATGCCCACTGCTGTGACGATAATGGACGCTCCGAAGGTGAAGGGGGCGAGGATCAGACCTGTGATGGTAGCCACACTGCCCACTACGCTGGCCACGCCTCCCCCTACGGCGGCCGTCACCGTCCTCTTGTGGAACTGGTCGGCCGCGTCCGCCTGGGCAAGCAGCTCCAGGATTCGCTGCTGCAGAGACGCCCCCCGCTGGTTGAAGAGACGCACGAAGAGCCGCGCTGCCATGAACACACGGTCAGCTACCTGCTCCACCGCCCTGGGGGGGGGTTGGGGGGGGGGCGAGGGGAGAGAGAGAGAGAGAGAGAGAGAGAGACAGACAGAGAAAAAGATGGACAGAGATATATATAAAGAGAGAGAGAGAGAGATACATAGAAAGAGAGAGAGAGATACAGACAGAGAGAGAGTCAGCACCTGTTATTTGTTTTTTTTTATCAAAAATGGGTCTAAAGTGTGGAGTATCGAGATGACAGGGATGACAAAAAAAAAAAAAGGGGAGATGCTCACAGTTCCTCCTCATTCTCCTGGAAATTTGACGCTTCATTCCACTCCGGCCAATCTGGAAACCCACAATAACAAGGACGTTATCCTCACATTTGACAAATACAGAAGGACAGCAAGACCAGATGGATCACACTGCCAAATGAATATGTGCATTCTCATATTCCCCTCCTCTTCAATACACAGTGTGCAGACCCACCTTCCACTGTCCTCCACCAGTCCATCAGGCCGTCACTCTCCTGGAACAGAGAGATGAAACTTAAATGAACATTATCTCAGAGAGAGAGAGAGAGAGAGTTTATATGAGAGAGAGAGAATTTATATGAGAGTGAGAGAATTTATATGAGAGAGAGAGAGTTTATATGAGAGAGAGAGAGTTTATATGAGAGAGAGAGAGAGTTTGAGAGGTACACACACCTCTTCAGACTCCAGAGGGTTTCCCTCAGTGGGGTAAGCCACCATCTCGGCAGGCTGAATCTCCACTGTGCTCTCCTGGAACAAAGATACATGTACATCTTATTGTCTGTGAGAGACACTGCCATAGACTACCGGACACAGGCAACACATATACAAGAATAACAATGACATCCACCCATGTCCTTGAGTTGACCTGCAATGGAGACAGATCCTGCATCTCCACGGCTTCTTCAATGAGAGGTTCCCTGTCAAGGGCCTGTGGGGAAATCAGGGGAACAAGGTTATCCTTCAAATGTAGACATTGCTACTTTCCAGGAGACCACTATAGCACTATAGAGAGATAGAGTGTGTGTGTGTGTGTGTGTGTGTGTGGTATAGTACAGGTGAGAGGACGAAGGAGGGAGGTGAGGTACAGCTGATTAGGAGAGGAAGAGACAAGGGACCCAAGGAGAGGGAGAGAGGGAGAGGTGGAGGGAGGGATGTGAAGCAAGGGACTGAAGGGAAGGTGATGAGAAACGTAAAAAAGAATAGCAATACCTCAGTAGCTGAGGTACGCTTGGGAATCCTGGGGAGAGTTGTTTTCACTCTGAACGACACCACCTGAGAAACAACATGGATTGAATCAACACTGAAGATCATGACCTTTGAACTGTGACCAACAAAATCAGAACCCTAGTGAAATATAACCTCAACTGAGAGAGCGTCCATCTGAAAGTTCACCTAGTCTAAAGTCTAACGTGAGTCCATCCACAAACATAGTAAGTTATGGTTGATTTATTGCTTATAATTGAAGTGACTGAGGGCTCACCCGTCTCTTCTTTTTGATGGTCCTCCTCCGCCTCAGCTGACCTCTGCCCTCAGGTGGCTCTGTGTCCATTCTGTCCTGAAACAGACAGTCAAAACAGGTGTAAAACCAGGTGTAAACAACAACAACAACAACTGATGTTCGCTGTGCTCCATGAGGTAGAAACTACCGCGTGTTTGATTCCATTCCTCATTCCATTCCATGCATTACAATGAGCCCTGTCCTCCGATTTCTACCTCCACCAACCTCCCCTGGTGTTCACGCTACATGTCAGCCTCCCCTTGTGTTCATGCTACATTTACCTGTTCAACAGGTCTGGGGGTTCTTCTGAAGATTCCACCGAGCACTCCTTTCTTCTCCTGCATCATAAAGATACACACATCACAAATAGGTGGGTTCATAAAGTGATAATGATGATGATGATGATGGAGGAAGGTGACCGGAATAGGGATAATGTACAAGACTCACTTTGGCAGTGGTTGTAGTTTCAGACAGACTATCGTTGCTGGCTGAGAGCTCACTGTGTGCAGAAAGATTGTCCTAAAGGGAAGAGACAGTCCTCACAATGATGACACCTGCATTTTGGTACTGATCTGAATCATCATAAACACACCTGTAATGATGACAAATGTTTGACCAAATATGCTGTTCAGGGGAGGCTGGTGGAGGTAGAAATCTGAGGACCTGGTATCAAACACTGATTTCTACCTCCAGCAGCAACCAACTGGTGCTTGTCTAAAACAACATACAGTATTGTGTATATTACACAGTACGTCTACAGCATGTGGTCCTCCTCTTAAAATCAGGTACATACATTTAGTTAAAAGAAATGAGTATAGCCTACATTTCAGTATAGTTCATATCTTAACCTATATGTCTACCTCAGCTGTGGTGTTGTCTGCAAGGCTGCCAGTGCTGGCAGAGAGCTTCCTGTTCTCAGTGAGAGGGTCCTGGCAAATGTTAGACCTCAGAGTTATCAGAAACATTAAATACAGTTGACAGCACACTACTACTATAGATACCATGCATAGCATTAAGGAGGCAGGTGGAGGCAGAAATCGGAGGGTGGGCTTATTGCAATGCATGGAATGGAATTTGTTTGATTACCATTCCTCATTCCATTCCATGCATTACAATGAGCCCGTCCCCCTACAATTTCTACCTCCACCAGCCTCCATTGCAAACTGTGGTACCTTGACAGCAGTGGAGCGTTGAGCTGGCTTGGGAGACCTTCTGAACATGCCAGACAGTCCTCCTGTCTTCTCCTGAAGCAGATAAGAGGAAGTGAATACACTGTAGAGAGCAGGGGAGGCTGGTGGAGGTAGAAATTGGAGGACGGGCTCATTGTAATGCAATGAGCAATGGTATCAAACCTGTGTGTCTGATACCATTCCTCAATCCATTCATTACAATGAGCCTGTCCTCCAATTTCTACCTCCACCAGCCTCCCATGGTAGAGAGACATCAGAAGCGAGAGACAGTGCAGTACCTGTAAATGTAAATGTAAAGTACCTTGGTGGAGTTGTTCTCTGACAGACTGTCATTACTGGCCGATAGATTCCTCGATATTAGGAGATTTGTGTCCTATTATTGAAAACAAAAACAGCCGTTTAAAGGAATAAAGCAGGGATATTTCACCATGTCCGTGATAGAAGACCAGAGTAAATCAGATACAGCTCTGATACAATATTACCTCCTCTGGTTGAACCCCTTCTGCAGGTTTAGAAGCTTTCTTGAACATTCCACTCAATATGCCTGCTTTCACCTGAAACACACAGACACAGTGTGGGAATGGTAACTTAAAAACACACTGTTTGGAAACGGCACCTTGCATAACATGCTATCTAAAGATAATTGTTTTACTCCTCAAACCAGCTCACCTTAGTGTTGGTGTTGATGTCGATGTCAGACAGACTGTCATTGCTGGCTGAGAGCTCACTGTGAACAGACAGATTATCCTGAAACAGAACAACGGCTGATGAGTGAAAATGATAAGAAGCAGAAGCAAAGACAGAATCTGCAGAGGCCGGAGACAGACTCACCTGTGCAGGTGTGTCAGCATCTCCAGACGCTTTCGGTTGTTTTCTGAGGAGTCCGCCGAACAGCCCTCCTTTCTCCTGACGGGAGATGACAGGTTATTTTAGAGTGGTTGTGAAAAACTTTTATAATCCCATTTACTGTAATTTACTGTAATCGTACAGTGAAGAGTGCTCGTCTCTGTCTCACCTTAGTGTTCTCAGAGAGACTGTTGTTGCTGGCTGAGGACTGCTTGTCCTGAGAGATGAGAAGAGGGTTAAATACTTATGCTTACTTATACTTAGTTATTATTTAATAAGTCACTCACACACTCACTGACATCATAACACATATGCACACACATTATCATCCATTGCAGACTCATCCCTCCACTGTAATTATCTGTACTGTCAACCTGTCATTGCCATTGTATATTGCCATTCGATTGCGTACATTGCTTCACCGCTGTTTATACTGCTTATATTGTTTATATTTTTTAGTACTTCTATTTTATTCTATCTTAAAACTTATTGTTGCACTACTCTGTGGCACTGTCACTTTTGCATTTCACTGTATACTTGTATTCACGTGACAAATAAAGAATCTTGAATCTTATGCTGATGTAAACAGACTGTGTGCAGGTTAGCCGACAATATACATTAGGTCAGGTAGGTGACCAACACGTTTACCTCTTCTGGTTGAGGGGTTCCAGCAGGGTTGGGAGACTTCTTGAACATTCCGCTGAATATGCCTCCTTTCTCCTGAAACACACATAGTGAGTGAATGTTAATACAGTAATTACACAGCACACCAACAGGATGTTATCAGAGGATCAAATCAGATCCTAACAGTGTTGCTGTGTGTGTTCATAACAGTCCAAAAAACTGCTCACCTTGGGGTTGTTGTTCTCAGACAGGCTGTCATTGCTGGCTGAGAGCTTACTGTGGACAGAGAGGTTGTCCTGGAACAAGATGACAGCTGACCAGTTAAACATGGAGGGCCGATTATACGGACACAGATTAAGGCAAATCCTGGACTAAATAGCACTTCCAATGATGAAGAACAATGGAAGAGGACTTTTAATCTAGGAGCAGGCGTAATCTGTGTCCTCTTACTGTAACTCTTACAGTAGAGTAGGTAACTACAGTAAAGAGACATGTGTGTTGATCTATAGGGGAGCACAATGATGCTAACATCCTTACCTCTTCTGGTTGAGAGCCTTCAGCAGGTTTTGGAGGCTTCTTGAACATCCCACCGAATAGACCTGCTTTCTCCTGAAACAGACAGAGACTGTTTAGCCACAAGACCATAGTGTTGCCACACTATATAATCTGGACACATATTGTGTTGACAATAATAATACCTGTCGACCAGGGGAGGCTAGTGGAGGTAGAAATCGGAGGACGGGCTCATTATAATGCATGGAACTGAATGAGCAGTGGTATCAAACATGTGCTTTACAAATGAGCCTATCCTCCGATTTCTACCTCCACCAGCCTCCACTGCTGTAGACACACCAGCTCACCTTAATGTTGTTGTTCTCAGACAGGCTGTCATTGCTGGCTGAGAGCTCACTGTGGACAGAGAGGTTGTCCTGGAACAAGACGATAGCAGACCAGTTAAACACGGAGGGCCGATTTTACGGACACAGATTAAGGCAAGTCCTGGACTAAATAGCACTTCCAATGATGAAGAACAATGGAAGAGGACTTTTAGTCTAGGAGCAGGCGTAATCTGTGTCCTCTGACAATACAGTAGGTAACTAAAGCAAAGAGACGTGTGTTGAACGAGGGGAACACAAACTCACCTGAGCAGGTGTGTCAGCATCTCCAGGTGCTTTGGGCGGTTTTTTGAGGAGTCCGCTGAACAGCCCCCCTTTCTCCTGACGGTACAGAACAGCTTCAATTGAATTGGTTGCAAATGATATTCTGAAGCTCGTTGTAAATGATTCATCGTGTCTTAGTGAAGGTGACCCAAAGTGGTTTTCCCAGAGTCTCAATGCAGTCATTTCTGACTCACCTTAGGTTTGTTGTTCTCAGAGAGACTGTCGTTGCTGTCTGAGAGCTCACTGTGTAGCGACCGCTTGTCCTGAGAAAGAAAAGACAAACCGTTCTAAACACAGAAACCTGTGGAAGATCTCAGACTTACTAACACTACACAGCACCACTTCCATAAGAACACTGCGAGTGGCTCATGTATTTGTGCAGGCCGAGGTAATGTATTAATCCCATGCTTGGGTAGAAGAGGGTATGAGTCATATTATGCTGCTAACATCCTTACCTCTTCTGGTTGAGAGCCTTCAGCAGGTTTTGGAGGCTTCTTGAACATCCCACCGAATAGACCTGCTTTCTCCTGAAACAGACAGAGACTGTTTAGCCACAAGACCATAGTGTTGCCACACCACATAATCTGGACACATATTGTGTTGACAATAATAATACCTGTCGACCAGCGGAGGCTGGTGGAGGTAGAAATCGGAGGACAGGCTCATTATAATGCATGGAACTGAATGAGCAATGGTATCAAACATGTGCTTTACAAATGAGCCTATCCTCCGATTTCTACCTCCACCAGCCTCCACTGCTGTAGACACACCAGCTCACCTTAATGTTGTTGTTCTCAGACAGGCTGTCATTGCTGGCTGAGAGCTCACTGTGGACAGAGAGGTTGTCCTGGAACAAGACGATAGCAGACCAGTTAAACACGGAGGGCCGGACACAGATTAAGGCAAATGCTGGACTAAATAGCACTTCCAATGATGAAGAACTATGGAAGAGGACTTTTAGTCTAGGAGCAGGCGTAATCTGTGTCCTCTGACAATACAGTAGGTAACTAAAGCAAAGAGACGTGTGTTGAACGAGGGGAACACAAACTCACCTGAGCAGGTGTGTCAGCATCTCCAGGTGCTTTGGCCGGTTTTTTGAGGAGTCCGCTGAACAGCCCCCCTTTCTCCTGACGGTACAGAACAGCTTCAATTGAATTGGTTGCAAATGATATTCTGAAGCTCGTTGTAAATGATTCATCGTGTCTTAGTGAAGGTGACCCAAAGTGTCACTGTGTGTGTGTGTTTCAGGAGAAAGGAGTTTTCCCAGAGTTTTTCCAGTCTCTCAATGCAGTCATTTCTGACTCACCTTAGGTTTGTTGTTCTCAGAGAGACTGTCATTGCTGTCTGAGAGCTCACTGTGCAATGATTGCTTGTCCTGAGAGACAAGAGGAAATGGTTAATCCATTATCTAACCTGTAAGACATCATCTAAGGATCCACCACCAGCCTCCCCTGAGTTACCAATCTGGCTGAACAAGTAAAGGACAGACACAAGGAAAGGAAGTAAGAAATACTGTAATTAGCCTGATCCAAGCCAAGTATGTTTCCAGTAGCAAAGCTACCATACCTCTTCCGGTTTGGTGTCCTCAGAAGGCTTAGGAGACTTCCTGAACATTCCACTGAACATGTGTCTTTTGTCCTGAAACACAAGAGTTCACATTTACGGAACTGCGGAGACCATTTTGTAACAGAGACACATGGGCGGATGAATAGAACAATCCAGACTGACTCACCTTGCTGCAGGTGTCAGACAGGCTGTCATTGCTGGCTGAGAGCTCACTGTGTAATGATTGGTTGTCCTGGGACAGAAATGGAGAGACTCTAGAAATGACATACTCTTGGCTTAAAACTGTTATTTATGAGGAATACAATTGGCTATCATTCTGTTCATACAGTCATTATGAAATGATGTAGTGAGGCTGACAGATTGGCATGTATGTTGGGAAGAGACTGTCATATGGTAACCTAGAAGAAACTAAAAACTCACCTGTGCAGGTGTGTTCTCCTCTCCAGGCGGTTTGGGAGATTTTCTCAGGATCCCACTGAAAAACCCTCCCTTCTCCTAACAGATTGAGACAAATGTACAGAGGTTTTATATATCGCCTTTATGATCATATTAATTTGATTATTATTATAATTATATTACTGCAAAGCTGAGTGGTTCTCAATTAGGGCTCACCTTAGTATTATTGTTGTCAGTCAGACTGTCGTTGCTGGCTGAGAGATCACTGTGTAATGACTGCTTGTCCTGAGACAAGAGGAACAAGTTTAATACAAATATCAGGATACACAGAGGCCAGAATACCTGCTCTGTGACACTGTTTCAACAGAAGCACATTCATCAATCAACACATTCATCAAACCAACATGTTAACCTCACACACTTCACACTCAATCAAGCTCAACTGACAGATGAAATAACCTCCTATTTGTCCCTAATTTTCCTAATGGCAGATTAATAAAAAGAATATGCATATTCCAACCACTGCAGGTGCAGTGTTTGGAATTTAGAGTAGTGGAGGCTGGTAGAGGTAGAAATCGGAGGATGGGAACACACGTATTTGAAACCATTCCTCATTCTGTTCCGTTCATTACAATGAGCCTGTCCTCCGATTTCTACCTCCACCAGCTTCCCCTGATGTAGAGTTACTTCACCTCTTCTGGCTGAGAGGCTTCAACAGTTCTGGGAGACTTCTTGAACATTCCGCTGAATATACCTCCTTTCTCCTGAAACACACACACACACACACACAGTGACAGTTTAAACAGGAAGTTCCTGTATCAAACGATCAAATCAGCTGGGAGTTCATAACAGTCCACACACACCAGCTCACCTTAGCGCTGGCGTTGTCAGACAGGCTGTCATTGCTGGCAGAGAGCTCAGCGTGAGCAGAGAGGTTGTCCTGGAACAGTGAATCAATACATCCATAAAACAAAACAGGAAACAGGAAACAGGAGTGGACAACTTGGGAATCTTTATTGACTTTACCACAGACCTATCTTGGGCTGTCTGCTGCTGAGGTCACGAAAGATGAAGTCAGTAAAAAAACACACTCACCTGTGCAGGTGTCTCATCTTCAGTAGGTTTTGGGGGCTTTCTTAGGATTCCACTATAGAGCCCTCCCTTCTCCTGTTGTTAGAACAGTAATGCAGTTACATGTATGCCCCTTCTGCACCTTTCAATGAAGAGTGTTTGTTGAATATCTTTGAACTTAACAACACTGCTCTCATCAACAAAGTACTGCACTGACATGTAATGACATTGTGAACAATAGTTTACAAGAAAGACAGAGGGGTAGGGATATATATATATATATATATATTAAAAAAATACATTTCCTGATGTATTTTATGCAATACCTGAGTTTGTTCAGTAGCCTTCTCTGTCTCCTCATGCTCACTGACCACTGTGCTGACCTAGGATCAAATAAAACAATGACATCAGCAGTCTGGAACATTGTATCAACATAATAGACAAATTACTGTAGCGCGCCCACAGGGGTGGAACGAGCTTCCCACTGTTGTCAGGACTGCAGAGTCACTTCCTATCTTCCGCCGTAGACTGAAGACCATCCTGACTGTCCCTCCTAAATACCTCTTTGCCCCCCACTATACCTCTGTACAGTTCCTCTACTGTCAATAATAAAACTTTTATTTTTTTATTTTTTTAAATCCTTCTTTCTTCTAGCATTGTGACTGTCAATGGCACCTGGTCCTAGCATAGATTTTTGCTTATGATGACTGATGTATAGATGATTCATTTACTTTAGACAAATGTACTTGTTGTAAGTCGCTTCGGATAAAAGTGTCAAAAATTTTAATGTAAACGAGGCTGAGAAACTGTTACAGTTACCGTCAGTGAAGGAGTGGAGACTTTTTCTTTGGCTGTTTTCCGGAATATTCCCGCCATCAGTCCTCCTTTGTCCTGAGAGAGCGAAAAATGTTGAGACACTTTTTCTATTTAATAACTGAAAACTCACTCTCACTCACGCTGTCTGATGTTGTCTGAAGAGTGTTACAATACAGTCTGCAGCTTGTGTATTCTATTGCATTTACAGTACTATTATGCCTGCCTGTGATGTGATGTATGAATAACATTTCCCTACAGACTAATAAAGCATTCGTTCATTCAATCTTTATACAAACTCAGTTGTTTGGTCTCGATATCTTTTACACTCTTACCTGTTTCTCCTGCTTGCTGTTCTCTCTGGTCTGCTCCTTGTCTGAGGTGGACTCTTCAGCGCTGGGGTCTGGCATGGGCACTGTGTTGGCCTAGAAGGACAGGGCTTAGGGATTAGCATAATACAGTACATAACCCCTATACGATAATCATCACAACCAACCACATTAGGAGGGAACATTTGTCTGACTACTACCACATGCTTAAATCACCAAAAGCACCACCTCACAGCAAGCAGTCTACAAATTAAACCTATCCATTTACCTAAATAACAACATTGACTTCTAAGCAATAGGGTCACCACCACTCATTCACAGAACGTAGGCCTACTCTCAAATAATCATGACCAGTTTCAGAGGAGGTACAGTACAACAGACACCAAATACATTGTTATCACCAAGACCACGAACACAGCCAACCACCACCAGCATCATCACCACCCTCACTACACACTCCAGTACCTGTGGGGAGGACCTGAACGGCTTGGCCTTCAACACTCCTTTCAGTTTACCCTGACAATCACAGTTTTAACGTTAAAACAGTGCATGCAGTGCACACACAGGCACAGAGACAGAGATAGACACACACTTGTTTGTTAACACACACACATACGCACGCACGCACCTGTTTGTTAACACACACTCACACACACACACGCACCGGTTTGTTATCAGTTGTCTGTTTCTCAGGGGTATCCACAGGCTTGTCCTTATCAGGGTCTGACACATAGCTCTGAGAGGGAACAGAAATGATCAGACCACAACAATAACAATAGAAGGAAGACTAGTGGTCAAACCAACAAGTATTGTTGCATCAACATCAAACAGGCACAGATGTGTCCACTTACAGTGAAGGTAGGGGTTTGCTCTTTTGGTGCTTTCCGAAACATTCCTCCCAAGACTCCTACTTTATCCTAAAAGAAATGGATAAAGAGCACCAAGTAGTGTATGAAATAAATAAATAGTGTATAGAAAATTAATAAATAAACAAAACTTCACAAACTGTTCTACAATGGAAGCCAAAGCCACCCAGTACACTAACCTGTCTGAAGTCCGTCTCATGTCTTGGTACCTCAGAGGCATCTGATGCCAACTCTCTAAAATCCTGAATAAGATCAAATGGTGAAGTTAGCGGTTTCTGCCAAGACGCCTCATTTGCATTGTTAAAAAACAAGACAGATGAACATCTAATTGTTTATATCTGTGTGTGTGTGTGTGTGTGTGTTTGTACGTACCTTTGTGTCCTCCACCTGAGTCCTCTTTCGACGGCTGTTCCTGACTGTATCACTCAGTTCCTGATATCAATACAGCACATTTACTGTTCCTTATCTTTAAGTAAACCTGTACAAGTCATTACAAGCTCCTATTGGCAGTAGGTAAGGAGAGGTAGTAGAGTAAAAAGATGCATTACGGTACGTATGGTGAGAGGACTGCACCAACCTTTTCAGTTGGTCTGGGAGGAACTACTGGAGTCTCTGCTGGTCTCCCTTTCGTCTCTCTCTGGATCAGGTTCCCATTGGCCTGACAGCAGCAGAAATAGTCACAGTGGGTTTTATTTCAAGCCACAGATGCACATGCTCAGTAGATAACACAATTCTACTGAAGAAGGACATTGCACATGCACACTCACAGGCATAACAAGATTGTTTACCTGGTTTTCTTCCATTGCAGTCCTCCTGACCCGAGTGGGTATGGCTAAATTGTTCAGTTCCTGATGAGAAAACTATTGTTAGGGCAGGAGTGCACATACTGTACACATATGTATGGCAAAGTTAGATTGAAGACTCTTCAGGCTATGACCTCTTCACCCCCACTACAAGTTTCTCTCCTGTCAATAATATTTATTTTTTATTTTTTCTTCTTGTGACTGCCTATGGCCCCTGGGCTGAGCATTGATTACTTTATCTTATGATGGATAGATGATTCACTTACTTAAACAAATGTATTTGTTGTAAGTCGCTTTGGATAAAGGCATCTGCTAAATGCCATAAATGTGAATGTAAGTTAAAAAATACTAAAACTTGTCATCTCAGCCTTGACCTACTGCATCAGATGCTCTGGGAGGACGTTCTGGAGGTGTTCTCTCTTTCCTCATGTTCTCAGGAACATTCCTGTTTAGCTGGAGACAATACACAGTTCCTCATTACTACACTGGCCTCTGCCAGCATGCACCCACACCACTTCCTGCAGTAAACACAAAAGCTGAACTCATGAAGAAGAGCCCCCTAATCAAAAGCGTATTAAAATACCTCATATGCAGGCTTTGGTGCAGGCTTTGGAGGGGGCTGAGGCTACACAGAGAGAGAGAGAGTGAGAGAGGGAGCGAGAGAGGCATGGGTGGGTTAGTTCATCTCAACTATGCAGCACTGACAGTAATCGGTGCTAAAATACAAATGTGTTTATGTTGCACATTTTGGCCATGGAGTGTTTCTGTGTAGTGAGCTGTTCAGATTGTTAAGACCTTATTGCAGTATAGACCTTCAACACAATTCATGAACAATGTGTTATGTGTTTCTTGTAAGCCTGCTGAGGGCTTGTTTGATGCTGTTGTGTAGGGTTAGGGTAGGTAGCCTTTGCTCACCTGCTTTGGTTTATTTCTCTTCACATCTGGCTTCACCATGCACTGCTCCATCCTACTGCTAGAAAAACAACAACACAGAAGGACATGCTCTTACACCGCACAGCTCTCATAGTTGTATCATAGTCTACAGTATTACACATTGCATTATACAATAGACTCCACTATAGATTAAGCTGTATGGAAAACATATTTTCTTCCTTAAAACTCCCATGCAGTATCCACCAAAACAAACAGCATGTCTGTTACGCGTCTGCGTAAACGCTCAGGTTTTGAAACTGACCATTCCAGACACCAAAGATGATCTCTCTTGTCAACACCGGAAAAGTCTGTGTCTACTCTCCAAAAACGAAATTTCAAACCCCACAACAACAGAGTAAGAGAAGTAACAAAAATAACACATAGAACTTCCGAAACGCTGTGAAATACCGTAATATGAATAGAAAGATGGGATGTACATTCCCAAAAGATTAAACCACACCCGCCCGCAGGCACATCTGTCTCGAGTTAAACCCACGCACCACGGCACATCCTTACAAAAAAACTAAACACGCCCTGCAAAACAGTAGGCTAACGCCAATCTTTCTCCGAGTGCTTTGCGTAACATTGCGCGTTTGGAACTAATAACAGATTTCAGCCAATACTTACGCGTAGGATAGGATCCAAATCCAAGAAAGTGGGATGGAAGCCCAAAACTCGTCAAAGTCCTTTCCTGCTTTTGTACCGTAATTACCTCTCTGGCTGCAGGCATGTGATGTGACACACGAAACCTTTTTGTCTTCCTTACCTCGGTTTCTAGGGCGTGGTTACCTCTTACCTGTAGACGAGTGGAACATCTGAGCTTGGTCACCTGTGAGACTCTGACTCATAGCTGACGTTTCATTGCCAGCAGAACAACAGATGATATCTCTGAGCCCTACTAAGCAAAACATGAAGTAAACAAAAGGTTAAACTAATATCTAGTGGGAATAGAATGGACAAACCATTAGTATGAATTCTTTGCATTCTGTAAACGTGTCATGGCTAGTTGCAGGGTCAGCACTAGACTAATGGATGAGAGACCACTTGAGAAAATCAAACCGCTATTGAGGATTATATTGTTGAACCAGCCGGTTCTGGCCACCTCCCTCATGTCCTGGGAGATTTCCAGTCAATGATCTTAATATCCAAGTACAATCAAATTGGGTCATTCCAAACCTCCACCTCTGTGCTAGAACATCCCAACGGGCATTGTTGTACAGATAATACACCTACAATCAATCCACCTAGTCTATATTAAATTCCATTCAATGCATTACAATGAGCCTGTCCTCTGACTTCTACCTCCACCAGACTCGCCTCATGCAATAATACACTGCTAACCACCATGCTTAAGCAAACACTGCTAGAGGCAGTGAGCTTATAACTTAGTTATTTGTTGAGCAAATACAGTATCAAAGGCAGATATGGAGAATGGTGCTGGACACGGTAGCAGTAGCAGAGGTCGGAAGGTGAAAGATCATGTGTATCTTAAGTCATAAAGTTCAAACAAATCAAACTGCATAAACATATATTTTCAGGCAATTTATTAGAAACTTCTAATACATTTATTACATAAGAAGATAAACATTTATTGCACACAAAATGTGTTACTAAGTTGACCAACAAAAAAGTAGTCCCACTCATACTAAAAACATTACATACAACACTGACATTTAACAGAAATGTACACAAAAACATTACAAAATTAGCTTGAACCTTACAACCTTACACAATGTAACTGTGTTTTCTTCCCTCAACAGGGTAAAAACAAATCGTGGTCTCCTCCCATGTTGCCAATGATGGTTGGGGAGCAGAGAGATGATTTATTCAGCATCAATATCCCATCACACAGAAGGAGACAGGGGGTCAGGTAGACAGACAGATTGATTTGCATAGCAGCTGAGACGCTTAAGACTCCAACCCTAGACAGGGAAATAGAATAACTCTAATGTGCATTAAAGGCATCATATAAATAAGAAAGGCACTACTCTTTCAGTAATATAGCATGTTTATAGTCCTAACGTAAAATAAGACTCTGAATTCATAAAAACCCTAAATATTTTAATATGAACCAAAAGTTCCTCTGAGAATCTAAGCATGAAAACAAGTAATTTCTTAAGAATCAGTGGCTAAAACAGGACACCTCTAAGAGCAAACAATCTAAATGTTTGGCTGAATGTTAAGACGATTGGCCATAAATTAACATGTGCATTGTGCCCAGTGTACCATTGGAGTGACCACCAAAGAGGGTGACCGTATCATTCAGGGGCCACAGAGTGGTGTGTTAGCGTTAACACTATCAAGATGTAAATACAGCTTAGGCCTTGCTGGGTTTGTGGCTGTAGTCTGAACTGCTGTCGTTCTCAGTGTTGATTTTTTTCCAGTTGTCAACATCGTCGTCATCAGAGTAGTCAATGTCTTTGGCTTTATCTTTACTGTCTAGGGTGGCGTCATTTTTGGGATCATCATCTGGGTTGTTGGTCGACTGCAGCTCGTCTCGTATCCCATTCAGCTCCACCAGGCCTTCGTGCAGCTGGTTAGCCACGTCCCTGATCTTGGCAGCAAACTCAGACTTGGCTCCCTTCTTCAGCTCCTTGGAGTCCTTGGCCACAAAGTAGATGTCCATGCCCACGAAGAGGCCAGTGAGCACCCCCGTGGCCATGCTGGCGATCTGAACGGCCCGCGCCGCTGTGCTACCTGCCACGTTGGCAATCTGCACCGCGCGCATGATCTCGTTGGCGTTGATGAGGATGGCCTTCCCAGCCATGGCGCCGTCCTCGTATATGTTGTTGAGGCCCGGGAAGTCACGGTTGTACGCGTGACTCTTCATCTTCAGAAGGTCGAACTTGCGCAGGTTCTCGATCCCCTGCTTGATGAACAGCATGCACTTGTTGATGTCGGACATCTTGTCCTGGTAGTCTGTCACGATGCCCTCCACCTTCTTGCGGTCCAGGGAGTTGTTGACCGTGTTAGAGATCCCGGCCCCGGCAGACGTCAGACCGCCCGCCGTGGCCACGGCCAGCCCCACCGCCGTGATGATCAGAGAGGCTCCCATGGTAACGGGGGCCAGGGCGAGGCCAGTGATAGTGGTCACGCCTCCAATGGCGCTGGTGGACCCGCCTGTGATTTGGGCGATCTTGGTCTTCTTGTTGAAGGTGTCGAGGCCATCTGCGATGGTGTTCAGGTCGATGACGTGCTGCCACAGGCTCTCTGCCCGCTCAGAGAACAGCTTGTTCAAGACACGGATACCTTTCTGCACCTTGTCAGCTGTCACTGCAAACGTTCTGGAAATAAAAAGTTCCTATGAGTAATGAAAGACTAGAGAGTGGATTACTCATTCACTGCAGGGTGTGGGGGTTTATACATGGGATTAGCTCATGTACATTTGCACTTTTTTGCACCAAGTGAGGGCCGACTTACTTGGCCTCCTCTTTCTCAGTCATGTCCTCGGCTTGAGGCAAGTCCTCCCATTCTGTAGAAGAAGAGAGGAGTCAAATTCCAAGGAATACCTTGTGTTGTGTTGCTGTGTGTGTGTGTAATGTATGTATGTATGTATGTATGTATGTGTGTGTGTGTGTGTGTGTGTGTGTGTGTGTGTGTGAGACTCACGCTCCACAGTGTTCCACCACTCCATAAGGCCATCCATATCCTGTAAGAGACGATCCTGAAAGTCAGCTTACTTTGCCCCTTTACCACTCGTCAGTCAAATACAGTAGAAAGAACATTAACAATAAACACTGTAAATATAAACAATAAACACTGTAAACATAAACAATAAACACTTGTAAAGCCAAAGACTGACAGTTGCAGATTACATTCATTGGTAATGTTGTTACAGAAACCAACCTGCTGGTCCTCTGTCTCAGGTCCATCGATACGCAATTCTTCCAATTTGTCGAATAGAGATTTATTTCCACCTTCATTCTGAGAGAAGACAATAGACAACACAATAAATATTAGTTTCACACCCTCACAGCAAATATCATCATACATGTATTTTGGTGTGTGTGTGTGTGTGTGTAAGATGAGATCATATTCAACTCAATTCAACTGTAGTACATATGAGGGTCAGAGACAAAGACCCTCTGTTCCTGCAATATAGCCCCCCTCCACTGATGAGGACAGTTGTTTGTATAGTATGATCAACATGTGGTATTGCCTGTTCAATGTCACAAGGCGATCAGCACCACCAACTTGACCAACTTCAGCAAAGGATCACTTAAATAGACACTAAACTCTCTTTCAGAGAAACCTTGTGATGTGGACATAAGCATTTACCTGTCTCACAAGAAAGGCATGTGACAATTACAGTATGTGACATTTATGTACAGACACAAACACTGACACTTCCTCTCAAACAATCACATCGGCCAGGGACCAGCACGCAACTCAGTGTTGACAGAAACTTAAACAATATCTCTCATCCTTAAGATAAGACTACAATTCTTCTGTGGTATTCTGCTTCTTCTGAGGTCTTCCATTCTCAGTTGGTATTCTAAGGTTCCGACAAGGGAACCCAAACAGGGTTCTGAGTCTCTGCACGAAAGAAGTTTGGAGCTGGAGTTCAATGAACTCCGAAGACCGTCATCACTGGCGGTGAACTAATTGTAGGCTGCTCAGAAAAAGTCTCCATCACTGAAACCTGTCTGCTCTCTATCCCAGAGAGCAGCACATGCCCAAGGGGGGTGCCTTGGACTCCTGCAACCTGAGGCCTGATCCGCCTCCAGTCCCAGCAACACAAGGCCTGCCGAAGGCCTAGGAGCTTATCCACTCAGAAGGTGTAAATATTGACAACAACCTTTCCTTCCGTCCTTGAACTGTGATGGCATTGAAATCATTATGATTTAGATTGTAGAGTATTTTATATCACTTATCATTCTTGTATTCCATTGCATACCATCTTGTGTGGCTTAGCTTAGTAATACACTTAATAATATAAGTGTTATAAGTGTTGTTTTCTCTTGCGTGGACAAATGGTGGCACTAAGAACAATTAAATAAATTATTTAAGATATTTGATAGACATCAAATATCATTCAGATCATTGGTGAGACTGGTGGTTGAAGTAATTATTCTATAAAATAATAACCCCGAGTAACTTTTAACTATTCATTCTTAGTGGTGCCTCCAGGTAATTACAGTATACATTTGAAATAGTAGCTAAATGTATAACTCCATAATTATCAACAGTCATGAGACCCTATATTTGCTACACAACTATATGAAACAATAACAGATAGTGTAGATATGTGGACAGGTAAGCCTTCAGTGTCAGATGCTGTGAGAAAACAGACATGGGGAAGTGGTTTTCTGCTGTTTTGCAGAAGTGAGAAGTCTCAAATCTCCACGGACGAGAAGAAAAAGGAAGCAGAGGAACAAGTTTGGGCACATAGCTATCTAATCTAATCCCCAATGCTAACGGACGTGAGAATCTGGGCGAGTGGAGTGGGTGTACAGGGCTACTGTGTGTGTCTGTGGGTGTGTTTTTTTTAGAAGAAAACAAATGAAAAACGCCCCCTTTTTTTCTTTTTTTGGAAGACCTAGACAGAGGAGCCAGTCAGCTGAGTAACATCACGTGGTGACAGGCATTTTGCAATCCTAAACTACCACTACTAAACTACTTAGTTTAGTGGCTGTTGTTTGATAAACAGACAAAATATGGAGAAGCACATGTCTAGCAGGTCCATTATGTGTTAGATCAGTGTTAGCAGCACAAACATGTCTCACACACACACACACACAAACACACACACACACACACACCTACCTCTGCTGTGTCACTGCCTGTAGCTCCCTGCTGGGCATCCGCCTTCTTCAGCATGGGTTTACCCTGAAACAGACACTCAGATTAACATTATCTGGGTTGTATCTCAAATAATATTAAACCCTTGGGGTGGAGGAATGTACACAGAGCAAAGTACCTAGAGATCTACAAACAACACATAGCACACAGAAGAGAAACAGCAGAGTCTTACCTTGCCTACAACTCGTGGCATGAATGGATTGTGTCTCTTTGGCTTTTTCACTTTGGCCTTAAAACAATAGAATGCAAAGAATAAATTCATTGAAGGGCACAGCAAGCAAGTAAGTAAGTAAGTACTGTAAGTAAGTAAGCCAATCTGTGTGATCCAGATTGCACGAGCCAGAACAGCCCATAGGGGCATGAGCCTGCTGTACACCTGGACAGGACACTAGTTGAATGGCACAGGATCAGGTATATGAATCTCTGAGCCGTTCCCTTTGGTTACCTTATAATGGCTTTCACAAAACAACATGAAAACATCTGGGAGATGACCAAATGTGACTGCATTTCATAATGATATAACCAAAATGAATTGGAGCCAGAGCCTGACATTTGCATGGCCACAGTAAGGCACACAGGGACAGAAGGGATAGAAGGAAGTAGGAAATACTATGAAAACAAATACTTACTGCTTTGCTGTCTGCAGGGTTAACCACCTCCTCCTCCTCCTCGTTTTCCCTCTTCCCTCCAGTGGAGAGAGATTCTCCCTCTTTAAGGCTCTCATCACCAGACTGGTCCTGAAGTAACAAGCAAACAAAAAAACAAACAAGCTAGTCTTGTACATTCTAAAACATATGTATAGAATGAGTATCTTAGTAGGCATGAAGGTCACTATACTACTTGACTGTGTGTGTAGTCAGCAAAAACATAAAAAGGACAATGTCTGGCTAGTCTGTTGAGCTCCTGGAATCATATGACACAAATCCCTCAAACTGTAAGAGCAGCATTGACACTGGATAACAGATTAAGTACAGTTATACATTGTGTACATTATATACAATGTGTACATTATAAATCCATGCTAGTCAGAACCCTACTAGTTAAGGCCTAACATACTAGTCAGCATTCTACTAGTTAAGGCCTAACATACTAGTCAGAATCCTACTAGTTAAGGCCTAACATACTAGTCACAATCCTACTAGTTATGGCCTAACATACTAGTCAGCATTCTACTAGTTAAGGCCTAACATACTAGTCACAATCCTACTAGTTAAGGCCTAATATACTAGTCAGCATTGTACTATTTAAGGCCTAACATACTAGTCAGAATCCTACTAGTTAAGGGGTAACATACTAGTCAGCATTCTACCAGTTAAGGCCTAACATACTAGTCAGAATCCTACTAGTTAAGGCCTACCTCTTCCGTGGCTCTGGGAGGAACCACAGGGGTTTCATCAGCTCTCACTTTCCTCTCTCTGGCTTTCATGTTCTCACAAGCCTACGGACATATATAAATCACTCTCTAATGCCTCCACTGTACATTAATACACACAAATACATAAAGATTTTAAAACGCATATCAAAAAGGCAATGTGAATGGTATAAACCCTTACCTGATTGTCCTCTGTGGTCTCCCTCTTCTTTAGTTTGTCATGTGTGGCTGTAGCCTTCAGCTCCTGTGGAGAGGAGACAGCCTGAGTGAACACACTCCCATATGAGACCTGTGGTGAAGGAGGAGCAGTGTTGTCTGTCTGTCTCTCTGTACTCACCTCTTCAGTGGGTCTGGGCGGAACTGCCGGTATTTCAGTTCTGTCCTTCCTCTCTCTGTGGATCAGATTGCTTTTGACCTGCTAAGGACAAGGACAAGCGCAGACACACACACACACACACACACACGGCTCACTCAGTCGGGGCGGACAGAGGTCTCACAGGGAGTTTGAGGGAGGAAGGCAAGGACAGATGGGGAGGTAGGAAGAGAGAGAGAGAGAGTGTGTGTGTGTGTGTGTGTGTGTGTGAATAGGTGACGTGTAGATGATGGAAAAACACCGTTTTGGGCTTTTCTTCCTCCTGCTTCTCATTGTCTTTGAGTAACCCGGCCACTTCAGTGTCCTTCTGAATAAGAGAGGAGGAATAGGTACTTGTCACTCTAAAGTAACTATCCATTTCACCTTAGTCATTGTAGCTAATATACCTACAACTTCACCGCATTGAACCCAAGACAACCATCATCATAACAATAAACAAAACCGCAACCATCACCACCACCTCCAACACCATCTTTAACATCACAAATCATCATCATCATCACCACCATTTAAGCCCCACCACCAGTGCTAAATACTGTGTATTCACTGGAATTTTGGTTGCAGAGCGGAATGGATTCAGTTTCGACATGGCTCCTGCCAATGCATTCTGAGGAGGAGGAGGAATCGGGTCATTGTGAGACTCAAAAAGACCCAACGAGACAGAAGCAGGAACCGACAGAGATGGACATGGGCTTTGTTATGCATGTACAGGAAGGGGTGGGGACACTGTTCACACCTGCTTGTTGCTGGACTGCTTCTCTGTCCCCCCAGGTGTTTCTTCCGTTGTCTCTGATCCTGTCTCCGGCTGTGGAGAGAAGGGGATGCCATCATTTCTCCATATCAGGGGAGGCTGGTGGCGGTAGAAATCGGAGGACGGGCTCATTGTGATGCATGGAATGGAATGAGAAATGGTATCAAACGTGTTTGACCGTACCATTCCTCATTCCATTCTATGCAATTCAATGAGCCAATCCTCCGATTTCACCCTCCACCAGCCTCCCCTGATCCATATCATATTCACCAGTCTCCGACATCCTTACCATCTCATCATGTGAAGTTGAGACTATCATAAGCATATCATCACACTCGCAAGGAGAATAACTTCTTACTTTGGGGGAAGACCGAAATGGATTCAACTTCGTCATGGCCCCGACCAGCTTGTTCTGTCAGTGGCAAAACAAAAAATTGAGGAACAGGAACATACAGGAATATGACAAAAATAACTGAACAGAAAATATTCTGGATCAAGTGACCAGTGTGAGTGAGAAAGTGACAAACACACACCTGTTTGTGACCTGACTGCTGTTCCCCATTGGCCAACATCTCCTCACTGTCAGAGTCAGACCCCTTCGCCTTGAGTTGCGAAACAGACATGAAACCAATTTTAGAATCACTGAATGAAGTTTAGATGGACGTCCTTGTTAATGTTAAATTCACTGGGATTACCCATTTGATGTAGATATATACTGTGTGGATTACCTGCTTGTCAGAGTGAAACGGGCTCTTTAGATTCCCACTCAACCCATTCTGAGAGAGAGAAGATAATTTAAAAATGGGGAGAGAAACAGATTCTATGAGTTCCTTATCAAAGAAATATGGAGGACCTCAAGATGACAGAGAGCAGGCCAAGCAAAGAAGAGGACAATCCTAGCATAACGCTCACCTGTTTGATTCTAGACTGTTCCTCGGTAGTGGTAGTCTCGCTGGAGTCCGGTGTAAATTCAGCCTTCTCCTTATCCTGCTTTAAAAGAAGGAACATTATCATTATCATCTTTAACAGCATCTACAACAGTATTCATAGATCTGCAATAGTATTAATAGCATCTCCAATAGTGAGGACCTGTTGGGTCTTTTGGTCTAGTCCTTTTCATGCAGTCATAGATTACCTGAGTTGAGGAGCTGAATGGATTCCTGAGAATCTTCCCCATCACTCCGCCCTAGAAGAGGAGAACAAAGACATACAGTAATACATCTTTACTTCCTTCTCTTCTGATGAAATAACACACATACTGTAGGTGCTGAGAAGCAGTTCGGGTCCATGCCAACAGGACACCTAAAGGACACCCCAGCGATGAAAAGGACCACATGAGGACCGGTGGAGGCTGGTGGAGGTACACATCGAAGGTTGGGGCTCATTGTAATGCATTGAATGGAATGTGGAATGGTATGTTTGATACTATCTCTCATTACATTCCATGCATTACAACAAGCCCGTCCTTCGATGTCTACCTCCACCAGCCTTCCCTGATGAGTAAAGAGGTAAATATGGCTGCAATGTAAGGTAAACTAGGTCACGGGCAGGACTCACCTTTGGGGGCTTCTCTGAGAGACTGTCACTGCTGGCTGAGAGGTTACGGTTTACAGACAGGTTGTCCTGAAGCACACAATGAAGAGAACATGTCCTTTAGATGTTTTGAAATAGGCAGAAAGACAGATTTCTGAAGGAAATCAGAAGGAAATCTTGAGTACCTCAAGATGACAAAGCACGACCATAACACTCACCTGTTTGGCTTTAGCCTGCTCCTCAGTAGAGGGGGGTTTCTCCCTGGAGTCTGGGGTAGGTTCAGCCTTCTCACCCTTATCCTGCTTTACAAGATGGAACATCATCAATGTCATCATCATTAATAGCATTTACAATAGTATTAATAGCATCTCCAATAGTGTGGACCTGTTGGGTCTTTTGGTCTAGTCCTTTTCATGCAGTCATAGATTACCTGAGTTGAGGAGCTGAATGGATTCCTGAGAATCTTCCCCATCACTCCGCCCTAGAAGAGGAGGAGAAATAAAGAGAGAAATAATGCCAGACAGATCCCTGTGGAAAATGACATACCTTCATGATACCCCAGAGAATCATGGGAACATGAGGTCAACAGTGATTAAGGCTAATCTGAGAACTTTAATAGACTTTAATTGATATTGACATGCAGGACTCACCTTAGAGGGCTTCTCTGACAGACTGTCACTGCTGGCGGAGAGATCACTATCTACACTGAGGTTATCCTGAAAAGAGACAACAAAAACAGAACCTGTGCCTTAAGGATTGACCTGATTGACCAAAAAAGCCAGTGAAACAGCAAGCTTAGATAACAGTACTAGTAGAAATATTGCATTATACCTGTACACACAAGCACTGGAAATGTTAAGTGATGCACTAAATAGACACACAGACACACAGACACACACACACACACACCTGAGAATGCGTCCTAGCCCCTAAGGGCTTAGGGGACTTTCTAAACATTCCACTGAACACACCTCCCTTCTCCTGAAAAATAAAATATGGAGACGAGGGTCAGTTAGGATATAGGCCTGCTATTGTTGACTATTGAAAACAATCAATAATGAGTCATTTCTTGGGTCGCTACCTTAGTGTTGTTGTCATTGAGACTGCCATTGCTGGCTGAGAGCTCACCGCCTACTGACAAATTATCCTAAAACACAGGAAATGGTAAGTTTAGGTAAATGTACTTCAGAAATACCTGAGCAGCAGGGCCTATGAACATATTTATAACATTAAAAAAACACATTACTATCCAGAACAGCTGTATGCGCTACCTGTGTGTGTTACCTGTGTGTGTTACCTGTGTGTGTTACCTGTGTGGGGGCAGAGTGGTGAGCTGGTTTAGGGGAGCGTTTGAATAGTCCCCCAAGCAGAGCTGTTTTTTCCTGAAGGAAGAAGAAGTATGTTAGTGTGCTCAGAATGCATCTCTACCCAAAACTTGCAGAAGAAGTGCATTCAAAAACAACGACATGAGCAGAAAATCATAATTCTCACTTGAGAGTTGTCAGATAAGCTGTGATTGCTGGCATACTGTTCCCGCTCCACAGAGAGAGCAGCCTGTGTGAGAATGGAGGACAACTTTAGAAACAAAAGATTTGAGAAACAACAATTCATAAAGATCTTACATAGGAATACAGCATACACTCACCTGAGCCTGTGTCCCCTCTTGAGAGGGCTTGGGGGACTTCTTCAATATTCCTCTGAACATCCCTCCTTTCTCCTGTGAAACAACGTATGAGAGGTCAGTCAGACCCCAACTCATTATGACCACTGATACATAAACCATGATAGTCTTCTCCAGGCTCAGAATCAAGCTCACCTTGGTGTTGTTGTTCTCAGACAGGCTGTCATTGCTGGCTGAGAGCTCACTGTCTACAGACAAATTATCCTGTATAGAGTATGGAGGTTGTGTCAACACAGAGAGTTACTGACAACATTGGATTAACATATGGATGTGTTAAAGGAAAAGTTCACTCTAAAATCACATTAACAGTAACATTAATATCACCTGCACAGGTGCTGAGCGTTCTGATGATTTGGAGGATCTTTTGAACATTCCGCTGAACTTTCCTCTTTCCTGGGAAAGGTTGGGGGAGGGAAGAGAAGGAACAATTGGCTACATACACCAGTGTGCCCAATAACTGTCTGCATGGACATTACTCCACACCTGAGGAGGTAGAATTTGAAGGACAAGGCTCATTGTAATGGATGGAAGGGAATGGGGAATGGTATCAAACACACAACATTCCTCATCCATGCATTACAATGAGCTGTCCTCCGATTTCTACCTCCACCAGCCTCCCCCTGTGGCCCACACTCACTACTCATTGTTCAGGGTATTATGTGCATCCATGCACAATGGATTTAGAACAGCCACATGAGCACAATGGATTTAGAACCACGTGAAGGATTGGTTCTGACTCCTGGATCAGTTCAAAGAAACTCGTGTCATGATTAGCCTGGAATTTATCCCAACAAAAATGCATATTCAACATTGGCGTCAGTTGACGTTTCACACCATGTTGTTGTCCCCTGCCATTCTCACCGTGACGTCTCCATCACACTCCAAATCCATGGTCTCATATCGCACTTGATGATCCTGTCAACAACACAAATGTCTCAGTGTCATACTGTACGTGCTGCTGTTAACAGTTTTAACACAGTCAACTCGTCATTCGGACCCACAGCATATGTTTTACAACAGGAAAAACACGCTTTTCGGCAGCCACCATAACCTATATCAATAACCAAAAGTCCCGCTTATTCTTTATTTTACCGATATAAATCCCGTACATTCGCTGGGAACAAAAGTTGGAAACGAGAGAAAGCAGCCGCGGCAACTTACCATTAGGCTTAGTACTGTTGTTTGTAGTAATCCAAAGTTGTTGTTTATCTGCGAGGCTTGCGTTTACCGATGGAAAAAACGAGTTGATCGGGGTGCGTTAAGAAGAGTGGCTGTACCGTAGTTTTCTGTCGGAGCGACCACTCGCTGGGCTGGTGTTTACCGGCCAGATGACTTTGTCCTTTGCACTACAACCTGTTGTTGGGAGCTTCTTGCTGTGAAATCGGTTTACGTTGTCTACATGCACTTCCCTAGGCCTCCTTTCTTTGTTGACTCTGCCTCTTGACTAAGGGAGCGTTCAACCAGTCAGGTAAGATATCCATCTTACCTGACCCAGAAATGTTGGCTGAAACAGGGCGTGGTCCATCACCTATGAGAGCTCAAGTTCCAAAACTGTCCCACTGACCAAAATTCCACCCCCCCACTGTGTAACAACAATATTGTCAGCATGACCCAGTTGCGCATCTATTTTGGCAAACAAAGTCATGAATTGTTACCAGGTATGGAAACGCGAGAGAGTCGGAGAGACACGAGCAATTAAGTTGTGTGTTGTCAGTAGAGGGCGTCGAATGTATGAATATACACTGTACAGTCGCTCACACATTCTCAACGCAGTAGGTTCAGGTGGAAAATAAAGTTCAAGTTGAAAATACAAGATTCATACAGTATATGCCCATCACCAAACCTGTCCTCTTCTAGTTTATAAAAAGGGATATCAACATGACATGGGACAGCCATGTGAGAATATGGAACCTAAATGGCTGTTCCAGTGAGATAGTGTCACGGCAAATCACTGACAGTAGCCTATAGGCCTATTGCCCTGCAATTGGATTAGTGATTGAATTCTTTATTGGCACAGACAGAAGCCTGGGTCAACTCAAAAGATAGATAACAACGCTATAAAACCATTAGGTGATACGATGTGTTTACATGTCTGCTAAAGATGACATAAGCTTCAATAAAACACTTGCTCATACATAATCTCTGGCTGGAGACAACTCGACAGTAAACGCATAGACACACACTCACTCTCTCTCTCTCTCTCTCTCTCTCTCTCTCTCTCTCTCTCTCTCTCTCTCTCTCTCTCTCTCTCTCTCTCTCTCTCTCTCTCTCTCTCTCTCTCTCTCTCTCTCTCTCTCTCTCTCTCTCTCTCTCGGTGGTGTGTCATCAGAATTTGAGATCCCGTACTCTAGGTCTTACGGTAATCAACTTGCACAGTCACGAGGCGAGATTCGAGGAAATGCGACTCTGTCTGAGGTTGACACCGTTGATAAACATGATTGCAAAGCGTTGGAAAATGTGATTTGAATTGAAACGAGCTATTTAGTTGCCACTTGTCAATAGAAGTCGAATCACGACTTTTCAGGTAAGTTTGTGCGCATGAGTGGTTAACCACGCCCATTCACATTGAGTAAACACTGAGAGGGATACTTTAGTAAACAGTAAGTCTTTGAACGACCTTCCCACTGCTGTCAGGACTGCAGAGTCACTCCCTATCTTCTGCTGTAGATCGAAGACCCATCTCTTCAGGCTACATCTTAACGGTCCCTCCTAAAGACCTCTTCTTCCCCACTAACCCTGTGTACAGGTTTCTCTACTGTAAATAACTTAATGAAAAGTAATTATTCCTTCTTCTAGCATTGGGACTGCCAATGACCATGGTGGCTGATGGATAGATGATTCACTTACTTAAACACATGTATTTGTTGTAAGTCACTTTGGATAAAGACGACTGATAAATGCCATTAATGTAAATGTAAATGCTAACAAAGTGTTTTGAGAACAAAGGGCGTGGTGCCCCTCTGTACTGTTGTACTCTGCTTTGTTGTACATTTGAAAGAAAGGAGAAGCATGGGGAGGTATCACAGACCCAATTAAACCTAGTCCAGGAGTAATATAGACAATAAGCAGATCTTGGTCATGGAGCCGCCACATACACTCACTGAACACTTTATTAGGAACACCTGTACACCTTCTCATGGTGGAGGTGGTGTAATGGTGTGGGGAATGTTTTCTTGGCACACTTTGGGCCCGTTAATACCAATCAATCATCGCTTGAATGCCACAGCCCATTTTAGTATTGTTGCTGACCATGTGCATCCCTACTTCCAGCATGATAATGCACCATGTCACAAAGCAAAAGTCGTCTCAAACTGGTTTCATGAACATGACAATGAGTTCAGTGTTCTTCAGTGGCCTTCCCAGTCACCGGATCTGAATCCAATAGAACACTTTTGGGATGTGGTAGAACGGGAAATTCACAGCTTGAAAGTGCACCTGAAAAATCTGCAGGAATTGCGTGATGCAATCATGTCATCATGGACCAGAATCTCAAAGGAATGTTTCCAACATCTTGTGGAATCAATACCACGAAGAATTGAGGCTGTTTTGAGAGCAAAAGGAGGACCTACCCAGTATTAGTATAGTCTTTCTGATAAGGTGCTCGGTGAGTGTACATGAGTGAGTGAAAGTGTGAATACAACATCTGACAGTCTATTGACTTCTTTTTCAGTAGAAATGAGGGCACTGACTCTCATGGACCATGACCTACAGGCAACATCGGGGGGTCTCTACTCCAGCAGCATCAGGCCCAGCCTGGAGAACAGACTCCTGGTCCAGGCCTCCTCTGTGCTGCCTCCGGCCCCCTCCATGCTATCCTCATCCTGGGCTTCCCAGCCCTCCTCCTGCCCCTCTCTCCAGCCCTCCAGCCTATCCTCCACCACCTCCACCCTTCTCTCGCCCTCTGCCTCCACCACCTCCACCTTCGCCTCCCCACTCCTCAGCACCCAGAACACACTCCTGAAGAGGGACCCGCTCCTCTTCCCTCTCACCTCTGTCCCCTCTCCCCTCCTCTGTGGCCCTCTGCTCTCGACATCCCTGACACTCTCTAGTGGTGTCCTGCCCCCTGCCTGTTTCCACCAGTCTCCCACTCTTTTAGCCGTGGAGGAGACGAGGGGCGGAGGAGGAGATGGAGGAGAAGGAGGAGATGGAGGGGATAGAGGGGATGGAGCAGAAGGAGGGAGACCGTGCTCCTCAGAGGACATGCAGACTTACAGTGAGGAGATGAGTGTGGTACGTGGCCCAACTGACCTGTCACTATGTCTGTGGTTGGTAGCCCCAAGTCCCCAACCAAGGCAAAACATAGACTATTTAAATTCTTCTTCTGAGTATATTAGATTTTTTTGTGACCATATTTGTTAATGCCATTGCACAGAATGTGCTCAAGTGTGTTCCCCCCGTCTTTATGACATGGCAGGGTTCTGAACAGGACTTCCTCATGGTGGATGACATGGCAGTTGATCATGAAAAGCCTGAGCAAACCATGACGAACAGGGAAGAGGTATTTGGGGAGATGGAACAGAGAAAAGATGAAGAGGAAGAACTCAAAGACAAAAAGGTGAGAAAGGAGATTCTACCAGATTTTTCTTTTTTTACAGATAATTTCATATCTCTACATCTAAGTCATTACCTGCCTCCCTCCCCATTTCCGTTCTTCAGTACCTGCTGCTGAACGACGTGTGCTGTTCTCTGGTGAATAAGAACACTGCTCCTGGACAGAAGGACTGGGATGCAGACGAGAGTGTGTGGACAAGGATCAAGAGCTTGGCCAATGATATCGTAACCAAAGATCCACAGTTTCTCCTCAAGGTGTGATGCTGAGAGAGAGAGCATACGTGCTCCTCCATTTCAGTGTGTGTTTCATGGGTATACCAGTTTACCATGCACCTAACTGCTACTAGTACAGTAAGTCCTCTGTGCTCATCATCTCCTGTCTCATCTAGGTGGCGGTGTATACCAGACAGGAGTTGAACATCCGTATCACAGCCAACTTCCTGCTGGCTCTGGCTGCCAGTCTACCAGCCTCTAAGCCACACGTGCGCAGGTATTTCTGCGCAGCTGTCCAGCTGCCCTCTGATTGGCTTGAAGTGGTGAGGCTGTACAGCACGGTGAGTCTTCATCAACATCTGTTTGCCTGTCACTCTCAGCTATGGGTAGTTTGTCTTTCGCTGTCTGTCTGTCTATCTGTCTATCTGTCTATCTATGAGAGAGTTTCTCCTATAACTAGCCCACTGTGATGTCATCCCACAGTGCTTCAGCCATTCCTTACCCTCCTGTCTGAAGAAGGCTCTGGCAGACAAGTTCAAGCAGTTCAGCGAGTATCAGCTGGCCAAGTACAACACACGCAAGCATCGCTGCAAACACAATAAAACCAGACCCAAAGCCAAGGTATGGCACACATGTATACAAACAAACACACACACACACACACACAGAAATTAATCAGGCTTATATACTCATTATTTGTTTCCCTTCTCCTCTATTCTCTTCATTTCCATTCATTCTCAGAAACCTTCCACTGAGCAGCTGGCAAAGTGGGCAAATATGCTCCGATCTGAGCCCACCATGCTGCAGAAATATGTGAGTGTTTGTTTGTAATAAGTCTGTGTGGTATTATGTGTGTGTCTTCTAGTGTGTCGTAAAGTGTGTGTGTGTGTGTGTGTGTGTGTGTGTGTGTGTGTGTGTGTGTGTGTGTGTGTGTGTCCGTCCGTCCGTCCGTCCGTCCGTCCGTCCAGATGGAGGGCAAAGCTGTGGTGGATAAGAAGCAGAGTGAGTTTAGTATGAAGAAGATGATCAAGAGGCTCCACATCAAAGGGCCTGCCAAGCATGTCATGGCTATACTAGGAATGAGGTAACACACACACACACACACACACAAACAAACTATCAGAGAGATATATCCAACCCACTTTGGCAGATGTTTCACAGATATGCTGTATTTTGTGCACAGACCTCAATAATATTGCGTTTTGGTACTTTTTTAACCTGCATACAATCTCAGTGATGTGTTGTTGTTTTTGTGTTTGTGTCAGGTACCCAGCTGACATGAAGGCGTTCACCCGCAGTGGGCTGAGTGGGGTGTGGGAGAGGGAGAGGGCAGGGCAGCGCATGAAACTGAAACAGCCAGAAACATGGGAACGTAAACTCAGCCAAGAAGGAAACAAAGCCCTCACCTGGGAGAAACTTATAGGTCTGTTTACATTTCCAGACACACACACACACACACACACACACACACACACACACACACACACACACACACACACACACACACACACACATACAGTGAATATTATGTATTATAATTATAGAACACTGTAACAGGTCCTTATTTTTTTTTTTTTTTACAGACAATAAGTCTCTGCCCTTCATGGCAATGCTGAGGAACCTGAGGAATATGATAACTCAGGGCATCAGTGAGAAACATCACCAACAGATCCTGGGCAGACTGACCAATGAGGTGAGTTTTCTATATAGATTGACCAATAAGTCCAATGGAGGAAAAAATCAAATCAAACCTGATTTATGCTGCTTTTCACGTGTCAGCACACACTTTACGCTGACCCTGCGTATGCATTTGTTTTAATATTTATAATATTTATTTTATTTTGACGTTGTTACAGAAAGCAGTGATTCAGAGCAGACAGTTTCCCTTCCGATTCCTCTCTGCCTACAAGGTCATAATGGAACTTGGCAGCACTTGTGAGTATCCTTCACAAAGACACACATAGACACATAAACATGCAGTGTCAAAAACAGCACCTGGAAAGTTCAATCCCTATCTTCCACCATAGACTAAAGACCCATCTCTTTAGGCTCCACCTGGGCTCCTCATCCTCAGACCTCTCCACCCCCTAACATCCTACATTACATTACCTGAACTTGAGAGAAAATTAGAAAAATCGTCCTTTCTCTAGCACTGTGACTGCCGATGACACTTGTTCTTATCAAAGGTTTTACTCACGATGACTGATGTATTGTTGATTCACTTCCTTAAACACTTACTTATTGTAAGTTGCTTGGGATAAAAGTGCTAAATGACTTTAATGTAATGTTATGTAAATGAATGAAACACATCAGCTATTAGTGTCGGAAGGACTGGAGCCTCACACCTCTGTACCTCCGTTGTTAAGTTGGTGCGTCGGAGAAAGCGGTCCCCACCTCCAAGGAGATCCTGATGGCCTTTCTGAAGAAGCTGCCGAAGAGCAAGCGCTACAGCCGTTTGGACTGGGAGACGGCGGGGAGGAAGAGACTGAGGGTGGCGTTAGGGGTGCCCTTCATCTACCGCATTTACAACATAAAGAAGAGCCTGCTGCAGAAAACAAGGTACACACCCACTTAAGACATTCACCAGAGGGAGGGGCCAGGAGGTGTAGGCTGACATGGAAAGACAGAGAGATGGATAACAATTGAATGATTGTCATGATGAATATTGAACCCATAGAGATGTATACTATTAAAGATCAACAGTTTCTATCTCTATAATTGAAACATAGAAGTAGAATTTGGTCAGACGGAACTCTGAGACAATCAGACAGACGGAACTCTGAGACAATCGCACAGACGGAACTCTGAGACAATCGCACAGACGGAACTCTGAGACAATCGCACAGACGGAACTCTGAGACAATCGCACAGACGGAACTCTGAGACAATCGCACAGACGGAACTCTGAGACAATCGCACAGACGGAACTCTGAGACAATCACACAGAATAAACACACAGACGTTCCGTCTGTGTGTTTATTCTATATATATTTTATTATTCTATATATTATGTTTTATATTCTTATTTGAAATCCCTTCAGAAGAAATTAAATCCCTTCAGATGCATCATCTCATTTTTGAGGGGTGCCTGTCCATGTTCTGTCTGAGACAGGCAGGCAGTCAAACCTGCATTCCTACATATACATTTACATTTACATTTATGGCATTTAGCAGACACCTTTATCCAAAGCAACTTACAACAATTAAATATGTTTAAGTAAGTGAATCATCTATCCAACAATCATCATAAGACAAAGTAATCAATGCTCACACCAGGGGCCATTGGCAGTCTTAATGCCAGAAGCCAATTTATTTTTATTATTTTTTTATTATTTATTAACAGGATAGAACTTGTACAGGGGGGAAGTGGGGGTGAAGAGGTCTCAAGGGTTGGGGTTAGGGTTAGGGTTACTACAGGGAGGGTAGTGGGTGTGAAGAGGTCTTAGTTAAGATGTAGCCTGAAGAGATGGGTTTTCAATCTACGGCGGAAGATAGGTAGTGACTCTGCAGTCCTGACAGTGGGGGGAAGCTCATTCCACCAGCGGAGCACCAGGACAGTGAAAAGCCGTGACCGAGTGGCGCGGCTGCTGCATCCATGTAGAGGTGGCTTTGCCAGGCGGGCAGCCGAGGTGGAAGAGCGGAGTGATCCTGCAGGGGTTTGGGGGCTAACCATTGCAAGTAGGTAGGGGCTGTTCCCTTTGCCACCCGGTCGGCGAGCACCAGGGTCTTGAATCTGATGCAAGCTGATACGGGAGCCAGTGGAGGGTGCGGAGGAGGGGCGTGACATGGGAGAATTTGGGGAGGTTGAACACCAGACGAGCGGCAGCGTTCTGGATGAGCTGCAGAGGTCTGATGGCGGAGGCGGGGAGTCTGGCCAAGAGTGCGTTGCAGTAGTCAAGGCGGGAGATTACAAGTGTTTGGACCAAAAGTTGTGCTGCTTCTCTGGTGAGGAATGGGCGTATCCTTCTGATGTTGTAGAGGAAGAATCTACAGGAGCGTGCTGTCGCTGTGATGTTTGCCGCACAAGATGGTGGTTGTCAAGGATCACCCCAAGGTTCTTAGCTGTATGGGTTAACAGCTAGGCCCCCTGTTACAAAAGGTTTGATCACCATGCTAATGTTGAATTAACATTTCAGATTCATGAGCCTGAACAATTGTCTGCCACCAATTCAACTGGGTGTTGGTTTGAAAGAGGCTCATTCCCATGCAAGAGCTATTGATTAGGTTAAGCACATGGGAATGGAATTCATAATAACATGATTGAATTAAGTTTGTCTTCCATGAGCATCAGAATGTTGTTGTGGTGTCTCTTGGTGCACATGATCACCACCATTCCTCCTGGTGCTAGGAGTATGTGTACTGAGTGAGGGGGGGTCCACTCAAAATGTGTGTGTGTTTCTGTGTGTTTCTGTGTGTTTCTGTGTGTTTCTGTGTGTTTCTGTGTGTGTGTGTGTGTCCAGAGATGGTCAGAGACTGTACACGGCGGGTCTTCTGGAGAGGTACCGGAAGGCTTTGGAGACGGCAGTGCAGATCTCGTGTCGTTACAACGTGCCTCCCCTTCCTGGATGCACCTTGATGTTCTTAGATTGTCGCATGGATTTCAACGAAACCTGGACCAACGCTCCGGACTTCTGCTGTCCCCCCGACCCAGAGGCAGAAGAAGGAGAGGAGAAGGAGAAAAAGAAGGAGGAGAAAAAGAAGGAGAAAAATGACCTCTCACCCACTGTAAGGACCCCCCCCCCCCCCCGAAACATCTAGAACCTTCTCTTCCTTCAACTCTACTTCTCTCACACACACATGCACAACATTTACGTTTTTAATTTGTGTTATTCCACACAGATGTTGGAGGCGGGAGTGTTGCTATCGCTGATGATTGCCTTCAGCGCGGAGGACCCCCATCTAAACCTCTTAAATTGGAGGCAGTATAGTGAGGTGAAACTCAGCTCTGACGTGCTATTGGACAACGTGAGACCTGTGATGAAGCAGATGCAGGTGAGAATGTCTTTTGATTGGCTGCTTGTCCCAATTCTTTATAAAGGTTTCCTTACAGTGTTGCTTTCTACCTTTTCTCTCACAGGAGAATGTACAAAGCTGTATCAACATGAAATCAGTATCCTCTTTGTTCTCCAAAGTAATGTCCCAGAAAAACAAGGTGTGTTTGGTTATGCTTTTGTGTATATTGATTAATTATTTGTTTTGTTTTTAGTGACCCATTGTATTTGGCATGATGCACATTTCTGACAGTGGAGAACATAATGATGCACTACTTTGACTCGTTGCTCCACTGCCTCCCTCCCCCTCAGGTGGACAATATCATCCTGATAGCTGATTTTTATATTTATGACTCAATTGAAAAGGCGATTGACCGATACAGAAAGGAAACCAACAACAACCCTCTGGTGGTGAGAATCTACCTGAGTGATCGGTAGGTGGTGCTTCTTTAACTCCTTTGCACACACTACAGTACCTGCTACAGTACAGTACCTGGAACCTTTCTATCATGGAAGTAGCTTTCCCTGTGTCCTGACTACTACTGCACAGTATTATATATCATAGTGTTGTGTTATTAACATAGTATTAAAATAATGTGTTTGTTAAAGTATATAGTATTATTATATGCTAGTATTTATTTAGTTTTTCAGTTCCAGTAGGGCAGAAAAGACCGTAGGCAGGAACTATGTGACGCTCACAGGCTTCAGTGAGCAGATCCTCAGGTGAGTTCCTCTCATTTCTTCTCTGGCGTCTGCACACGCAGTTGTGCCTGTGCAGGGAGGGGCCGGCGGAGCGGTTGTTCAGTGTGGTTGAAGTGGATGAGATTCGCGCTGTGCCCGTAATGTGCCCGTTGGGTGAACCCGAACTTTGAACCCCCTTTTCCAGATGATCACTTTATATACATGGAATTGTATATGTTTATTTAAGTGGTTATTTAAGAAACTTGAACTTGCGGTGTGATCCTGTCTCCAGGTTTGTGGCTGAGAGAGGCTCCTCGAGACTACTGGATCGTGTGGAGCACATGGACAAGCTGCACCACATCCCTCCTCCACAGGGGGGTGCTAAAGACCCTAACACAGCTGCTGCTGTCACCCCACTACCGCCCAGCCCAAAACTGAGGTACGTTTGTCCACTATGGCTAAGAATTAAAACATCAAAAGAGATTTGTCTTTTGACGTATCTGTACTGGGACCAGTGTCCTATTGAACTCCTCAACACCCTCTCCTCTCCTCTCCTCTCCTCTCCTCTCCTCTCCCCTCCTCACCCTCCCTCTCCTCTCCTCTCCCCTCCTCACCCTCCCTCTCCTCTCCCCTCCTCGTCCTTCCTCTCCTCTCCCTTCCTCACCATCCCTCTCCTCTCCTCTCCCCTCCTCTCCGTCGTGTCTCCCCAGATGGCGAGGTGTGCGTGTGTTCATCTCTTCCACGTTCAGAGACATGCATGCAGAGAGGGACATGCTGGTGCGGAGCGTGTTTCCTGAGCTCAGACGCCGGGCGGCGCCACACTGCCTCTACCTGCAGGAGGTGGAACTGCGCTGGGGTGTGACGGAGGAGGAGTCGAGCCGCACTGTGGAGCTCTGCCTCTCAGAGGTGTGCCGCAGCCAGATGCTGCTCGGCATTCTGGGAGAGCGATATGGGCTGGTGCCTTCCCGTCCACCTCTACCAGACCTCCCACAGTACAGCTGGGTAAGGCCTGCAGTCTATGTACAGTTTCTCTCCTGTAAATAAAAAAAAAGTAATCCTTCCTTCTTCTAGCATTGTGACTGCCAATGGCCCCTGGTCCAAGCATAGATTTGTTTTTCTTATGATGTCTGATGTGTAGATGAATCACTTACTTTAGACAAATGTACTTGTTGTAAGTCGCTTTGGGTAAAGGCGTCTGCTAAATGTCAAAAATGTAAATGTCAAAAAATGTAAGCTCTTTGGACACAATGTAAGGTTCTCTGTCAGGTGGATATTGCTATAATTGTCAGACAAATCGCTGGAAAGAAAGTTGATGGAAAGTGATTTGTTGTTGCCTTCTCTACAGCTGGATTCTGCTCCATCGGGGTTGTCAGTCACAGAAATGGAGATTCGTCAGTTCCAGGCCCTGTATCCAGACATGGCTCACAATCGCATGTTCTTCTACTTCAGAGCCCCCGACCTGTCCAGGTACACACTCCCAATTCTCCACCTTTCTCCTGAAGTATGCACTTGCTCTCGATCTAAAAGCCTGAGATTGGTCTCAGCATGGGCACTTCTTTCACTGTGGTTTAATCTGCCAGGTCTGTTCCTGTGTCATGGAAGTCCGACTTTGCTCCCGAGTCAAAGGAGGCTGAATCGAAAATGTCAGACCTGAAAAGTAGAATCCGGAACAGTGGAGTGAAAGTCACAGAAAAGTGAGTCATGTTGTTTCAATGTCTTAGTCTTGAGGAGGCTTTATCAAACTCTTGCTTCATGTCCTCTACCTGTACTGTACCTCTCCCTCTCTCTCTCTCTCCCTCTAACTCTCCCTCCCTCCCTCCCTTCCTCCCTCTCTCAGCTACCCCTGTGAATGGGGCGGTGTCGTTGATGGGAAGCCCTATGTGAAAGGCCTGGAGGAGTTTGGGAAGGCGGTGCTGGAGGACCTGTGGCAGGCCATGCAGAAGCAGTTTGTGGAGGTCAGAGACTTTGAAGATGACAGAAAACTCAAATGAAAAGGCCTTAAATTCCACAGTCTTGTTTTTCACCCGTCATCTTACTGAAGTGGTCTGTTTGACAGGAAGCTGATGAGACTGATGTCGGGTCCGATATCTCGGAGCAGGAGGTGCACCAGGGGGCGCTGCAGAGGCAGTTCTTTGGGCGGGCCAAGGTGCTGTTTGGGGCAGTAGGGAAGGTGCAGGAGACTCAGCTCAAGGGAGGGCTGGTACTGCTGGAGGGAGCTCCAGGAGAGGGCAAAACTGTCTTCATGGTAAACTATAACACATACACACACACACACACACACACACACATACCTAGATGATAGATCTTTGACATTCTCTCTCCGCCATGCTTGTAGGCTGCTCTGGCAAATGCCCTCAGAACCCCTGACAAGACCTGGAAAACCCCTACATGTCATGTCATATCCTACTCTACTGCTGCGAGCCAATCAGCACGCACTGTGGAGAACCTTCTGCGCTGCTTGGTCCAATGGTTGAGGAGAAGAAAGGAAGAAGAGGAGGACTCGCCTCTTCCTTCGTCTTCTAAGTGAGTGTGATGGAATCCTTTTGATCAGGTTCTTGTCAAATGTACTTCCAAATGGAAAGGAAAGACATTTAACAGTATGCAACTAGTCAAAACTAGTTAATTGCAACACCAATTCATCCGTCTGTTTAATCATAGAGATCTGCTGGCAGAATTCCACTCCAATTTGAGTGACACCAGGAAGGACCAACCGCTGGCCTTGCTAATTGATGGGGCAGAGCTTGTGCAGGATTCCAGGGGCCAGCTGAGCTCTGATTGGATACCACAGCAACTCCCACAGGTAAGAGACACTGAGCTGAAACATACGCAGCGATTTTCAGTCAGTCATGAGTCCATTTACTGTTTATGTATACATATCTTTAACTTCTACATGATAAACGCGATATAGTCAGGGCTCCCTTGAAAAATATTCATATCAATGGGGCTTACCTGGATGAAATAAAGTAAACAGAGATTTTAGAATACAAATGCTCGATGAAGTAAATATGGTTTAGCATTTAACAGATCTTGCACCTAACTCCTTTGCTCATTTGTTTATTTTTCAGGGTGTGTCTTTGGTGCTTAGCATCACGTCCGGTTCTGACCTGCTCCAAACCCTGGCCAAGAAGAAAGGGGCTGTCCTGATGCCACTAGGGCCGTTATCTTTGCCAGACAGGAAGGACATAGTTCAGAAGGAACTCGATGTTTATGGGAAGAAACTCAGTGACTCTGCCTTCAACAACCAGGTTATTGCTGTGGAGAGTTTACTCACTGTGTTGTGAATACTATGGATTTCTCCATGTTGTATATTTTCACAATCAATTTAATTGTCTGTGTCTGTGTCTGTGTTTCTGTGTCTGTGTCTGTGTGTGTACAGCTTCAGACACTCCTGATGAAGAAGGGAGCTGTGAGTCCACTCTACCTGCACCTGGCCTGTGAAGACCTGAGGAACTTTGCATCCTTTGACAAGGTCTGACATGTCATCATGTCATCATGTCACAATGACCCGTAGCTTTAGTCACTATGATCAGTGGGACAAGAGGGAGAGACAATGATTATTGTCCATTCATTGACGATGATAGTTGTTGGTGGTGGTGATGATGATGATGATGATGATGATGGTGGTGGCTGATGATGATCATGATGGTGGTGGTGATGAGGATGATGATGATGACGGTGGTGGTGAAGATGATGGTGATAGTGATAATGATTATCGTGATGATGAGGAGGATGATGATGATGATGATAATAAAGACCATGACGTCCATGTTCCAGATCAGGGAGAGTCTCCAGGCTCTTCCTCAGTCTCTGTGTGAGCTGGTCCTGTGCAGTCTGAGACGCCTGGAGTCCCAGTATGGACAAGACTACATGCTTGGGACAGTGACAACACTGATTTTCAGCAGAACAGGTAAGAGAGAGCACCTCAAAATCATCTCATTCATTACACACTGCAACTGTGAATACACAAAACCATCTCATTCATAACACACTGCAACTGTGAATACACAAATCTTTTCAACGCATGTACCTCTTGCCGATGCTACACACACTCTGGCACCCATGTGTTCCCTTCCTGTCCTATCCTATCCAGAGCTGGGTTCAAATAGTATTTTAAATACTTGATGGAGATTGCCTGGCACAATGGAACCAATTCAACAGTCCCAAAAGTGCTAACCCTGTGGTCCCTTGAAAGCATTTTAAATAAAACATTTTGGCCAGATGCCTGGTCCCTCGCAGTGATCTGCCATGCAGTTGTCATGACAACGGCCTTCTGCTTCCATTGCAGACCTGAGGGAGAGGGACCTGTATGCCATACTGAACATGTGGATGGACCTGACCTCTCGTGACGAGGTCACATGGCAGGATGTACTGCACCTGGCCAGAAAGCCCAAACGGTGCATCCCCATGGCAACCTTCACTCACATGGTGCAGAATTTACAGAGGTACAGAACTGTTCAAAACGTGAGACTATCAGAGGTCAGCATTATAGCAATGTAGAGCCCAATCTCTCATGTATAATGACATATCTTAATCTTGCAGCCTGATTGGTCTGTCTCACTGTCACGGCCCGGATGACCTCCTGGCTCTGACCAATCCAGAGGTGAGGCGGGGATTTGAGTATTTCGTCCATCTCCCAGAGTTAATGAGAGTCAAGGCTCATCTTCTGATTGCAGGTACTGGGCCACACACACACACACACACACACACACACACACACACACACACACACAGACAACTCAGGTAGTCTCTGCCTACCTCCATGCAGATGTTTAGGTACAGTAACCGTGTTACAGAGTTTGTTTGTAATTGAAAGTCTCCCATTCGCAGCACATCTATGGGTGCAGTCGGATCCCCAGGGAACTGACACATTTCTTCACTGTGAGGCCAACTCCATCAAGCACCTGCCTTTCCACCTGGTTAGTGCCACTGCCTTTAACCTTTGACCTGTCCACACTAGCACACCAATTAGCATGCATGGCCAATACATGACTTTATTTTATGCGAAGTGTGAATATTGGAACGTAGACACAAACTCATGTTGAATGTTTTTCGCTCAGACGGTCAGTGGCCAGGGGGCGACAGTACGTCTCCTGCTCTCCAATTATCACTTCCTGTTTGCCAACGTGCGCCACGGCCTCCTGCACCACATCCTGGAGACGTACGGTGTGTATAGTGAGTCACATGTGCACAACAGTCGACAAGCTCGTTCCATTTGACCTTGTGACCCCTGTCAGTGGGTCTCACCCTGTCACCTGGTGTACTTGACATCTCCCTCTCTATCATTCTCTCTCCTGCAGGTAAACAGAGTGAGTTCGTGGAGCCTGCAGGTAATCGATACTTTCGTAGCAATTGCGTAAAAAAGGCCTCTCATATACTACTGTGACGATTCACCCACCTACACATGACGGCGTCCGTCTGATGAAATCACTGATTGGTTGAGGGTTTTTTTCGGCTCATTCTTCAGCGGGTGCTCAAGGCTGTTGGGAGGACTGTCGGAGTTTCCTGCAGCGTCACGCTGCACTCCTGTCCACATGGCCAGCTCTGTTTGTGCAGCAAGCTCTGAACGAGCCCCAGGACACCCCTGCCCACGCCTGGGCACAAGGCCTGCGGGGGACAGGCCAGGCTCGCCTGGTGAAGTGGCTGAACAGTGCCAAACACACCCAGCGGGAGACTAGGTACTGCACTGGTCACCCTCAACCTCTTGGTTTTTCTGTGTAATTTGTGTTACCTCTTTTGATTCTGTACAACGGTATAAATAATTTGGTATATTATTGTGGGGATAGATGTGGGGTTATTTAGTTGCGACAAAGCAGAGCTATTTCTTTCTGAGACCAGGTTATATTGAAATATTGTTGTAATATATCCAAGCTTAGGTTTTTGGTTACCCTCAGGCTATTGATTTTTGGGGCCAGGTTTTTATATTTTAAGTCCTCTGTCTTTTCCTCAGTGAGCTGGTCTCCACCTTCCTCTCTGAGCCCACCTGTGTGACTGTGAGTCCAGGAGGGGACATGATGGTAGTGGGAACAGGTGAGGGGACCCTCCACCTCATCCACACTGAGACTGGACAGGTACAGTAACCTCCTGCTCTCTTTCTCTCTCTCTCTCTCTCTCTCTTTCTCTCATTCTCTCTCTCTCTGTCACACTCAACTATCTTTTCTGTCTCTATCTCTTTCTCTCTCTCTCTCTCTGTCACACTCAACTATCTGCCGCTGTCGTCAAGGAAACAAACAGACATTTTAGGAACACTCAAACATGCTTGTTACTATTCAAACCATCAATCAATCAATCAAGTTTATTTGTATAACGCTTTTTACACAGACAAATGTCACAAAGTGCTTCACAACAAAATAAAACTAAACAATGAATACAATACAAACAATATGATGTAACACCAAATCATAGACCCCCAAACAAGCATAGATGAGCTAAAAGGGGTATTACTAATGGGTATGACTTGCGTAGTTTCATGTCTGGAAATAATGTGGGACCACATGGGTTCAGGAAGCCATGTCGCTGGTGAGCAGCTGTGACGGCGTCTCTGGCTGCCTCTTCCTCGGGGAGAGTCTCCTGGGAACGGTGTCGTTTGACGGACGGATAGAGATGTGGGACATTCAGAGCGGCTGCAGGTGAGAGAACGGTTGTGGTAAAGACTTTACCCTCTCGTCTCGTTTACAAATCAACAAAAGCGGCTCAACTCCTCTCTTTTTGTCTCCTCAGGACGTCCCTGATCGAGGCTCACTCAAACAGAATAACAGGATGTGATGTCAGCGCAGACGGGAAGCACCTTGCAACAGTGTCCCTGGACTCCAACGTTAAAGTGAGACTTGAATCGAAATCATTTTACAATGACACTGTGTTGATGTTGTGTAATACCTTATTCATAACTAGAACTGTTATCAACGGTATGATCCATAGGTGTGGTCATCTCCAAAAGGCAGTCTGGTCGCGACCCTGTTGATCCCCAGCCCTCTGAACTGTGTGACCTTTGACCCTGAGGGTCAGCTCCTGGCTGCGGGGTGTTGGGATGGGGCTGTGCGTGTGTGGAACTGGCTCCAGGATGAAGTAGTCATGGTAAGTCAGACAAAAGAGAGGGCGCGTCCCAATCGTCTCTGTCTCCTCTATTCCTCGCATCCTCCCTCCTCGCTTCCTTCTCAAATCACCTATTCTTAGATGTTCTCCTTCCAATGCACTTTGAGAAGGACACGACTAGAGAGAATGTGAGGAATAGAGGAAAGACTATTGAGACACAACCACAGTGAGCAGGTGCTTTGAATGATCGGGTCTTCATACTGTAGCACTGCTTTTGGAATAAATGACAACTCTGGTTGCACTTTAAGTCTGACTATAAGCGAATAAAGGTCTTAAGAAAGCCCAACACCCCAAACTGAATCTCTCCTCCCCTCCTCCTTCTTCCCTCTTAGACTCTCACTGGTCATCAGAGGTCAGTACGCTGCCTCTCCTTTTCTCCCTCCTCCTCTCTGCTGTGCTCTGGCTGCGTGTCCGGGGAGGTGAGACTGTGGTCAGTACCGGCCTCCACCTGCGTGGGGCGTTACCAGGCTCACGATGGATCTACTGAGGTCCTCAGCTTCCTGGAAGAAGGGGAGCTGCTAGTGAGTGCTGGCTCTGACCACAAGGTGAGATGCTGCAGAGTGATGCTTTTAATACACACACACACACACACACACACACACACACTTGTTTACCTCTCCTCTTCTCCTTTCCAGGTGAAGTTATGGTCCGGTGGTATTGGTCGGTCTGTGAACGTGTTTGGAAATGAAAAGGTATGCTGTTATATTTTTTATTAGTTTCTTTGGTAGTCATATTTAGTTTTTTGTCTTTGTCCATTTTGGTCTCTCTGAGGGTAGGAAGTCACATCCTCATCATGGCTGTTTGCATTGGCAGGAGACTCCTCGGGAGGGACAGAGGTCGACAGCCACGGTGCCCCCGGCTCTGTGTGTGGCTGTTGCCGGGGATATGGCCGCAGTGGGTTACCATGGTGATGGGGTGAAGCTCTTCAGTCTTGAATCAGGTATGACATGGCTGGCAAACAAGAAACGGGCAAACATACAACTCTACACAAGGAATTGAATCCCATATAACTCTGCAATGAATTGAATCCCACACAACTCTACACAATGAATTGAATCCCACACAACTCTACACAATGAATTGAATCCCACACAACTGCAATGAATTGAATCCCACTCAACTCCTCCACTCTCCGACCCCTACACTCTATTCTGCAGGAGAGTTGACGTGGGCCAGCGAGGACCTGCGGGTGTCCATCCCGTGCCTGATGTGGCTGGCTGCGGAGGAGGGGGAGGAGCCTGAGCTGCTGGTGTCTGGGGGAGGGGACCAGCGTCTCAGGGTGTGGGGGAGGAGTCAGGACCGAGTGGGAGGAGCCATGGAGCTGCGAGGGAGATTTGGAGTGCAGCACGGCCCCATCCTCGCTCTGGCACAGAACTCCTCGTACCTGGCCTCTGCCTCAGGTCAGACCCGTAGAAGGCCAACATACACAAAACACTCAGAAAACACAGAAAGATTGTAATATATATATATATATATATATATATATATATATATATATATAAAAAGCAATATAAACATAATTGAAAACAACAACAACAATAACAACAACTAGTCTAGTGTAACTAGTGTAACTAGTCTTACCTCTGTTGATTCTGTATAACGGTATAAATAATTTGGTATATTATTGTGGGGATAATGTGTTATTTAGTTGCGACAAAGCAGACCTATTTCTAGACCAGGTTATATTGAAATATTGAGTTGTAATATATCCAAGCTTAGATTTTTGGCTTCCCTCAAGCTATTGACTTTTGGGGCCAGGTTTTTATATTGTATTAAGATTGTGATATGTTTATATTGCTTCATTTTTTTGTACATAATTAAAAACAACAAGAACAATTGCAAAGCACTTAGCGAATCAAACACCCAGTGACCCAGTGTTTTTTTGATGGTTCTGATACTGACCCACTCACATATTCTTTTCCCTTCACTCAGATGACTGCACCATCGCTCTGTGGTCAACGAAGGACATGACCTCTGAACCCTGGGTTGACCCCTATGTGGTCTCTGTCCTCAGAGGTCACAGTGGAGGGGTCACCTGTTTGGCCTTCAGTCCCAGTGGGGAGGAGTTATTATCTGGAGGGAAGGATCAGGTATAAGTGTGTGTGTGTGTGTGTGTGTGTGTGTGTGTGTGTGTGTGTGTGTGTGTGTGTGTGTGTGTGTGTGTGTGTGTGTGTGTGTGTGTGTGTGTGTGTGAGAGAGCATGTGCCTGTGTTTAATACTGTTATAGTGAGTAGAGGTGATGTTGATGATGGAATGACCAAATACATTGAAAAAGTTGCTTTTTTGTTGATAATTGAAAGCATTTTACTAACAAGTGGTTGTTTCAGGCTCTGCTGGTGTGGAACATCAGCACCTCTCCTCCTGCTCTCTCCAAGTCCCTCCCACACTGTCACGGAGACTGGGTCACTGGCTGTGTCTGGACCCCAAACTGTGTGGTGAGTTGTGTGTGTGTGTGTGTGTGTGTGTGTGTGGGGGTCGTGAGGGTGTGTGTGTATGCATGTGCATGTGCATGTGCATGTCATGAGTGTGTGTGTGTGTGTGTGTGTGTGTGTGTGTGTGTGTGTGTGTGTGTGTGTGTGTGTGGGTCGTGAGTGTGTGTTGTTTTGTGTTCTTGTAAAGTCTGTCTCTACTCCCTCTTCACCTCGTCCTCTGTGGAGGCTTTTTCATTCTAATCCAGAGTTGATGCGTCGAGTGCCGACACTTCATCCTCTCTTTCTCTGTCAGCTGAGCTGTTCCAGTGACTGCAAGATCCGTCTGTGGGACCTGCAGACGGGCCGCAGTGTCAGAGAGATCCTGGGACGATCCCCCCTCAGCTCTGTCTGCTGTCTGGTGAGTCTGCCCGGCCAGCAGGGGGCAGTGTGGAGTTGTAGTCTCGTTAGACCTGAGGGTGGTAGTGGTACCAAAGATTCTACAAAGGTTCTATTGGTTCTAAATCCTCTCTGATAGTATTTATGGTGGGAGAGTTTCTAACGGGGCTATGAGTGTGGAACATTTTCTTTTAACTATTTTTATTGTCGTTTTTACTGACTATGCTTTTGTTTTACTTTTTGTTTATTTATCTATTCTTGCAGTGTCTTTGAGTAGTGAGAAAAGCGCTATATCAAATAAATGCATTATTATTAATAGTAGGAGGTAGTTTGCAATGGAGAATGGGGAAGTTTATGATGTAGTGAAACAATGCTGTTTGTGTCCTCTTTGGTGGTCTGCAGGGGGAGTTTGTGACAGCAGGCTGTGTGGAGGGGTCGCTGCACATCTGGAAATGGGAATCAGGGCTGGAGATCAGCAGGATATCAGCCCACAAGTCCCGCATTCACCACTGTTCTGTTCTCCCCAGCTCAGGTACTGGGTCTTCCTGACTGACACACAAATGTAGACCCACACCAATGAGCTTTCCTTATCTGAAAAACACACCAATGAGCATTACCTATCTGTAAAACACACCAATGAGCTTTCCCTACTCCAAAGCCCAGTTAGAGACAGTCTTCTATCCTTTATCTTCAGACAAGACCAAGGAGGGTATCCAGGACGATATGATGGTTGCCACGGCGTCGGACGATGGCACGGTGAAGCTTTGGAACCCTTTCCAGGTGAGAGTGCTGACGTACAGGTGAATGTCTGTGTGAAATGTGAAGGATCATTCATAAGGCTACTGCAATATGTGAGATTGATGCTGCAAACAAGGATCTCTTTGCACATGTATATAACTAAGAGCAAATTGCTCAACTTTATGATCATTTGCTTAGATGGCTCAACAGTAACACATCACTGTATCATAAATGGATACAACAGATGTAGCGGTAAGGGACTAGATTATCTCCTTGTCTCTGAGCACAGGTACATCATCACAGCACATTGCAAGACCACAGCGGAGGGATACATGGAGCCGTCTTCAAACAGGAAGGAGACCCGGCATTCCTCACAGTGTCTGAAGATCGGTCGCTGAGGTCATGGAGTGTTGCCATGGGAATGGGTAACGCATTCACAACTGAAATAAACCTTCCTAGCTCCTTACACCAGTTAAATTCATAAGCATTTAAACGTTTTGTGTTGTAAGTCAGCCACCATCTTGATTCTTGAGGCACTATTTATTATCAATGTTTTGTTTTGTTTTCTACATCTTCTACATATTTTCCTGTTCTATTCTTTTGTCCTCCCCTCCAGAGAGTCCTCCCAACCAGGCAGGGACGGTCACTGCTCTGTGCTTCTCCCAGGCCGGAGATCTGCTGGTGTCGGGTTACGAGTCTGGCTGTGTGCAGATCTGGCAGCACAACTCTATGGTTGGACACAAACAGGTAACTGCCTACCTCCATTCCACAGTCATGATTCATCCATCAGACCTGGGTCAAACTGAGCATTTTATTGAGCCTTCCTGTAGTACCACATGGGCGGGGGTTTGCACTTTCGAGACGATTCCATTGGTTCTGTTGTGCCACGCAAACTCATTCAAGCACAGTGAAGTATTTAAATTGATTTCAAATACTATTTGAACCCAGGTCTGCCATCCATTCCTCCATTCAGCATGAGGTTGTGAGGCGGGTCGGTGGGTTTCTGTAGGGTTTGTGGTGTGATGAGCTGTGTGTCTCTCAGGCTTCTGACAGTAGCATCACAGCTGTCTGCTCCATGCCTGACGACCAGTGGGCTGTGGCCTGCATGGGGCCATCTGTCTCTGTGTGGAGGCTGGAGTGGAATCCTCAACACAGCTCTGCAAGGTACAGTACAGTAAATCTGAAGATCACACATCATAGTAGAAGAGTAGATAAGGTCAATAGACATAGATATACATCACAGTAATCAAGTCCTCAGACCAGGTTGTTGAAAGAGGTTGTTGGAAACGGATGCGTGTACACACACACACACCCACACCCACTATGACACATCTTTTCCTGTTGTTCCAAGGCATTTGTTAGAGTTTAAGGCAACAACAAAATGTGCAACTTGCAACTAGGCTTTGATGGTGTCATATGCACTAGTCCTGCACTGTCTGCTGGTCTGAAGAGTCTGAATGACTCACCTTTGTCTGCCCCCTAGTCTGGTGAAGGTGTCCACACACTCGGTTGAACTCCCAGTCATGCACATGAACTTCTGCTCTGTCCTGATGGGAGTCGGTGACGACGGAAATGTGGTCAAGATTATAAAGGATGACGGAGACAGCAGCTGGTACCGGTAAAGGACATACTAATTCATCACTATACACACACCAATACAATACAATACAATACAATTCATACACACACACCGATACAATATAATTCTTACACACACACACACCAATATCAATACCATACATTGCTCCGCACACATGTTAATAATAGAGTACACCAGCAAATAGTCAAAAATATGCAAAATCAACACACAGTATTAAAGTGCAAAACATTGACTTGTTCCCACTGTTTTGTTGTTGCCATGGCAGTTGGAGTACAGATTCGCATATTCTGGGGATAATGCGAAATGATGAGAAGAGCACATGGCTTGTGGCGGAGAATGAAGGACAGGTGGTCCTGGGCTTCATGGTGGGTCCAACCTCACACCACCTTCATGGCAGGCTAGAGCCACACTAGCATAGCATGCTAGTTAGCATGCATGGCTGATAATAGGTTGCTTTATGTGGCATGCTAGTGTGACTATTGGGACAACGCCACACCTCGCACATCACATAGAAAGGCATACTGTACAGCAGGGGAGGCTGGTGGAGGTAGAAATCAGAGGACGGGCCTCATTGTAATGCGAACGGAATGAGGAATATCAAATATCAAACCAATGTTTAATACCATTCCTCATTCCGTTCCATGCATTACAATGAGGCCCGTCCTCTGATTTCTACCTCCACCAGCCTCCCCTACTGTACACACCTGAAGAAGACTTGTGTTCAACACTGTGGAGCATTCATATATTGAGTGCAGGCATTTTCTTTCTTAACCTGTACACAGTACATAACACATACAACTCAACATGGGTGCAGGACCTACAGTAGCACACACACACCATGCCATGCAACACATTACACACTTAAAAGTCACTATTTCTGGTTGCATTATGGTTTGGATCTGACCTCTAGCTGTGGATAATGATATGGCCTTCCTATGGTCTTCCTCTCTCCCCCAGTTTGCCATGGGCCAAAAGTCTACCATAACCTTGAGCACTATGACACTTGATAAGGACCAGCCTGAGGGACAGGGAGGCTGGGTAACAGCCACAGCGGTGGAGGGAGGTACTGTATGATGACACACACACACACACACACACACACACACTGAATTTGTAATTGGGATCACAGGTCGGTTGTGTATTCTGAAGAAATGATGTACTGCTCTGTCATGGTGTTATGATGTTATGAAGATATGCTGTTATGTGTGGTGATATGACGTGCTGCTCTGTAATGTCTCCTGTGTACAGAGTTTGTGGTGTGTGGAGATTCAAAGGGGAACATGTGGTTCAACAAGCCACCAGACCTGACCTCCTGGAGCAGCAGGAAACCTGTAAGACCTCCCATTCCCTCCTCATGGTGGTGATGATGATGTTGAACAGGATGCTGTTGTACAGAGGACAATTCCGTTGTTGTTTCTGATGATGGTGATGATCATGATGATTGTGTTGGTGTTGAAAAGGACACTATTATTTAGGACAGTGCTATTGTCATGGTCGTATTGATGATGACGATGATGGTAGTAGTGATGATGATGATAGTGATGATTGCTCCATAGGCACACAGTGACAGGATCACTGTTCTGAGATTGGCCGGCAGCACCATCATCTCTGCGTCACACGACAGAACTGTCAAACTGTGGGACAGGAACACCAAGAAACAGGTGCGTTACCCTCACACTACACTCAACTCACAACTTAGAAATGACTCAAAATCTCACCATGGCATGTTAGAACTCTGCCAATGCAGGACGTTTACAGTGCAATTGTTTTTGAGCCTCCTGACCCTCTCTATTTTCTATCCTTTCTATTCTTTCTCCTTATTCTTTTCTCTCTCTCCACCCTCCTCCTCTCTCTCCCTCTCCCCCTCTCTCTCTCTCGATCCCCCTTTCCCTCTGCCTCTCTCTCCCTCTCTCTCTCTCTCTCTCTCTCTCTCTCTGCAGGTGGGTCTGTTTGTGTGTGGAGCTCCTGTGCTGCTACTGGAGGTGAACCCACAGTGCTCCAGTGAACTAGTGTGTTGCGACGGACTGGGACAAATCTACTTCCTCTCCTTGAGAGAATAACACACACACACACACACACACACACACACACACACACAGGCAGACAGGCAGACACACCTCACACAGACACACACACACCCCACACAGACACAGACACACACACACATACACAGACACACACATACACACACAGCATTCGCTGCACAGGCACTGTGTTCTGGATCACTGTATTACTCCTATGCATCTCTTCCATGTGCCTCAATCAACACTACTTTCTATCTTCACTAGACATTAAACACTAACATACTGCACTCTCTAATACATATAATCCAGTTAATACACATTTTATGTTTGTGCCTTGTAAACCAAGGGAGAAGAACATGAATGTAAACAAGCAGAAATTTGTAGCAATATGTTTACTTGAATGTTTTGAAGTATAAACTATAAGTATTTTGTTTTTTTTATAATTTGAAATGGTATAATGACTTATTTAAGAAAAGGAAACAAATTATTTTGAAAGTGGTTTATTATGAATATATGACATCTTTTGTTTGCTTGCTGCATGTGAGACATGTTATGTTTTTGACATTAAATAAAATACCACGATTGTCTCACAGTGTGGATTTCTCATGTTTAATTACTTCAGTTTTGCAATTTGCACACAAAACAAATACTATATTCAAGGGTTTGTCTGTGATACTGTTCTTCTATTCAATTTGTTAGGGTTAGGGTTAATGAAAAGGCCTATTGGTGAAAGCAGGGCCCTGCAATGTGCATTTAAATGTTAAGCCGTAGGGCTTTGTCTATGTGTCTACTGTCCAGTTGTCCCCAAGGGTCTTCCAACAAGACAATGACCCAAAGCATTCAAGCAAATCTACCAAAGAATGGCTCAGGAGAAAGAAGATTTGTGTTTTGGATTGGCCAAGTCAAAGTTCTGATCTAAATCCAATCGAGATGCTGTGGCAGAACCTGAAGCGGGCAGTTCATGCCAGACACCCCTCAAACCTCACTCAATTGGCTGAATTCTGGAAGGAGTGGGCAAAAATCCCTCAAAACAGATATTTGAGACTGATTAGTGGCTATACGAGACGTTTACTCCAAGTTATGGCTGCTAATGGAGGTGCCACAAGCTATTGACTGAAGAGGTTCACATATTTTTGCACACATGAAATCTGAGTTTTTGTTACAATAAACCACTTTCGTTCCTACTACACTTGCTCCGGGGCTGCGTTCAGGCGCGTGAGAAAATAGACCCATTGTTGTGTTTGGGTTGAGATCTCACATCGAAAACACCATTTCTGTCCATCTGTGTATTTATGTGTACTTATGTGTACAATGAGAGATTCTTATTTGTCAGAGGTCCTCTTCACCATATAGATGCTGCGGCTGTATGGAGAACTAAATACTCTTTGATGAAATTCTCGTGACAGTGTAGTCTGTATAGTAAAATAATCTGCCGCCTACACTTTTGAAGCTGGTTAACAGTTTACAATGAGTTTAGATGAATTGAGTTATGCAGGGTTGTAAGAACTAGAGAGATTACTGTTCAAGAATGCAAATTCCGGAATAATCCATTTCGCTGGATCGTGGCTAGATTGTGTGATGTTTTGGATTATATATCGGTTACTGATCTTTGCACCCCCGTCCCATTCCTAGACAGAGTTGCCAGTGTGGAAACCAATGCAATGTTCTACAACAGAGTCATCAGCCAAACGCGCACAAGGTGCTGATATTTATCAGCAAGTAGCCTTTACAATTCCATGATATTAATAGTTACCATAACGTGCCTTGAATATGAGCTTGTATAAGATGGTCAACTCAATTAGCCTAGACCTACTGTAAATACAATACAAACATGCCAATTCTAATACTGCGCGTATTGGAAGAGCTGTAAATCCTACAAATCATCAACAAATATCACAAACAGTCAACAACGAGGTAAAGACATCAACCAACATTTGGTCACTAATAAACTTACTGCCGTGGCGATTGTTGACACCGTAGAGGCCAATCCAAGTCTCCGACACCGGCCGCTGATGGGTGCCTCGCACATAGTAGGGCTTAACATTTAAATGCACATTGCAGGGCCCTGCTTTCACCAATATGCCTTTTCATTAACCCTAACCCTAACAATTGAATAGAAGAACAGTTTCACAGACAAACCCTCGAATATAGTATTTCTTTGTGTGTGCAAATTGCAAAACTGAAGTAATTAAAATTTGACATGAGAAATCCACACTATAAGACAACCTTGGTATTTTATTTAATGTCAAAAACATAACATGTCTCACATGCAGAAAGCAAACAAAAGATGTCATATTCATAATAAACCACTTTCAAAATCATTTGTTTCCCTTTCTTAAAGAAGTAATTATACCATTTCAAATTATAAAAAAAAATGTTTATAGTTTATACTTCAAAGCATTCAAGTAAACATATTGCCACATATTTCTGCTTGTTTACATTCATTTCCTTCTCCCATGGTTTACAAGGCACAAACCTAAAATGTGTATTAACTGGATTATGTGTATTAGAGAGTGCAGTATGTTAGTGTTTAATGTCTAGTGAAGATAGAAAGTAGTGTTGATTGAGGCACATGGAAGAGATGCATAGGAGTAATACAGTGATCCAGAACACAGTGCCTGTGCAGCGAATGCTGTGTCTGTGTGAGGTGTGTGTGTGTGTGTGTGTGTGTGTGTGGTGTGTGTGTGTGTGTGCTATTCTCTCAAGGAAAGGAAGTAGATTTGTCCCAGTCCGTCGCAACACACTAGTTCACTGGAGCACTGTGGGTTCACCTCCAGTAGCAGCACAGGAGCTCCACACACAAACAGACCCACCTGCAGAGAGAGAGAGAGAGAGAGAGAGAGGGAGAGAGAGAGGGAGAGAGAGAGAGGGAGAGGGGGAGAGGGAGAGAGAGGGAGAGGCAGAGAGAGAGAGAGAGATAAAGAGAGAAGAATAAGGAGAAAGAATAGAAAGGATAGAAAATAGGTAATAGGTAATAGAAAATGAGAGGGGGTCAGGAGGTGAAAAAAACAATTGCACTGTAAACGTCCTGCATTGGCAGAGTTCTAACATGCCATGGTGAGATTTTGAGTCATTTCTAAGTTGTGAGTTGAGTGTAGCGTGAGGGTAACGCACCTGTTTCTTGGTGTTCCTGTCCCACAGTTTGACAGTTCTGTCGTATGACGCAGAGATGATGGTGCTGCCGGCCAATCTCAGAACAGTGATCCTGTCACTGTGTGCCTATGGAGCAATCATCACCATAATCATTACTATCATTACTATCATCATCATCATCATCATCATCATCACTACTACCATCATCGTCATCATCAATACGACCATGACAATAGCACTGTCCTAAACAATAGTGTCCTTTTCAACACCAACACAATCATCATCATCATCATCATCACCACCACCATCGTCAGAACCAACAACGGAATTGTCCTCTGTACAACAGTATCCTGTTTGACATCATCATCATCATCATCACCACCATGAGGAGGGAATGGGAGGTCTTACAGGTTTCCTGCTGCTCCAGGAGGTCAGGTCTGGTGGCTTGTTGAACCACATGTTCCCCTTTGAATCTCCACACACCACAAACTCTGTACACAGGAGACATTACAGAGCAGCACGTCATATCACCACACATAACAGCATATCTTCATAACATCATAACACCATGACAGAGCAGTACATCATTTCTTCAGAATACACAACCAGCCTGTGATCCCAAATACAAATTCAAAATCTATATGTAGTGTGTGTATGTACAGTACCAGTCAAAAGTTTGGACACACCTTGCCAAGAGTGTGCAAAGCTGTCATCAAAGCAAAAGGTGGCTACTTTGAAGAATTTAAAATATAAAACATATTCTGGTTTGTTTAACACTTTTTTGTTTACTACATAATTCCATATGTGTTCCTTCATAGTTTTGATGTCTTCAATATTAATCTACAATGTAGAAAATAATAAAAAAATAAAAACCATTGAATGAGAAGGTGTGTCCAAGCTTTTGACTGGTACTGTATGTATGTATGTATGTATGTATGTATGTATGTATGTATGTAAGTCTGTGTGTATGTATGTATGTATGTATGTATATGTAAGTGTGTGTGTGTGTGTGTGTGTGTGTGTGTGTGTCATCATACAGTACCTCCCTCCACCGCTGTGGCTGATATCCAGCCTCCCTGTCCCTCAGGCTGGTCCTTATGAAGTTCCAGAGTGCTTAAGGAGACGCCAGACTTTTGGCCCATGGCAAACTGGGGGAGAGAGGAAGACCATAGGAAGGCCATATCATTATCCACAGCTAGAGGTCAGATCCAAACCATAATGCAACCAGAAATAGTGACCTTTAAGTGTGTAATGTGTTGCATGGCATGGTGTGTGTGCTACTGTAGGTCCTGCAACCATGTTGAGTTGTATGTGTTATGTACTGTGTACAGGTTAAGAAAGAAAATGCCTGCACTCAATATATGAATGCTCCCCAGTGTTGAACACGAGTCTTCTTCAGGTGTGTACAGTAGGGGAGGCTGGTGGAGGTAGAAATCAGAGGACGGGCCTCATTGTAATGCATGGAACGGAAACATTGGTTTGATATTTGATATATTGGTTTGGTAGCATTCCTCATTCCGTTCGCATTACAATGAGGCCCGTCCTCTGATTTCTACCTCCACCAGCCTCCCCTGCTGTACAGTATGCCTTTCTATGTGATGTGCGAGGTGTGGCGTTGTCCCAATAGTCACACTAGCATGCCACATAAAGCAACCTATCATCAGCCATGCATGCTAACTAGCATGCTATGCTAGTGTGGCTCTAGCCTGCCATGAAGGTGGTGTGAGGTTGGACCCACCATGAAGCCCAGGACCACCTGTCCTTCATTCTCCGACACAAGCCATGTGCTCTTCTCATCATTTCGCATTATCCCCAGAATACGCGAATCGCAATCCCAACTGCCATGGCAACAACAACAAAACAGTGGGAACAAGTCAATGTTTTGCACTTTAATACTGTGTGTTACGGTGTACTCTATTATTAACGTGTGCGGAGTAATGTATGGTTTTGATATTGGTGTGTGTGCGTGTATGAATTATATTATATCGGTGTGTGTGTATGAATTGTATTATATTGGTGTGTGTGTGTGTATGAATTGTATTGTATCGGTGTGTGTGTGTATGAATTATATTATATCGGTGTGTGTGTATGATTTGTATTGTATTGGTGTGTGTGTGTATGAATTGTATTGTATTAGTGTGTGTGTATGAATTCTTTGTATCAGTGTGTGTATGAATTGAATTGTATTGGGGTGTGTGTGTGTGTGTGTGTGTGTGTGTGTGTGTGTGTGTGTGTGTGTGTGTGTATGTATGAATTGTATTCGATTGGTGTGTTTATGAATTGTATTGTACTGGTGTGTGTGTATGAATTGTACTGTATTGGTGTGTGTATGAATTGTATTGTACTGGAGTGTGTGTATGAATTGTATTGTATTGTATTGGTGTGTGTGTGTATGAATTGTATTGTATCGGTGTGTGTGTGTGTGAATTGTATTGTATTGGTGTGTGTGTATGAATTCTATATTTATTGGTGTGTGTGTGTGTATGAAGTGTATTGTATTGGTGTGTGTATAGTGATGAATTAGTATGTCCTTTACCGGTACCAGCTGCTGTCTTCGTCATCCTCTATAATCTTGACCATATTTCCGTCCTCACCGACTCCCATCAGGACAGAGCAGAAGTTCATGTGCATGACTGGGAGTTCAACCGAGTGTGTGGACACCTTCACCAGACTAGGGGGCAGACAAAGGTGAGTCATTCAGACTCTTCAGACCAGCAGACAGTGCAGGACTAGTGCATATGACACCATCAAAGCCTAGTTGCAAGTTGCACATTTTGTTGTTACCTTAAACTCTAACAAATGCCTTGGAACAACAGGAAAAGATGTGTCATAGTGGGTGTGGGTGTGTGTGTGTGTGTACACGCATCTGTTTCCAACAACCTCTTCCAACAACCTGGTCTGAGGACTTGATTACTGTGATGTATGCCTGTCTATTGACCTTATCTACTCTTCTACTATGATGTGTGATCTTCAGATTTACTGTACTGTACCTTGCAGAGCTGTGTTGAGGATTCCACTCCAGCCTCCACACAGAGACAGAGCGCCCCCTGCAGGCCACAGCCCACTGGTCGTCAGGCATGGAGCAGACAGCTGTGATGCTACTGTCAGAAGCCTGAGAGACACACAGCTCATCACACCACAAACCCTACAGAAACCCACCGACCCGCCTCACAACCTCATGCTGAATGGAGGAATGGATGGCAGACCTGGGTTCAAATAGTATTTGAAATAAATTTAAATACTTCACTGTGCTTGATTGAGTTTGCCTGGCACAACAGAACCAATGGAATCGTCTCGAAAGTGCAAACCCCCGCCCATGTGGTACTACAGGAAGGCTCAATAAAATGCTCAGTTTGACCCAGGTCTGATGGATGAATCATGACTGTGGAATGGAGGTAGGCAGTTACCTGTTTGTGTCCAACCATAGAGTTGTGCTGCCAGATCTGCACACAGCCAGACTCGTAACCCGACACCAGCAGATCACCGGCCTGGGAGAAGCACAGAGCAGTGACCGTCCCTGCCTGGTTGGGAGGACTCTCTGGAGGGGAGGACGAAAGAATAGAACAGGAAAATATGTATAAGATGTAGAAAACAAAACAAAACATTGATAATAAATAGTGCCTCAAGAATCAAGATGGTGGCTAACTTACAACACAAAACGTTTAAATGCTTATGAGTTTAACTGGTGTAAGGAGCTAGGAAGGTTTATTTCAGTTGTCGAATGCGTTACCCATTCCCATGGCAACACTCCATGACCTCAGCGACCGATCTTCAGACACTGTGAGGAATGCCGGGTCTCCTTCCTGTTTGAAGACGGCTCCATGTATCCCTCCACTGTGGCCTTGCAATGTGCTGTGATGATGTACCTGTGCTCAGAGACAAGGAGATAATCTAGTCCCTTACCGCTACATCTGTTGTATCCATTTATGATACAGTGATGTGTTACTGTTGAGTCATCTAAGCAAATGATCATAAAGTTGAGCAATTTGCTCTTAGTTATATACATGTGCAAAGAGATCCTTGTTTGCAGCATCAATCTCACATATTGCAGTAGCCTTATGAATGATCCTTCACATTTCACACAGACATTCACCTGTACGTCAGCACTCTCACCTGGAAAGGGTTCCAAAGCTTCACCGTGCCATCGTCCGACGCCGTGGCAACCATCATATCGTCCTGGATACCCTCCTTGGTCTTGTCTGAAGATAAAGGATAGAAGACTGTCTCTAACTGGGCTTTGGAGTAGGGAAAGCTCATTGGTGTGTTTTACAGATAGGGAAAGCTCATTGGTGTGTTTTACAGATAGGGAAAGCTCATTGGTGTGTTTTACAGATAGGGAAAGCTCATTGGTGTGTTTTACAGATAGGTAATGCTCATTGGTGTGTTTTTCAGATAAGGAAAGCTCATTGTTGTGGGTCTACATTTGTGTGTCAGTCAGGAAGACCCAGTACCTGAGCTGGGGAGAACAGAACAGTGTTGAATGCGCGACTTGTGGGCTGTTATCCTGCTGATCTCCAGCCCTGATTCCCATTTCCAGACGTGCAGCGACCCCTCCACACAGCCTGCTGTCACAAACTCCCCCTGCAGACCACCAAAGAGGACACAAACAGCATTGTTTCACTACATCATAAACTTCCCCATTCACCATTGCAAACTACCTCCTACTATTAATAATAATGCATTTATTTTATATAGCGCTTTTCTCACTACTCAAAGACACTGCAAGAATAGATAAAAACGACAATAAAAATAGTTAAAAGAAAATGTTCCACACTCATAGCCCCATTAGAAACTCTCCCACCATAAATACTATCAGAGAGGATTTAGAACCAATAGAACCTTTGTAGAATCTTTGGTACCACTACCACCCTCAGGTCTAACGAGACTACAACTCCACACTGCCCCCTGCTGGCCGGGCAGACTCACCAGACAGCAGACAGAGCTGAGGGGGGATCGTCCCAGGATCTCTCTGACACTGCGGCCCGTCTGCAGGTCCCACAGACGGATCTTGCAGTCACTGGAACAGCTCAGCTGACAGAGAAAGAAAGGATGAAGTGTCGGCACTCGACGCATCAACTCTGGATTAGAATGAAAAAGCCTCCACAGAGGACGAGGTGAAGAGGGAGTAGAGACAGACTTTACAAGAACACAAAACAACACACACTCACGACCCACACACACACACACACACACACACACACACACACACACACACACTCAGGACATGCACATACACATGCACATGCATACACACACACCCTCACGACCCACACACAAACACACACTCATGACCCACACACACACACATACTCACGACCCACACACACACACACACACTCACAACCCACACACACACACACACACTCACGACCCACACACACACACTCACGACCCACACACACACTCACGACCCACACACACACACACACACACACACTCACGACCCACACACACACACACACACACACACACACACACACACACACACACACACACACTCAGGACATGCACATGCACATGCATACACACACACCCTCACGACCCACACACAAACACACACTCATGACCCACACACACACACATACACACATACTCACGACCCACACACACACACACACACTCACAACCCACACACACACACACACACTCACGACCCACACACACACACTCACGACCCACACACACACACTCACACACACACACACTCACGACCCACACACTCATGACCCACACACACACACACACAACCCACACACACACACTCATGACCCACACACACACACACTCACGACCCACACACTCATGACCCACACACACACACACACAACCCACACACACACACACACACACACACTCATGACCCACACACACACACTCACGACCCACACACACACACACACACTCACGACCCACACACACATACACACACACACTCACGACATGCACATGCATACACACACACACACTCACACACACTCATGACCCCCACACACACACACACACACACACACTCACGACATGCACATGCACATGCACACACACTCACGACATGCACATGCACACACACACACACTCACGACCCACACACTCACGACATGCACACGCACACTCCTGACACACACACACACACACAACTCACCACACAGTTTGGGGTCCAGACACAGCCAGTGACCCAGTCTCCGTGACAGTGTGGGAGGGACTTGGAGAGAGCAGGAGGAGAGGTGCTGATGTTCCACACCAGCAGAGCCTGAAACAACCACTTGTTAGTAAAATGCTTTCAATTATCAACAAAAAAGCAGCTTTTTCAATGTATTTGGTCATTCCATCATCAACATCACCTTTACTCACTATAACAGTGTTAAACACATAAACACAGGCACATGCTCTCTCACACACACACACACACACACACACACACACACACACACACACACACACACACTTATACCTGATCCTTCCCTCCAGATAGTAACTCCTCCCCACTGGGACTGAAGGCCAAACAGGTGACCCCTCCACTGTGACCTCTGAGGACAGAGACCACACAGGGGTCAACCCAGGGTTCAGAGGTCATGTCCTTCGTTGACCACAGAGCGATGGTGCAGTCATCTGAGTGAAGGGAAAAGAATATGTGAGTGGGTCAGTATCAGAACCATCAAAAAACACTGGGTCACTGGGTGTTTAATTCGCTAAGTGCTTTGCAATTGTTCTTGTTGTTTTTAATTATGTACAAAAAAATGAAGCAATATAAACATATCACAATCTTAAAATATAAAAACCTGGCCCCAAAAGTCAATAGCTTGAGGGAAACCAAAAATCTAAGCTTGGATATATTACAACTCAATATTTCAATATAACCTGGTCTCAGAAAGAAATAGCTCTGCTTTGTCGCAACTAAATAACACATTATCCCCACAATAATATACCAAATTATTTATACCGTTATACAGAATCAACAGAGGTAAGACTAGTTACACTAGTTACTCTAGACTAGATGTTGTTGTTGTTGTTGTTGTTTTCAATTATGTTTATATTGCTTTTTATATATATATATATATATATATATATATATATATATATTACAATCTTTCTGTGTTTTCTGAGTGTTTTGTGTGTTTTGTATGTTGGCCTTCTACGGGTCTGACCTGAGGCAGAGGCCAGGTACGAGGAGTTCTGTGCCAGAGCGAGGATGGGGCCGTGCTGCACTCCAAATCTCCCTCGCAGCTCCATGGCTCCTCCCACTCGGTCCTGACTCCTCCCCCACACCCTGAGACGCTGGTCCCCTCCCCCAGACACCAGCAGCTCAGGCTCCTCCCCCTCCTCCGCAGCCAGCCACATCAGGCACGGGATGGACACCCGCAGGTCCTCGCTGGCCCACGTCAACTCTCCTGCAGAATAGAGTGTAGGGGTCGGAGAGTGGAGGAGTTGAGTGGGATTCAATTCATTGCAGTTGTGTGGGATTCAATTCATTGTGTAGAGTTGTGTGGGATTCAATTCATTGTGTAGAGTTGTGTGGGATTCAATTCATTGCAGAGTTATATGGGATTCAATTCCTTGTGTGGAGTTGTATGTTTGCCCGTTTCTTGTTTGCCAGCCATGTCATACCTGATTCAAGACTGAAGAGCTTCACCCCATCACCATGGTAACCCACTGCGGCCATATCCCCGGCAACAGCCACACACAGAGCCGGGGGCACCGTGGCTGTCGACCTCTGTCCCTCCCGAGGAGTCTCCTGCCAATGCAAACAGCCATGATGAGGATGTGACTTCCTACCCTCAGAGAGACCAAAATGGACAAAGACAAAAAACTAAATATGACTACCAAAGAAACTAATAAAAAATATAACAGCATACCTTTTCATTTCCAAACACGTTCACAGACCGACCAATACCACCGGACCATAACTTCACCTGGAAAGAAGAAGAGGAGAGGTAAACAAGTGTGTGTGTGTGTGTGTGTGTGTGTGTGTGTGTGTGTGTATGTGTGTGTGTGTGTATTAAAAGCATCACTCTGCAGCATCTCACCTTGTGGTCAGAGCCAGCACTCACTAGCAGCTCCCCTTCTTCCAGGAAGCTGAGGACCTCAGTAGATCCATCGTGAGCCTGGTAACGCCCCACGCAGGTGGAGGCCGGTACTGACCACAGTCTCACCTCCCCGGACACGCAGCCAGAGCACAGCAGAGAGGAGGAGGGAGAAAAGGAGAGGCAGCGTACTGACCTCTGATGACCAGTGAGAGTCTAAGAGGGAAGAAGGAGGAGGGGAGGAGAGATTCAGTTTGGGGTGTTGGGCTTTCTTAAGACCTTTATTCGCTTATAGTCAGACTTAAAGTGCAACCAGAGTTGTCATTTATTCCAAAAGCAGTGCTACAGTATGAAGACCCGATCATTCAAAGCACCTGCTCACTGTGGTTGTGTCTCAATAGTCTTTCCTCTACCCCTCACATTCTCTCTAGTCATGTCCTTCTCAAAGTGCATTGGAAGGAGAACATCTAAGAATAGGTGATTTGAGAAGGAAGCGAGGAGGGAGGATGCGAGGAATAGAGGAGACAGAGACGATTGGGACGCGCCCTCTCTTTTGTCTGACTTACCATGACTACTTCATCCTGGAGCCAGTTCCACACACGCACAGCCCCATCCCAACACCCCGCAGCCAGGAGCTGACCCTCAGGGTCAAAGGTCACACAGTTCAGAGGGCTGGGGATCAACAGGGTCGCGACCAGACTGCCTTTTGGAGATGACCACACCTATGGATCATACCGTTGATGACAGTTCTAGTTATGAATAAGGTATTACACAACATCAACACATTGTCATTGTAAAATGATTTCGATTCAAGTCTCACTTTAACGTTGAAGTCCAGGGACACTGTTGCAAGGTGCTTCCCGTCTGCGCTGACATCACATCCTGTTATTCTGTTTGAGTGAGCCTCGATCAGGGACGTCCTGAGGAGACAAAAAGAGAGGAGTTGAGCCGCTTTTGTTGATTTGTAAACGAGACGAGAGGGTAAAGTCTTTGCCACAACCGTTCTCTCACCTGCAGCCGCTCTGAATGTCCCACATCTCTATCCGTCCGTCAAACGACACCGTTCCCAGGAGACTCTCCCCGAGGAAGAGGCAGCCAGAGACACCGTCACAGCTGCTCACCAGCGACATGGCTTCCTGAACCCATGTGGTCCCACATTATTTCCAGACATGAAACTACGCAAGTCATACCCATTAGTAATACCCCTTTTAGCTCATCTACGCTTGTTTGGGGGTCTATGATTTGGTGTTACATCATATTGTTTGTATTGTATTCATTGTTTAGTTTTATTTTGTTGTGAAGCACTTTGTGACATTTGTCTGTGTAAAAAGCGTTATACAAATAAACTTTATTGATTGATTGATGGTTTGAATAGTAACAAGCATGTTTGAGTGTTCCTAAAATGTCTGTTTGTTTCCTTGACGACAGCGGCAGATAGTTGAGTGTGACAGACAGAGAAAGAGAGAGAGACAGAAAAGATAGTTGAGTGTGACAGAGAGAGAGAGAGAGAAAGAGAGAGAGAGAGAGAGAAAGAGATAGAGACAGAAAAGATAGTTGAGTGTGACAGAGAGAGAGAGAATGAGAGAAAGAGAGAGAGAGAGAGAATGAGAGAAAGAGAGAGAGAGAGAGAGAGCAGGAGGTTACTGTACCTGTCCAGTCTCAGTGTGGATGAGGTGGAGGGTCCCCTCACCTGTTCCCACTACCATCATGTCCCCTCCTGGACTCACAGTCACACAGGTGGGCTCAGAGAGGAAGGTGGAGACCAGCTCACTGAGGAAAAGACAGAGGACTTAAAATATAAAAACCTGGCCCCAAAAATCAATAGCCTGAGGGTAACCAAAAATCTAAGCTTGGATATATTACAACTCAATATTTCAATATAACCTGGTCTCAGAAAGAAATAGCTCTGCTTTGTCGCAACTAAATAACCCCACATCTATCCCCACAATAATATACCAAATTATTTATACCGTTGTACAGAATCAAAAGAGGTAACACAAATTACACAGAAAAACCAAGAGGTTGAGGATGACCAGTGCAGTACCTAGTCTCCCGCTGGGTGTGTTTGGCACTGTTCAGCCACTTCACCACGCGAGCCTGGCCTGTCCCCCGCAGGCCTTGTGCCCAGGCGTGGGCAGGGGTGTCCTGGGGCTCGTTCAGAGCTTGCTGCACAAACAGAGCTGGCCATGTGGACAGGAGTGCGGCGTGACGCTGCAGGAAACTCTGACAGTCCTCCCAACAGCCTTGAGCACCCGCTGAAGAATGAGCCGAAAAAACCCCTCAACCAATCAGTGATTTCATCAGACGGACGCCGTCATGTGTAGGTGGGTGAATCGTCACAGTAATATATGAGAGGCCTTTTTTACGCAATTGCTACGAAAGTATCGATTACCTGCAGGCTCCACGAACTCACTCTGTTTACCTGCAGGAGAGAGAATGATAGAGAGGGAGATGTCAAGTACACCAGGTGACAGGGTGAGACCCACTGACAGGGGTCACAAGGTCAAATGGAACGAGCTTGTCGGCTGTTGTGGACATGTGACTCACTATACACACCGTACGTCTCCAGGATGTGGTGCAGGAGGCCGTGGCGCACGTTGGCAAACAGGAAGTGATAATTGGAGAGCAGGAGACGTACTGTCGCCCCCTGGCCACTGACCGTCTGAGCGAAAAACATTCAACATGAGTTTGTGTCTACGTTCCAATATTCACACTTCGCATAAAATAAAGTCATGTATTGGCCATGCATGCTAATTGGTGTGCTAGTGTGGACAGGTCAAAGGTTAAAGGCAGTGGCACTAACCAGGTGGAAAGGCAGGTGCTTGATGGAGTTGGCCTCACAGTGAAGAAATGTGTCAGTTCCCTGGGGATCCGACTGCACCCATAGATGTGCTGCGAATGGGAGACTTTCAATTACAAACAAACTCTGTAACACGGTTACTGTACCTAAACATCTGCATGGAGGCAGGCAAAGACTACCTGAGTTGTCTGTGTGTGTGTGTGTGTGTGTGTGTGTGTGTGTGTGTGTGTGTGTGTGTGTGTGTGTGTGTGTGTGTGTGTGTGTGGCCCAGTACCTGCAATCAGAAGATGAGCCTTGACTCTCATTAACTCTGGGAGATGGACGAAATACTCAAATCCCCGCCTCACCTCTGGATTGGTCAGAGCCAGGAGGTCATCCGGGCCGTGACAGTGAGACAGACCAATCAGGCTGCAAGATTAAGATATGTCATTATACATGAGAGATTGGGCTCTACATTGCTATAATGCTGACCTCTGATAGTCTCACGTTTTGAACAGTTCTGTACCTCTGTAAATTCCGCACCATGTGAGTGAAGGTTGCCATGGGGATGCACCGTTTGGGCTTTCTGGCCAGGTGCAGTACATCCTGCCATGTGACCTCGTCATGAGAGGTCAGGTCCATCCACATGTTCAGTATGGCATACAGGTCCCTCTCCCTCAGGTCTGCAATGGAAGCAGAAGGCCGTTGTCATGACAACCGCATGGCAGATCACTACGAGGGACCAGGCATCTGGGCCTGAAAGAATTAACCCTAACCCTAACCCTAACTGTTGAATTGGTTCCATTGTGCCAGGCAAACTCAATCAAGCACGGCAAAGTATTTGAAATGAGTTAAAATACTGTTTAAACCCAGCTCGGGATAGGATAGGACAGGACAGGAAGGGAACACAAGGGTGCCAGTGGGTGTGTATAGCATCGGCAAGAGGTACATGCGCTGAAAAGATTTGTGTATTCACAGTTGCAGTGTGTAATGAATGAGATGATTTTGAGATGATTTTGAGGTGCTCTCTCTTACCTGTTCTGCTGAAAATCAGTGTTGTCACTGTCCCAAGCATGTAGTCTTGTCCATACTGGGACTCCAGGCGTCTCAGACTGCACAGGACCAGCTCACACAGAGACTGGGGAAGAGCCTGGAGACTCTCCCTGATCTGGAACATGGACGTCATGGTCTTTATTATCATCATCATCATCATCCTCCTCATCATCACGATAATCATTATCACCATCACCATCATCTTCACCACCACCGTCATCATCATCATCCTCATCACCACCACCATCATGATCATCATCAGCCACCACCATCATCATCATCATCATCATCATCACCACCACCACCACCAACAACTATCATCATCATCATCATCGTCCTCCTCATCATCACGATAATCATTATCACCATCATCATCCTCATCATCTTCACCACCACCTTCATCATCATCATAATCACTATCATGATCATCATCAGCCACCACCATCATCATCATCATCACCACCACCAACAATTATCATTGTCAATGAATGAACAATAATCATTGTCTCTTCCTCTTGTCCCACTGATCATAGTGACTAAAGCTTCGGGTCATTGTGACATGATGACATGATGACATGTCAGACCTTGTCAAAGGATGCAAAGTTCCTCAGGTCTTCACAGGCCAGGTGCAGGTAGAGTGGACTCACAGCTCCCTTCTTCATCAGGAGTGTCTGAAGCTGTACACACACAGACACAGACACAGAAACACAGACACAGACACAGACACACAGACACAGACACACAGACAATTAAATTGATTGTGAAAATATACAACATGGAGAAATCCATAGTATTCACAACACATTGAGTAAACTCTCCACAGCAATAACCTGGTTGTTGAAGGCAGAGTCACTGAGTTTCTTCCCATAAACATCGAGTTCCTTCTGAACTATGTCCTTCCTGTCTGGCAAAGATAACGGCCCTAGTGGCATCAGGACAGCCCCTTTCTTCTTGGCCAGGGTTTGGAGCAGGTCAGAACCGGACGTGATGCTAAGCACCAAAGACACACCCTGAAAAATAAACAAATGAGCAAAGGAGTTAGGTGCAAGATCTGTTAAATGCTAAACCATATTTACTTCATCGAGCATTTGTATTCTAAAATCTCTGTTTACTTTATTTCATCCAGGTAAGCCCCATTGATATGAATATTTTTCAAGGGAGCCCTGACTATATCGCGTTTATCATGTAGAAGTTAAAGATATGTATACATAAACAGTAAATGGACTCATGACTGACTGAAAATCGCTGTGTATGTTTCAGCTCAGTGTCTCTAACCTGTGGAAGTTGCTGTGGTATCCAATCAGAGCTCAGCTGGCCCCTGGAATCCTGCACAAGCTCCGCCCCATCAATTAGCAAGGCCAGCGGTTGGTCCTTCCTGGTGTCACTCAAATTGGAGTGGAATTCTGCCAGCAGATCTCTATGATTAAACAGACATGGATGAATTGGTGTTGCAATTAACTCGTTTTGACGAGTTGCATACTGTTAAATGTCTTTCCTTTCCATTTGGAAGTACATTTGACAAGAACCTGATCAAAAGGATTCCATCACACTCACTTAGAAGACGAAGGAAGAGGCGAGTCCTCCTCTTCTTCCTTTCTTCTCCTCAACCATTGGACCAGGCAGTGCAGAAGGTTCTCCACAGTGCGTGCTGATTGGCTCGCAGCAGTAGAGTAGGATATGACATGACATGTAGGGGTTTTCCGGGTCTTGTCAGGGGTTCTGAGGGCATTTGCCAGAGCAGCCTACAAGCATGGAGGAGAGAGAATGTCAAAGATCTATCATCTAGGTGTGTGTGTGTGTGTGTGTGTGTGTGTGTGTGTGTGTGTTATAGTTTACCATGAAGACAGTTTTGCCCTCTCCTGGAGCTCCCTCCAGCAGAACCAGCCCTCCCTTGAGCTGAGTCTCCTGCACCTTCCCTACTGCCCCAAACAGCGCCTTGGCCCGCCCAAAGAACTGCCTCTGCAGCGCCCCCTGGTGCACCTCCTGCTCCGAGATATCGGACCCGACATCAGTCTCATCAGCTTCCTGTCAAACAGACCACTTCAGTAAGATGACGGGTGAAAAACAAGACTGTGGAATTTAAGGCCTTATCATTTGAGTTTTCTGTCATCTTCGAAGTCTCTGACCTCCACAAACTGCTTCTGCACGGCCTGCCACAGGTCCTCCAGCACCGCCTTCCCAAACTCCTCCAGGCCTTTCACATAGGGCTTCCCATCAACGACACCGCCCCATTCACAGGGGTAGCTGAGAGAGGGAGGAAGGGGAGAGTTAGAGGGAGAGAGGGAGGAAGGGAGAGGTACAGTACAGGTAGAGGACATGAAGCAAGAGTTTGATAAAGCCTCCTCAAGACTAAGACATTGAAACAACATGACTCACTTTTCTGTGACTTTCACTCCACTGTTCCGGATTCTACTTTTCAGGTCTGACATTTTCGATTCAGCCTCCTTTGACTCGGGAGCAAAGTCGGACTTCCATGACACAGGAACGGACCTGGCAGATTAAACCACAGTGAAAGAAGTGCCCATGCTGAGACCAATCTCAGGCTTTTAGATCGAGAGCAAGTGCATACTTCAGGAGAAAGGTGGAGAATTGGGAGTGTGTACCTGGACAGGTCGGGGGCTCTGAAGTAGAAGAACATGCGATTGTGAGCCATGTCTGGATACAGGGCCTGGAACTGACGAATCTCCATTTCTGTGACTGACAACCCCGATGGAGCAGAATCCAGCTGTAGAGAAGGCAACAACAAATCACTTTCCATCAACTCTCTTTCCAGCGATTTGTCTGACAACTATAGCAATATCCACCTGACAGAGAACCTTACATTGTGTCCAAAGAGCTTACATTTTTTTACATTTACATTTTTTTACCCAAAGCGACTTACAACAAGTACATTTGTCTAAAGTAAGTGATTCATCTACACATCAGACATCATAAGAAAAACAAATCTATGCTTGGACCAGGGGCCATTGGCAGTCACAATGCTAGAAGAAGGAAGGATTACTTTTTTTTTTATTTACAGGAGAGAAACTGTACATAGACTGTAGGCCTTACCCAGCTGTACTGTGGGAGGTCTGGTAGAGGTGGACGGGAAGGCACCAGCCCATATCGCTCTCCCAGAATGCCGAGCAGCATCTGGCTGCGGCACACCTCTGAGAGGCAGAGCTCCACAGTGCGGCTCGACTCCTCCTCCGTCACACCCCAGCGCAGTTCCACCTCCTGCAGGTAGAGGCAGTGTGGTGCCGCCCGGCGTCTGAGCTCAGGAAACACGCTCCGCACCAGCATGTCCCTCTCTGCATGCATGTCTCTGAACGTGGAAGAGATGAACACACGCACACCTCGCCATCTGGGGAGACACGACAGAGGAGGGGAGAGGAGAGGGAGGGTGAGGAGGAGAGAGGAGAGGAGAGGAGAGGGATGGTGAGGAAGGGAGAGGAGAGGAAGGACGAGGAGGGGAGAGGAGAGGAGAGGAGAGGGTGAGGAGGGAAGAGGAGAGGAAGGATGAGGAGGGGAGAGGAGAGGGAGGGTGAGGAGGGGAGAGGAGAGGGAGGGTGAGGAGGGGAGAGGAGAGGAGCGGAGAGGGATGGTGAGGAGGGGAGAGGAGAGGGAGGGTGAGGAGGGGAGAGGAGAGGGAGGGTGAGGAGGGGAGAGGAGAGGGAGGGTGAGGAGGGGAGAGGAGAGGGAGGGTGAGGAGGGGAGAGGAGAGGAGCGGAGAGGGATGGTGAGGAGGGGAGAGGAGAGGGAGGGTGAGGAGGGGAGAGGAGAGGGAGGGTGAGGAGGGGAGAGGAGAGGAGAGGGAGGGTGAGGAGGGGAGAGGAGAGGAGAGGAGAGGGAGGGAGAGGAGGGGAGAGAAGAGGGAGGGATTGAGAGGAAGAGGTGGAGAAAGGAGAATAGTCATGCAAAAGTGATTATTTAGTCTTCTTGGCTGACCCTGAAAACAGCTCCATGTTGACACAGCCAGTCAAACCCTTCAACCATCCACCAACACAGTGTTGAGGAGTTCAAGAGGACACTGGTCCCAGTAAAGATACATCAAAAGACAAATCTCTTTTGATGTTTTAATTTTTAGCCCTAGTGGACAAACGTACCTCAGTTTTGGGCTGGGCGGTAGTGGAGTGACAGCAGCAGCTGTGTTAGGGTCTTTAGCACCCCCCTGTGGAGGAGGGATGTGGTGTAGCTTGTCCATGTGCTCCACACGATCCAGTAGTCTCGAGGAGCCTCTCTCAGCCACAAACCTGGAGACAGGATCACAGACACACCTCAAATTCAAGTTTCTTAAATAACCACTTAAATAAACAAACATATACAATTGCATGTATACAAAGTAATAATCTGGAAAGGGGGTTCAAAGTTCAGGTTCACCCAACGGGCACATTACGGGCACACCGCGAATCTCATCCACTTCAACCACACTGAACAACCGCTCCACCGGCCCCTCCCTGCACAGGCACAACTGCTGTGCAGACGCCAGAGAGGAAATGAGAGGAACTCACCTGAGGATCTGCTCACTGAAGCCTGTGAGCGTCACATCGTTCCTGCATACGGTCTTTTCTTCTGGACTGAAAAACGAAATAAATACTAGCATATAATAATACTATATATTTTAATCTATCACAATAAAATATCACATTATTTTAATACTATGTTAATAACACAACACTATGATATATAATACTGTGCAGTAGTAGTCAGGACACAGGGAAAGCTACTTCCATGATAGAAAGGTTCCAGGTACTGTACTGTAGCAGGTACTGTAGTGTGTGCAAAGGAGTTAAAGAAGCACCACCTACCGATCACCCAGGTAGATTTCCACCACCAGAGGGTTGTTGTTGGTTTCCTTTCTGTATCGGTCAATCGTCTTTTGAAAATGACAACCATAATTTTCAGTTATCAGGATGATATTGTCCACCTGAGGGGGAGGGAGGCAGTGGGGCAACGAGTCAAAGTAGTGCATCATTATGTTGTTCCACTGTCAGAAATGTGCATCATGCCAAATACAATGGGTCACTAAAAACAAAACAAATAATTAATCAATATACACAAAAGCATAACCAAACACACCTTGTTTTTCTGGGACATTACTTTGGAGAACAAAGAGGATATTGATTTCATGTTGATACAGCTTTGTACATTCTCCTGTGAGAGAAAAGGTAGAAAGCGACACTGTAAGGAAACCTTTATAAAGAATTGGGACAAGCAGCCAATCAAAAGACATTCTCACCTGCATCTGCTTCATCACAGGTCTCACGTTGTCCAATAGCACGTCAGAGCTGAGTTTCAGCTCACAATATTCCGTCCAATTTACCAGGTTTAGATGGGGGTCCTCCGCGCTGAAGGCTATCATCAGCGATAGCAACACTCCCACCTCCACCATCTGTGTGGAATTACACAAATTAAAAACGTAAATGTTTGTGCATGTGTGTGTGAGAGAAGGAGAGTTGAAGGAAGATGTTTGGGGGGGGGGGGGGGGGGGGGGGTCCTTACAGAGGGTGAGAGGTCATTTTTCTCCTTTTTTTTCTCCTTCTCCTCTCCTCTCCTTCTCCTCTCCTTCTCCTCTCCTTCTCCTTCTCCTTCTCCTTCTCCTTCTCCTTCTCCTCCTTCTCCCTCTCCTTCTCCTCCTTCTGTTTCTGTTTCTGTTTTTGCCTCTGGGTCGGGGGGACAGCAGAAGTCCGGAGCGTTGGTCCAGGTGTCGTTGCCTTCGATGCGACAATCTAAGAAGATCAAGGTGCATCCAGGAAGGGGAGGCACGTTGTAACGACACGAGATCTGCACTGCCGTCTCCAAAGCCTTCCGGTACCTCTCCAGAAGACCCGCCGTGTACAGTCTCTGACCATCTCTGGACACACAAACACACACACACACACACACACACACATTTTTAGGGGACCCCCCCCCCTAATTCATACATGCTCCTAGCATCCATTCTTAACAAGCACCAGGAGGAATGCAGGTTTGACTGCCTGCCTGTCTCAGACAGAACTTTCAGACAGACAGAACATGGACAGGCCTCCTTCAAAAATGAGATGATGCATCTGAAGGGATTTAATCCTGTCACCAGAATTTCAAATAAGAACATATAAATAAAAATTATAGAATAAATTAACACTGAGTCAGACAGAGAGGCAGAACTCTCACACAGACGGAACTCTGTCTGTGTGATTGTCTCAGAGTTCCGTCTGTGTGATTGTCTCAGAGTTCCGTCTGTGCGATTGTCTCAGAGTTCCGTCTGTGTGATTGTCTGAGAGTTCCGTCTGTGTGATTGTCTCAGAGTTCCGTCTGTGTGATTGTCTGAGAGTTCCGTCTGTGTGATTGTCTGAGAGTTCCGTCTGTGTGATTGTCTCAGAGTTCCGTCTGTGTGATTGTCTCAGAGTTCCGTCTGTGTGATTGTCTCAGAGTTCCGTCTGTGCGATTGTCTCAGAGTTCCGTCTGTGTGATTGTCTGAGAGTTCCGTCTGTGTGATTGTCTCAGAGTTCCGTCTGTGTGATTGTCTCAGAGTTCCGTCTGTGTGATTGTCTGAGAGTTCCGTCTGTGTGATTGTCTGAGAGTTCCGTCTGTGCGATTGTCTGAGAGTTCCGTCGGTCTGGTTGTCTCAGAGTTCCGTCTGACCAAATTCTACTTCTATGTTTCAATTATAGAGATAGAAACTGTTGATCTTTAATAGTACACATCTCTATGGGTTCAATATTCATCATGACAATCATTCAATTGTTATCCATCTCTCTGTCTTTCCATGTCAGCCTACACCTCCTGGCCCCTCCCTCTGGTGAATGTCTTAAGTGGGTGTGTACCTTGTTTTCTGCAGCAGGCTCTTCTTTATGTTGTAAATGCGGTAGATGAAGGGCACCCCTAACGCCACCCTCAGTCTCTTCCTCCCCGCCGTCTCCCAGTCCAAACGGCTGTAGCGCTTGCTCTTCGGCAGCTTCTTCAGAACGCCAATCAGGATCTCCTTGGAGGTGGGGACCGCTTTCTCCGACGCACCAACTTAACAACGGAGGTACAGAGGTGTGAGGCTCCAGTCCTTCCGACACTAATAGCTGATGTGTTTCATTCATTTACATAACATTACATTTAAGTCATTTAGCACTTTTATCCCAAGCAACTTACAATAAGTAAGTGTTTAAGGAAGTGAATCAACAATACATCAATCATCGTGAGTAAAACCTTTGATAAGAACAAGTGTCATCGGCAGTCACAGTGCTAGAGAAAGGACGATTTTTCTAATTTTCTCTCAAGTTCAGGAAATGTAATGTAGGATGTTAGGGGGTGGAGAGGTCTGAGGATGAGGAGCCCAGGTGGAGCCTAAAGAGATGGGTCTTTAGTCTATGGTGGAAGATAGGGATTGAACTTTCCAGGTGCTGTTTTTGACTGTGTGCATGTTTATGTGTCTATGTGTGTCTTTGTGAAGGATACTCACAAGTGCTGCCAAGTTCCATTATGACCTTGTAGGCAGAGAGGAATCGGAAGGGAAACTGTCTGCTCTGAATCACTGCTTTCTGTAACAACGTCAAAATAAAATATTATAAATATAAATATTAAAACAAATGCATACGCAGGGTCAGCGTAAAGTGTGTGCTGACACGTGAAAAGCAGCATAAATCAGGTTTGATTTGATTTTTTCCTCCATTGGACTTATTGGCCAATCTATATAGAAAACTCACCTCATTGGTCAGTCTGCCCAGGATCTGTTGGTGATGTTTCTCACTGATGCCCTGAGTTATCATATTCCTCAGGTTCCTCAGCATTGCCATGAAGGGCAGAGACTTATTGTCTGTAAAAAAAATAAAATAAGGACCTGTTACAGTGTTCTACAATTGTAATACATAATATTCACTGTGTGTGTGTGTGTGTGTGTGTGTGTGTGTGTGTGTGTGTGTCTGGAAGTGTAAACAGACCTATAAGTTTCTCCCAGGTGAGGGCTTTGTTTCCTTCTTGGCTGAGTTTACGTTCCCATGTTTCTGGCTGTTTCAGTTTCATGCGCTGCCCTGCCCTCTCTCTCTCCCACACCCCACTCAGCCCACTGCGGGTGAACGCCTTCATGTCAGCTGGGTACCTGACACAAACACAAAAACAACAACACATCACTGAGATTGTATGCAGGTTAGAAAAGTATCACAACGCAATGTTATTGAGGTCTGTGCAGAAAAATACAGCATATCTGCCAAAGTGAGTTGGATATATCTCTCTGATAGTTTGTTTGTGTGTGTGTGTGTGTGTGTGTGTGTGTGTGTGTGTGTGTGTGTGTGTGTGTGTGTGTGTGTGTGTGTGTGTGTGTTACCTCATTCCCAGTATAGCCATGACATGCTCGGCAGGCCCTTTGATGTGGAGCCTCTTGATCATCTTCTTCAGACTAAACTCACTCTGCTTCTTATCCACCACAGCTTTGCCCTCCATCTGGACACACACACACACACACACACACACACACACAGTTTTACAAACACATTACAATACACTAGAAGACACACACATAATACCAGACAGATATATTACAAACAAACACTCACATATTTCTGTAGCATGGTGGGCTCAGATCGGAGCATATTTGCCCACTTTGCCAGCTGCTCAGTGGAAGGTTTCTGAGAATGAATGGAAATGAAGAGAATAGAGGAGAAGGGAAACAAATAATGAGTATATAAGCCTGATTCATTTCTGTGTGTGTGTGTGTGTGTGTGTGTGTGTGTGTGTGTGTGTGTGTGTTTGTTTGTATACATGTGTGCCATACCTTGGCTTTGGGTCTGGTTTTATTGTGTTTGCAGCGATGCTTGCGTGTGTTGTACTTGGCCAGCTGATACTCGCTGAACTGCTTGAACTTGTCTGCCAGAGCCTTCTTCAGACAGGAGGGTAAGGAATGGCTGAAGCACTGTGGGATGACATCACAGTGGGCTAGTTCTAGGAGAAACTCTCTCATAGATAGACAGATAGACAGATAGACAGATAGACGGACAGCGAAAGACAAACTACCCATAGCTGAGAGTGACAGAGGCAAACAGATGTTGATGAAGACTCACCGTGCTGTACAGCCTCACCACTTCTAGCCAATCAGAGGGCAGCTGGACAGCTGTGCAGAAATACCTGCGCACGTGTGGCTTAGAGGCTGGTAGACTGGCAGCCAGAGCCAGCAGGAAGTTGGCTGTGATACGGATGTTCAACTCCTGTCTGGTATACACCGCCACCTAGATGAGACAGGAGATGATGAGCACAGAGGACTTACTGTACTAGTAGCAGTTAGGTGCATGGTAAACTGTTATACCCATGAAACACACACTGAAATGGAGGAGCACGTATGCTCTCTCTCTCAGCATCACACCTTGAGGAGAAACTGTGGATCTTTGGTTACGATATCATTGGCCAAGCTCTTGATCCTTGTCCACACACTCTCGTCTGCATCCCAGTCCTTCTGTCCAGGAGCAGTGTTCTTATTCACCAGAGAACAGCACACGTCGTTCAGCAGCAGGTACTGAAGAACGGAAATGGGGAGGGAGGCAGGTAATGACTTAGATGTAGAGATATGAAATTATCTGTAAAAAAATATGTAATAATCTGGTAGAATCTCCTTTCTCACCTTTTTGTCTTTGAGTTCTTCCTCTTCTTCATCTTTTCCCCGTTCCATCTCCCCAAATACCTCTTCCCTGTTCGTCATGGTTTGCTCAGGCTCTTCATGATCAACTGCCATGTCATCCACCATGAGGAAGTCCTGTTCAGAACCCTGCCATGTCATAAAGACGGGGGGAACACACTTGAGCACATCCTGTGCAATGGCATTAACAAATATGGTCACAAAAAAATCTAATATACTCAGAAGAAGAATTTAAATAGTCTATGTTTTGCCTTGGTTGGGGACTTGGGGCTACCAACCACAGACATAGTGACAGGTCAGTTGGGCCACGTACCACACTCATCTCCTCACTGTAAGTCTGCATGTCCTCTGAGGAGCACGGTCTCCCTTCTTCTGCTCCTTCTACTCCATCCCCTCCTTCTCCTCCCTCTCCTCCATCTCTCGTCTCCTCTTTGGCTAAAAGAGTGGGAGACTGGTGGAAACAGGCAGGGGGCAGGACACCACTAGAGAGTGTCAGGGACGTCGAGAGCAGAGGGCCACAGAGGAGGGGAGAGGGGACAGAGGTGAGAGGGAAGAGGAGCGGGTCCCTCTTCAGGAGTGTGTTCTGGGTGCTGAGGAGTGGGGAGGCGAAGGTGGAGGTGGTGGAGGCAGAGGGCGAGAGAAGGGTGGAGGTGGTGGAGGATAGGCTGGAGGGCTGGAGAGAGGGGCAGGAGGAGGGCTGGGAAGCCCAGGATGAGGATAGCATGGAGGGGGCCGGAGGCAGCACAGAGGAGGCCTGGACCAGGAGTCTGTTCTCCAGGCTGGGCCTGATGCTGCTGGAGTAGAGACCCCCCGATGTTGCCTGTAGGTCACGGTCCATGAGAGTCAGTGCCCTCATTTCTACTGGAAAAGAAGTCAATAGACTGTCAGATGTTGTATTCACACTTTCACTCACTCATGTACACTCACCGAGCACCTTATCAGGAAGACTATACTAATACTGGGTAGGGCCTCCCTTTGCTCTTAAAACAGCCTCAGTTCTTCATCGCATTGATTCCACAACATGTTGGAAACATTCCTTTGAGATTCTGGTCCATGATGCCATGATTGCATCACGCAATTCCTGCAGATTTTTCAGGTGCACTTTCAAATTGTGAATCTCCCAAAAAAATCCTCTATTGGATTCAGATCCGGTGACTGGGAAGGCCACTGAATAACACTGAACTCATTGTCTTGTTCACGAAACCAGTTTGAGACGACGTTTGCTTTGTGACATGGTGCATTATCATGCTTGAAGTAGCCATTAGAAGATGGGTAAATTGTGGCCATGAAGGGATGCACATGGCCAGCAACAATACTCAAATAGGCTGTGGCATTCAAGCGATGATTGATTGGTATTAACGGGCCCAAAGTGTGCCAAGAAAACATCATTACACCACACCATTACACCACCTCCACCATGAGAAGGTGTACAGGTGTTCCACCACCTCCACCATGAGAAGGTGTACAGGTGTTCCACCACCTCCACCATGAGAAGGTGTACAGGTGTTCCTAATAAAGTGCTCCGTGAGTGTATATGTCTATAACAAACAGAGGACACAGTACCTCACTGAAAATACATAGGTGATTGCTTAGAGGTAAGCAGTTAAGCAGCATTCCTAGTCTATTATTTGAAGAGTCAGTGTATTGTAAAGCTTGCCTACAACATGCAGCTTCCAGGTTTGGGTGGGTCCTTTCTCTTACAGCAGTAAAAAGAAACAAAGTCCACAAGCACTCAGCTCAGAATGGAATGGTGGTTACGGTGGTGGAGCAGACTGGCAGTTGTGCAAGTTAGATAAGACTGATTGTGTTCTTTAATGACACAGAGTCCAGATCCACTTATCACCCAAATGTACGACAAAGCAGAGTACAACAGTACAGAGGGGCACCACGCCCTTTGTTCTCAATACACTTTGTAAGCATTTACATTTACATTTACATTTATGGTACATATAAATCCGTTACGCTAGATGCTGCCACAAATGCTTCAATACGTGACACTATTCTATAGCTATATCCTACTTATACAGTAATTTGCACATCAATTTAAAGAAGTTACCCAAAGACTTACTGTTTACTAAAGTATCCCTCTCAGTGTTTACTCAATGTGAATGGGCGTGGTTAACCACTCATGCGCACAAACTTACCTGAAAAGTCGTGATTCGACTTCTATTGACAAGTGGCAACTAAATAGCTCGTTTCAATTCAAATCACATTTTCCAACGCTTTGCAATCATGTCAACATATTATCAATGGTGTCAACCTCAGCAGCATCCAGACAGAGTCGCATTTCCTCGAATCTCGCCTTGTGACTGTGCAAGTTGATTACCGTAAGACCTAGAGTACGGGCTCTCAAATTCTGATGACACACCACCGAGAGAGAGAGAGAGAGAGAGAGAGAGAGAGAGAGAGAGAGAGAGAGAGAGAGAGAGAGAGAGAGAGAGAGAGAGAGAGAGAGAGAGAGAGAGAGAGAGAGAGAGAGAGAGAGAGAGAGAGAGAGAGAGAGAGAGAGAGAGAAAGAAAGAAAGAGAAAGAAAGACAGAGACAGATATATTCGTGGGGAATTTTGAGAGCAGATTGATCTAAAAATATAACCATGACTATCACTGTGTATGACTCAACTTTCAGTAAGTAGGAGTAGCTCAAATGACCAATAACGGAAAAGATCCAGGACCCAGACGGGGTCACCCAAACGGGGTGATGTTCCTACATGCTGTTAATTCTTAGCAAAACTAACTACTAATCCGCTGTATTATACTGAACTTTGATCATATTTAAATGTTGTTAATGTTGTCTCTCAAATGATGTTAGATCAGTTCGGAATAAGGATAAGAAAGGATCAATGGGAAGTGCCTTTTAGAGTATTCAAACGAGGGTTACCGTAACTATCATTGTAGCGATTGGGAGGAAACGCAAAAAGTCATTTCCGCTGCAGCAGCAAGACAGGACGTCAAAGAAAATGTGGAGAGGAGAGACGAATTGAGCCAGGAAAAGAACCGTTAACCTAGAAAGTACTAATATCACATTTGTATATTTTGGTGGACATCGTGGCAGTCAGGAGGAGAGTTTTAACTAGCTACACACACCTCGAGACCGCGACATCGACCTGATACCCCTTGTTCTGTGGTTCGGACTTTAGCCAGCTAAATTAGCTAGCCGGGTAACGGCTCCTATCGAGAGATGGGTACAAGAGCAAGCCGTTTACAAGAAGAATCTGTGCCTTCGGCTTTCGTAAAAGATGGCACAAAGCGGGACTCTTATAGACGAACCCGATGTAGTAGGCCAACCAGTCTTATGGTAGACTTCTCGGGGAGTTTTGAGGATACGGAGGCCAACCACAGCCGATCGGAGGAAGGCAGCGATTCGGACATGGGGCAACAGGCGAGCGCCGACGGAAGCCCCGCAGACCACCACACTCTCCCCTCCATCAGTCAGGCATCACCAGCGGAAGACAACAGTGAGTGCAAGAGTGAAGAAGACGGTAATATCAGTCCCGAAGGTGCTGTCAATGAGGAACAGTCTGGAGAGGAGACAGGCCGCGTGCCTCACCGCACTTTCTCTGAACGTCTACCCGGTAATAGGCACTCTTCCGGGCGCAATGTGAGCGCAAGATCCGCACGGGTGCGAGGCACCCATCAGCGGCCGGTGTCAGAGGCTTGGATTGGCCTCTACCGTGTCAACAATCGCCACGGCAGTAAGTTTATACGTGACCAAATGTTGGTTGATGTCTTTACCTCGTTGTTGACTGTTTGTGATATTTGTTGATGATTTGTAGGATTTACAGCTCTTCCAATACGCGCAGTATTAGAATTGGCATGTTTGTTTTGTATTTACAGTAGGTCTAGGCTAATTGAGTTGACCATCTTATACAAACTCATATTCAAAGCACGTTATGGTAACTATTAATATCATGGAATTGTAAAGGCTACTTGCTGATAAATATCAGCACCTTGTGCGCGTTTGGCTGATTTGACTCTGTTGTAGAACATTGCATTGGTTTCCACACTGGCAACTCTGTCTAGGAATGGGACGGGGGTGCAAAGATCAGTAACCGATATATAATCCAAGACATCACACAATCTAGCCACGATCCAGCGAAATGGATTATTCCGGAATTTGCATTCTTGAACAGTAATCTCTCTGGTTCTTACAACCCTGCATAACTCAATTCATCTAAACTCACTGTAAACTGTTAACCAGCTTCAAAAGTGTAGGAGGCAGATTATTTTACTATACATAGACTACACTGTCACGAGAATTTAATCAAAGAGCGTATTTAGTTCTCCATACAGCCGCAGCATTAATATGGTGAAGAGGACCTCTGACAAATAAGAATCTCTCATTGTACACATAAGTACACATAAATACACAGATGGACAGAAATGGTGTTTATCGATGTGAGATCTTAACCCAAACACAACAATGGGTCTATTTTCCCACGCGCCTGAACGCAGCCCCGGAGCAAGTGTAGTAGGAAATGGGTCAAAGGCCTCCACACGTACAGTACACACCCCTGGCAGAGGCCCAGAGAGAGGAGGGAGAATGTAGGCCAACTGGGTGCGCTCTTCCCCCTACCCCATCCCCGGACCCCGAGGCTGCTTCGAGTCCTCTTGTTTTGCGTGATGTCCCAGCGGAATGGTGATGACTGGAAAACTAGTAACAGGTCAGCCTGTCCTAAGATCATCATCGGACCACATTGATCAATCAAATGCAGATGTCAACACATGCGTCAATGGCCCAATATTGCGTTAATATGTGTAATATGTTTTTGTAATTTGACGGCATTAACCCGGGCATCTTGTCTCGTTCACAGATATCCGTTGTCCTTTCTGCTCCAAGCCTTTCCCAGGGGGCCGAATCGAGGATCACCTGTTGAGCTGTCTGACGTCTCCCCCCCTCCCCTACAACAGTGAGTATCAGGGCAAACAATCTGCAATTTACCCCTTTGAGCTGTGCTAGTGTCCCTCGCTACCATCCCCAGTTACTCGTACTCAGCTTAACACTCAACAGAGAGACAGCCACATCTTATATATCGTCCAGCTTTAACATTGACCCAGGCAGTGTGGCCTTTTCAAACAACCAGACAATATGAACGGTCAGGCAAGCTGGATCTTGTCAGAAATCCCCTCTCTTGTCCTCTGGGGGTTTGCGATGACACTGACGTCTAACTGAGATGGTGTGTGTGTGTGTGTGTGTTTGTGTGTGACCATGTCTGTGCGGTGTGTTTCTCAGCGGACGTGCTGAGCAGGGACAGCGGTGAGTGTTCCATCTGCCTGGAGGATCTGCTGCAAGGAGAGACCATCGCCCGGCTGGCCTGCCTCTGCGTCTACCACAAGAGGTAAACAAACCTGGGTTACCAGGAAGGAAGTCTCCTCAGGGCTGAAGAAACAACCACAAATGTTTGTTTTTGTTACGAATCATGATGTTTCGCAATAGGTCAGATTCGTAATTGTAGCAATGCAGGTCATGTGTCCATTAAAAATACATTTTAGTGATTTCATTTGATTTAATCTCTCTCCCCTCTCTCTCTCTCTCTCTCTCTCTCTCTCTCTCTCCTTCTCTCTCTCTCTCTCTCCCTCTCTCTCTCTCTCTCTCTCTTTCTCTCTCTCAGCTGTATTGATTCCTGGTCCAAGGTGAAGCCCTGCTGTCCTGAACACCCTTTCGATTGACTCATGGGTCACGTCCTCCACAATGACACACCTGACTCAGGTACATACCTGTGTGTGACAATGAGAGAGGGGGGGAAGGGGATACAAACTGTTCCAACACCATATAACATTATCCAACTGAAATGCAGGTAGAATTCAGTTTAGATACAATATAATATACAGTGGGGGAAATAATTATTTGATCCCCTGCTGATTTTGTTAGTTTGCCCGATTACAAAGAAATGAGCGGTCTATAATTTTTATGGTACTTTTATTTTAACAAATAGAGACAGAATATCAACAAAGAAGTCCAGAAAAAACACATTATATAAAGTTATAAATTCATTTGCATTTGATCGAAGGAAATAAGTATTTGATCTCCAAGCAAAACATGACTTAGTACTTGGTGGAGAAACCCTTGCTGGCAAGCACAGAAGTCAGACGTTTCTTATAGTTGGTCACCAGGTTGGCACACATCTCAGGAGGGATTTTGGTCCACTCCTCTTTACAGATCCTCTCCAAATCCTGAAGGTTTCAAGGCTTTTGCTTGGCAACTCGAAGCTTCAGCTCCCTCCACAAATTTTCGATAGGATTAAGGTCTGGAGACTAGCTAGGCCACTCCATGACCTTAGTGTGCTTCTTCTTGAGCCACTCCTTTGTTGCCTTGGCTGTATGTTTTGGGTCATTGTCATGCACCCATCCACGACCCATCCTCAGTGCTCTGGCTGAGGGAAGGAGGTTCTCGTCCAAGATCTTATGGTACATGGCCCCGTCCATTGGCCCCTCAATGCAGTGAAGTCGTCCTGTACCCTTAGCAGAGAAACAACCCCAAAGCATAATGTTTCCACCTCCGTGTTTGGCGGTGGGGATGGTGTTCTTGGGATTGTAGCATTCAGCATTTCTCTCCCTCCAAACACGAAGAGTCGAATTTATGCCAAAGAGTTCAATTTTGGTCTCATCTGACCACATCACCTTCTCCCAAGCCTTCTCTGAATCATTTAGGTGTCATTGGCAAACTTCAGATGGGCCTGTACATGTGCCTTCTTGAGCAGGAGGACCTTGCGGGCACTGCAGGATTTCAATCCGTTACGGTGTAGTGTGTTACCAATGGTTTTCTTGGTGACTGTGGTCCCAGCTGCCTTGAGATCATTACCAAGCTCCTCCCGTGTAGTTCTGGGCTGATCCCTCACCCTTCTCATGATCATCCTGACCCCACGAGGCAAGATCTTGCATGGAGCTCCAGGCCGAGGGCGATTGATGGTTATTTTGTATTTCTTCCATTTTCTAATAATTGCACCAACAGTTGTCTCCTTCTCACCAAGCTTCTTGCTGATGGTCTTGTAGCCCATTCCAGCCTTGTGCAGGTCTACAACTCTTACCCTGATGTCCTTTGAATGTTCTTTGGTCTTGCCCATGGTGGTGGAGAGGTTGGAATGGAAGAGATTGATTCTATTGACAGGTGTCTTTTATACCCATAACAAGCAGAGATTAGGAGTACTTTTCCTAAAGTGACAGAACTAATCTGTGTGCCTCATGGGCATATAACCGGTCTGTATGAGCCAGCTGGTTTGTAGGGGATCAAATACTTATTTCCTTCGATCAAATGCAAATTAATTTATAACTTTATATAATGTGTTTTTTCTGGACTTTGTTGATATTCTGTCTCTATTTGTTCAACTAAAAGTACCATAAAAATTATAGACTGCTCATTTCTTTGTAATCGGGCAAACTAACAAAATCAGCAGGGGATCAAATAATTATTTCCCCCACTGTATGCTTGAATATAGAGGTACTGTATTTCTGTTCTCCTCGTCAGTTGGAATTCTAAAAGATAAGGAAGTGATCATTTTACTGATGTCTGACACACTTTCTTCATCCCCCTCCAGGAGACTACACTGTATTCAATATTTCAGAATATATATAAGATGGAACAATGAAAAATACAAGAGGCGAGGCGAGCCTCCTCCTAATTTGACTCAATGAGACACAGCACCAGGAGGACACTATAGCAGGTGACGACCACACCGGTCCTCCTCAGTCTGGACCGGTCCATTTGGGCTTGATTCACACCGTTCAAGCCAACACTGGCACAGAGGGCCCACTGCCCCTCGATGAACTCAGCCTAAACTGCTGGACTCTCTATGTCCAAGACGGACCGAAATATTATCATCACACCTGATTGACAGTCGTCCCCCCTTGATCGCGATGATCTCGGAGAGAGGAGAGCAAAAAAAAAAAAAAAAAAAAAGAAAGAAAAGTGTATGTGTCTGTGGCTTTGCTCCCCTCTTCCCCTGTTGTGGGAGGGTTTCCCACTTAGGACAGGTCATTCTATATCACACTGCACACAAGTGTGGTGCAGAGAGCCATTGTTACACGGGACGAATGTTTCATTCTGTCGATTTTGGAGAAAAAAAAAGATGAACCAATCCAGAGTGAACCGTTAAAGCGTAAATATTGCAATGCATTGCTTTTCTTTTTTAAATATGCCAGATGTCGGAAAGTGTTTTTTTTTATTTTGGCGTGTGGGGGTTGCTGTAGTGACTAGGTGTTTTTCTATTGTCCAACCATGCATTTCAGGGGAACGCGCTGTGAGTCAGTCGATTGTTGTATTTGAGGCTGAGCTGGTCAGTTAAGGCGGTCAGTGCGCCGTTGTTCTAGATGAACCGGCTTTGGTTGATTCTGAAGCTTCGGTGCTGCTGTATTATGGTTGAGCCAGGTTGATACAGTGGTCATCACCTACCCTGGGCCAGAGCACTGGTGACATGACCACAATGAGCACTTCTCTCCTCCCCTAAGCTGAACCTCCTCAGATAAGGTCTGCTTGATTGAACCACAGTGGCTAAGTGTGCGTGCGTGCGCGCGCGCTGGTGTGGACGAATGGGGCCAGCATTGTCATGATGTAACTGCCCAACTGGTTGTGTAGTTGGATGAGGTGTGGGTGCTTATGGCTGTGTGGATCAACTGCCCTGACTCCTGCTTGATGAGAAAGCTCATTTAAAATGTTAGTTCTACTTTTAAATCACACAGCTACTTTCGGAACATACTGCTACTTGAACATGCCCACACCCCCCACCCCCCAATCCCTCCTTCCTGGCCCACGTTGGAGGCATGCTATAGGCATGTGGTACGTCCCTCTCTCTGGGGTAAAGTCTGGATATTTGGACCAGACCCTGAGTGATACTTTGGCCATCTGGCTACATTCTTGTCTGAGAGAGGGAGAGATGTATTTTGGGGCATGTTTCCACCATGTATGTGGCAGCTGTCTCTCCCTTCGCTGGAGGCTGTGAACAGCTGATGGGTGATTATTGGATCAACCTCCCTCCCCTCCTCCTCTTCCTCCCCTTAAGAAGATTTATCAACATTGTACAATTACCATTAGGATTATTATAACTACATGTGTTTTAACTGCTACCTTTGCCTGTGTGTTGGTTGCCTTTGCTTGGTGAGAGGTTCATAAGATGCATTTCTGATTATGTTGTCGGGGGCGGGGATGAGCTGTGATGTCACAGTGGTGCTGCTCTCCTGGACTGGTTGAAGATCAGCATGAGGACTAGCCTAGTGCTGGGATCTGTCAAGCATTCCTATTGGTCAATCTCCCCTAAGTCTTGCTCCACATCCTGCATTCTGAGGTGCTATGACCTGCTCTGCCCCTAGATGGCAGTCCTGTGCATGTTACCATACCCTCTTGTCTTGAGAGAAGAAAAATATACAATGACGCCAAATGTATGTCTGTATATAAGAAACTGGGAGATGTGTGTGTGTGTGTGTGTGTGTGTGTGTGTGTGTGTGTGTGTGTGTGTTTGTGTGGGTGTGTGTGTGTGTGTGGGTGGGTGGGAAAGAAAGAGAGTGTGTAAAACAGAAAATTGCTCATTAGATGTTACATTTTTTGTGGTGGTGGTGGTGGTGGTGGTGATGGTGGTGGTGATGATGATGATGATGATGATGTTGAATAATTATGTTGTGTGTTTAAAGGTGGGAGCAGGGGGAGTGGGGTTATCAGTGAAAATATGGACAAACTGAAGCCCCAAATGTTGCTCATTACTTTTCCCCTTAAGCTGTGTGGTGCAATACAGTACCTCAATTTTTACAAATGCTAAAAACTCGTCATAGCTATTCTCCCCAGGATGATATTTTATATGTACTGCATCTTTGACCATTTAAATCACAGGGTTCTACTCCTCATTGGCCCTTAGCTGTGTGACGGTTATGCTGGTATATATTCAATGATAATGTTTTTAAAGGTCACAACAACAGCAATATCTGCATCCCAAGATATGGACAATCTGCCTTCTCTCTGGTATAGAACAATTGAGTTTATTTATTAAAGTGTAAATATGTATTGCAATTCAAAATGGCTTGGTCTTTGTCTGTTCATTATATTGTTTCTAAGCTCAGATATTTTGTATGTCTCAAAGTTGTTTTTATATGTATTTTTTACAATAAATATAATGTGTGAGCCCTGTTTTGTTGATGTCCTCGTGTGTGTATGTGTCTGAGTATTCATTCATGTTTGAGCATATCTGCACCAAAGGAAGGGTCCATGCCAATGACACCCAGAGACTCATTTTTTTTTTTTTTTTTTCTATTTCTATGTGTGTATAAGGAGAAAGACATTTCTTAATCATGAAACCTCATCGGTGTTTGAGGTCAGAAGAGTACGGAGGATTGGTTCTGTTTTTTCCTCTCATGTAATTTACGGTATTCAGTTTCACAACTTTGTGAACTCCCGCTGTTACGTCCATACAGAGTGTTATTTGCATATAAACTCAACTATATAGTTCCAACTGTCAACCTTATAACACCAGTTTATAGTTACTAATTGATTTAGCAGCCATATCGACTACCACTATGCCTGTTTGGTCACCACTGAACCACTTCCCTGAAGAACCTGTTTTATCGAATTCTACAATCCTATCTGACAACATTCATGAAAAGGGAAACATTTTGTTTTTGTTTTTTTACAATTTCCCCTACTGTCCTTATCTGAGAAGCTGGAAATTTTCTCTGCTTGTTACACCACTAGTTCTTCTTCTCGTCACCACAGACAGGAAATGAGACAAATGCTTTAGTAGTTGAGGTTACGGGGCAGTTGTTTCAGTTGGCGGGTGAAGCATGAAGTGAAAGGGGATGTATTGAAGTTCACGCCTGTTCATCAGACAGTAGAGTAAGCGCATCATCAACACTCAGCACCAGTGAATCTCAGGTAAAAAGGTAAGCTCCTTGGTCTACTTCAATTACTCTGGAGTGAATACATTTTTAGGGTGTCAAAGTTCTTGAGTTGTTGTGAATCACACCTGTGACAGTTTTAACAAAAGTGATTTAGTAAATATGTTGATGGAATGGACAACAAAGATATCAAACAACACATTTTGTTGGTATACTACTGTAACAGAAAATCAGAACATGTTTTTTAAAAGACCTGCTTTTGTGGATAGTGCTCAGTTTCATTCTTGCTTTTCACTTGGTTGCGTCCAACTACAGGAATGATCTGTACTGCAGTACTTTACTTATTACACCTGTTACTGAGAACTGTGGTTATGCTGAAAATATGCTGCATTCACACACACACACACACACACACACACACACACACACACACACACACACACACACACACAGAGAGAGAGACAAATCAACATATAAGTAATTTAGGCTATTTAAAGTCACAAGTATTTTGCATTTGTTGCATAATTATTGCAAAAGAGGTTTCCAACCAGAATTGGAGTCAGATGTCAATTCAGTTAATTCAAGAAGTAAATAGAAAATACAACTCAATAATTGTAATTCATTTTCAATGATTACACAATAGAATGAAAAAGATAAGCTTTTTACATCATACGTTTTTTCCCTTCTTGAATTGACTCTGAATTGAAAGCCAATTGTCCCCAACCCTGTGTCTAATTTCAAGGGTTAAATCAAGGTGAAATAGAATGAATAAAATATTACTCCAACATAGAGAAAATGTCAATGAAGCCACAGTGCTTACACAAAATCTGACTTCCTGTTTTGTGGAAACCCAAATTGATGCAACACACCTGCAACACTTTTGATTGTGTAAGAGCTTATAGCCACACATCGCTGTCCACACTCCAACACATCCCTTTCAAAATCAATGCCCTTCATAACCTCTAAACCTCCTATGTCCTCCTCAGAACATCCATCTTCTTTTTTTTTTTTTTTACTTGAACCCTTCTTCCCTTTCACACTTCAGTCTCTCTCAGGATGACAGATGCACAAAACTACCCCACACCCAATGACCCGGGTGTCCTCCCCACCAACCTGCCACAGCCACCCCCTTACCCCCAGGGGGAGGCACAAGTGGACCCCGCTCTACCGTATATGCCACCTCCCTACTCTGCAGCCCCGATGCTGTACCCCCCTCCACCAGGGGGTGACTTTGGACCGCTCCCACCTGGGGAGGTGTACCCCCCAAAAGCTGATGGGTCGGCCCAGGAGGGGCATCCAGGTACAGAATGAGGATAGTGTCTACTGTTTCTACTGTATCTGCATAGCTGCCCTGAAATATCAAACACAGAGGAGGTTCCGTCATGTAAGGAGCTTGAAAGATAAACTGAAATTAAGAAATGGTGCAAGCAACATCATTCCTTTTAATGCACACATTTATGTGTTCTGTTAAATGACCACTGAAAAGGCTATATAAACAATAACCACACAATTATGGTGTTTCAGTATTGTGGACAGTTATTAATTAAAATTAATCATACACACAGAAGGGAACTTTGTACCAGCAGCAGACTCCGACGTCCTCCTGGTTTCATCATTTGATGACAAGACGATAAGGAGGGCTTTCATCAGAAAGGTCTGTACTGATGTTTCTCTGAGGGTTTTGGTCTCCAGGCCTGGTTATATTTTTACACTGACCTCACTTGCTCACCTGCAAACCCTCTAATAATGGTAACCATGTCGGTCTGTGTATCTGTCTGTGTGTATGTCTGCCTGTCTGTTTCTCTGTCTGTCTATCTATCTGTCTATCCAGGTGTTCAGTATTGTGACGGTGCAGCTGCTGTTCACCTTCAGCGTAGTGTGTGTGTTCACGTTCTCCACGGTGGTCAGGGGGGTGGTCCGGGAGAACCTCTGGTTATACGTCAGCGCCTACATCATCTTCGCTGTGGTGGCCATCTGTCTCAGCTGCTGCAGCTCCTTCAGCCGCACTCATCCCTGGAATCTGGTGGCACTGGTGGGTCCCACTCCACTACGCCAAATCACACTCTGGAGGACGGGCTCATTGTTATGCGTGGGATGGAATCGGGAATAGTGTCAACCCACACGTGGGTTTGATACCATTCCTCATTCCAATCCATGCATAACAATGAGCCCGTCCTCCGATTTCTACCTCCAACAGCCTCCCCTGACTACACTACTATACTACACTCCACTACAGTACACTACACCACACTGCACCACAAAACATTACTTTTGTTAATTTTTTTTCTTTTTTTTCTGCCAGTAATTTTATGAAAATGTAATGTTAATAATGTTTTCTTATCCTATCTTAAACTACACTACACTTGGGGCGCTTAGTGGCGTAGCACACTAATGCGCATACCACGTAATCGCAAGGTTCCTGGTTTGATTCTGACCCTCGACCTATCTTGCATGTCATCCCTCCTCTCTCTCACCCATCCTTCCTGTCAATCTCTACTGTCTCTATCCCAATAAAGCAGAAATGCCCTAAAAACATATTTTAACAAAAAAAACTACACTACACTTAGACAGTTAGATGAGGGACTGAGTGGGTCTATTCACGTCCCATACATGCTCACCGCCCACACCCACGTAGAAGGTGAAGTGACTTCTACCACGTCTAATACCAGTGTAGGTTATGAGGTTACTTCCTGTGTTCCCACTTCCCCGACATGTAGGTGAATGTAACTGTAACTGCAATGAGAACCATTGTCTTATTCAGCATGACAACACAACACATTTCCTCAGTATCTGTGTGGATCAGGGGAGGCTGGTGGAGGTAGAAATCGGAGGACGGGCTCAAACACACCATCCCCCATTCCGTTCCATGCATTACAATGAGTCTGTCCTCCGATTTCTACCTCCACCAGCCTCCCCTGGTGTGGATATGATAACCTTGGGTAACTGAGGGTAAGACTGGGTGTGAATGTCTATGAGATACTTGTAGCTAACAGCGTGTGTGGTGTGTGTCATTGTGTCTCCAGTCCGTGATCACTGTCAGCCTGTCCTACCTGGTCGGAACTGTGGCCTCCTTCCACGAAACCACCGCTGTGGTCATCGCCATGGGAACCACGCTGGTCATCTCCTTCAGCATCATCATCTTCTCAGCCCAGGTCAGGCTCCAGTCCCACTGGACTACACCTACTATAAACCTCTTTTTCTTTCTTTCTTTCTTTCTTTCTTTCTTTCTTCCTCTATCACTCTTTTTTTTTTTTTTTATCACTTTCTTTACTAAGACATTATGTATTGTTTAACAGTATTATTGATTATTTATGTATTCAATTGCCTTCACTCCTCTCCCTGGAGGTCTTTAATATTTCATATCTTATTTTCTGTGGTCATCTGTAGACTCGCGTGGACTTCACGATGTGTAATGGGACTATGCTGGTGCTGGCGATGACCCTGCTCATGTTCGGAGTCTTCAGCACATTCTACTACAACCATATTCTGCAGATCGTCTACGGGTGTCTGGGGGCCCTGCTCTACTCACTGGTACGTCACAACTAGTTTTTAGTAGTTACTACTAGTTACCCACTCATTCATATTCAAGCCTCTCTTACCAACCCATTCTACCAGTCCGATAGCCCACACTCATGCTGTCAGCTCTAGTATCTAGTACTCCCTCTAACTGTTGGGAGTTGATAACCCCACGATATCCAGAAATGAAGATGGTCAGCAGTGATGTCACAACTGCAGGGATTGTGTAAAAACATGCAGCTCAATATCACACGTGTAGGCCTACTAAATGTATCATCAGTCAATATGGAACCTATTTCTATCATGGCCAAAGAAGAACTCTCCCTCGTCTAAATAATCATTGCCCTCTCCTTGTCTGTCTGTCTGTCTTTCTGTCTCTGTCTCTCTCTGTCCCCGTCTCCCCCTCTCTCCCAGTTCCTGGCAATTGACACTCAGCTGGTGATGGGCAGACAGAAGTATGCACTGAACCCAGAGGAGTACATATTTGCTTCTCTGATCATCTACATGGACATCATCCTCATCTTCCTCTACCTGCTCCTACTACTGGGAGGAAGCTCTCGTTAGAGACATACCATGTGACACACACACACACACACACACACACACACGCTGCAATGCACACGCACACACACACGCTGCAATGCACACACACACACACACACACGCTGCAATGCACACACACACTCCACTCAAATGTTCATTATGAAAACAGTCTTTATTTCATTCACATGGAAAGCCCCCTGCTTTAATGAGGAAATATGAATGCAGACATATCTTGTTTGTCTTACTCACTTGAATTGAATCTAGTTCTTTTGTAATCATTAAAATCTGTTTTGCATTAAACAAGTGGTCATTAATCATGGTATGCTAGTATATCATAGACAAAACATTTTGGTTGCACCTTTGTTTTTGTTTTCATTTTTACATAAGAAAGATATATTGAGTACAACACACAAAAAGAAGAGCTGCTGTCAAAACAAGTTGTACAGTATTCACTTCAAAAACTGAACACAGTAAAAACAAGTTTGACTGTATCGGGATTAACCCGGCCTCTTTTGACACTTAACACATATTCACTTAGTGTTGCAAAAAAAAGTGCAACTAGTGCAAAATGTGGTTAATCAGAATTCATCTGTGTTGTCCAATGGGTTCACACATCCATATTCATAACCACAGCCTCAGTGAACCAGTAGAGAACACTTGTCTGTTCACCACCCATGTCCATATCAGGGGAGGCTCATAGAGGTAGAAATCGGAGGATGCGCACTTTGTGTTTGATTCCATTCCTCATTCTGTTCCATGCCTTACAATGAGCCCCATCCTCCGATTTCTACCTCCACCAGCCTCCCCTGGTCCGTATCTCCTAGCCTCACCACAGTGAGGCATAGTTGAACTGAACCCTGAGGAGGTATCTCATACGGGTCTGGGCCGGGTTGTAGACGATGAACTCGTTGTAGAGGAGGGAGTAGCCGCCTGCCTGTCCCACCCCGGTCTTCACTCCGGGCCCCATCGGTACCGTCATCCCATCTCTGAGGTTAGGGCAGAGGAGGAGGAAGTGGAGGAAGAGAAGGTGGAGGAGGTGGAGGAAGAGGAGGTGGAGGAAGAGGAAGAGGTGGAGGAAGAGGAGGAGGAGGAGATGGAAGAAGAGGTGGAGGATGAGGAAGGAGGAGGAAGAGGAGGAGGAGGAAGAGGTGGAAGAGGAGGAGGGAGGAAGAGCAAGAGGAGGAAGAGGAGATGGAGTACATAGAGAGAGGGAGAGAAAGACAGCGTGAGACAGCAGACAGTAAAAGAACATGAATGAACAACGGGAGACTGAATAGACTCCTACATATCCATCATAGGACACTTCACTCAGCACTAAAGCAGTTACGCCTCTGATCTGCGCTGGGTAAAATGAATGAAATACGTGTGAAGTTATCTGACTGTATGAATCTCCCATGTGTGTGAGAGTAGACTGAACAAGCAAACACCAAGAGAGGTTTAAACTCACAATGAGACAAAGTTCTGGGGGTCCGGCCCGGTCTGGCCCAGTCCTTTAGTGCTGTGTTTCCCTGCAGGTAGTCTCTCAGCATCGTAGTCGGCGTGAAACAGCTCGTTACTGTCCCCTAGGGCAACCTGTTGCCAGAGCAAAACACACATCACCATGGCGATTAATTAACATAATCACCATGGCGATTAATTAACATGATGTATCCATAAATGTATACCGGCCAAGGTTTGTGACACAATACTCACACGATAACAACAAACCCTTTGTATAGACTAGTTGCTACTGTCTAGAGTAGTTCTCATTATAGCAGCTGAATGTGTGCAGCATGACATTGCACCTCTCACTCACCCACCTCACTCAACAGCAGGAGTCCAGTGTTGTTGCGTTGATTGGCAAAGCAGTAGTTGGCACTTTTTGATGACATGTCAGCGAAGTAGATACCTTTCCCAAACTAGGAGAGAGAGAGAAAGTCACCATACAGCAAACAATTCAGAATCAGCATGACACGCATTTGCCAATCCCCCACTAGCTCTCCTCCTCCTCCTCCTCCTCCTCCTCCACCCCCCCCCCCCCCCCCCCCCCCCTCCCGCCACCCCCTCACCATGTATCCAGTGATGGGGGCCTCTGGGGGGGCCACCCGGAGCCCCTGGCTGAGGATCCCAACCCAGTTAGACAGACGGGAGCCGTGCCACAGCAGCGTCCTGACACAGAGACATGCATGTTAACACAAGCACAGGGACCGCCCTTCTACCCCACAGGGACCGCCCTTCTACCACGTCTAGAACCCCACTGGATTCCTCTGTGGCAACCATGTGCTTTTATACTTGCGTTTTTCTTTTTTGAAACAGATGTTAAACTTCTCTAACTTGTCATTTCACAGTTCTCTAAAAAGCCTTTCATATTGTCATGTGTGTCTATGGCACAGTGTATGTAGTCTGAGAATGGGATGTGATATATATATATATATATATCATTGTGACTGCCAATGGCCCCTGGTCCTAGCATTTTTGCTTATGATGACTGATGTATAGATGATTCACTTACTTTAGACAAATGTACTTGTTGTGACTATGTTGTAAGTTGCTTTGGATAAAAGCGTCTGCTAAATGTCAAAAATGTAAATGTAATTATACCTGTTGTGTAGCTGTGAGAGGAAGCTGTTCTTCTCTCCCTCCCGGTCCACAGAGAAGATGTCCAGGACGGTCATGGTGTAGTCACTGTGAGTAGGAGCATGGGTGGTCTGGAGATACCTCTCTATCACCTGCAGAGAGGGAGAGAGATGGATTTTTCATGTTGTGGACCTGGACTACTACAATTACGAATCTGACTGTCACTCACCTGGTATAGAACCTAACTAGCGTAGAGGCACTCACCTGGTATAGAACCTAACTAGCGTAGAGGCACTCACCTGGTATAGAACCTAACTAGTGTAGAGGCACTCACCTGGTATAGAACCTAACTAGTGTAGAGGCACTCACCTGGTACTCTTGGCTCCCAGAGGCCAGTGGCTGCATCTGGCATTGGAGGGAGCGGTACTGCCTGTCCAGAGGGTGCTCATCGCTGTTGGCACTGGACTGGACCATCTTCACTGCTATCTGGATGTCACTCAGGGCCTGGGGGGAGACAACAGTGGGGTCAACAGCGGGGTCAATAGAGGGGTCAACAGTTGGGTCAAGGCAGGGGAGATAGAGGGGTCAACAGTGGGGTCAACAGCGGGGTCAAGGCAGGGGAGATAGAGGGGTCAACAGCGGGGTCAACAGCAGGGTCAAGGCAGGGGAGATAGAGGGGTCAACAGCGGGGTCAAGGCAGGGGAGATAGAGAGAGGACGCATACATAAAAAAGTAAGTCACGAGACTCACCTCCAATAAGGCTATTTTCTCCTTCAGCTCTTCCTCAGACCGAATGACTGGCGGAGTTCGCAACCTGGGAAGAGAGATCACAGACTGGGGGTTTGATACCATTCCTCATTCCAATGAGCCCCGTCCTCCGATTTCTACCTCCACCAGCCTCCCCTGCTGTACAACGGCTTGTGAAAACACGGCAAACATTCAGTACGGACCCAAAGTCATGGGGGATGCGTGTGTAGAACTGGTTGCACGCGTCCAGCAGCTCTCGGTTGCTGCCCTTCCTCTTCACACACTCCTCAATCTTCTTCAGGGCGGAGTAACCTGCACGTATCTGCTCCGATGTCAGCTTGCCTGGAGGCAGGAGGGAGCACAACAACATATGAGGACAGTATTGACAGTGACGTCAATGCTTGTCTACTGGGAGGATAATGTGGTGGTGATGATGAAATGTGGTGGTGGTGATGTTTTTTGTCATCCTTCCGTCTTTCGAGATTGGAAAGTACCGAACTGTACACGTGATGGAATGTTTACGAGAGCTACAGTGTGACACCGATGCTCACCAAGAGGAGCTTTGCGGGTGTCAAACTTCATCTCCAGGACACACTCCTCCATGGCCTTGATGTCACAGATGAGCTCCAGGAGGGACTGGAGCTTCACATCCAGCTGAGAGGTCTTCTTCTGGGGCAGAGCCTGGAGCTGGAGCTGGCTCCCCTCCTGGAAGAGAGGGAGGACACTGGTGAGAGACACACTCAGCTGGCTGACGATGTCAGTGAGGATGGAAGGAGCTGGGAGAGGAGAGGAGGGGAGGGGAGGGGAGAGGAGGGGAGAGGGAAGGGGACTGGAGAGCAGGGGAGAGGAGGGGAGGGGAGGGGACTGGAGAGGAGGGGAGAGGAGGGCACTGAAGTGGAGGGGAGAAAAGAAAAGAGAAGAGGGAGACGGGGAAATTAGATTAGATTAGATTCAACTTTATTGTCATTGTGCAGAGTACAAGTACAGAGACAACGAAATGCAGTTAGCGTCTAACCAGAAGTGCAAAATAGCAGAAAGTGCAATGAACAGTATTTACAGGTAGTGCAATATATGATCAGTAGTAGTGCAGTATAATATAGTATAATATAAGCAGTATAATATAGCAGTGCAGTATGTGAGTAGCAGTAGCATTATAGCAGAATAAATAGTTACAGTATGAGCAGTGTAGCAGCATATGAGCTGTATGGGTAATGCAGTCTAGCAGTATATATGTATTAACAGTAACATGAGGTAGATGCAGAATAAATATAAATATGGAATGCCGTATAAACAGTATAAACAAGTATGTACAGTATGTGCAGTAGTATTAAGAAAATATAGGATATGTGCATTATGTGCATTATGAACAGTATGAACAGGTATGTACAGAAAAGCAGTGGTATTGAGTAAGAGAAGGGGAGGGGAGTATAGTGCAATAGTGCAATTGTCCGGGTGGGGGGGGGGGGGTGGGGGTTGCGGGGGTAGTAGGTTGTCAGGTAGGTGTAGTGTTCAAGTTCAGCAGGGTGACAGCCGCAGGGAAGAAGCTGCCTCTGAACCTATGTGGTGGAAATGATGTGGGGGATGGAAAGATGATGGGAGTGAAAGTGATGAGGAGGAGTGAGGGACTGGAAAGACTTTCCTTGCCTCATCATTGATGCTGAAGTCCATAAACACCATGTCATATTTTCCTGCCACCTTCTCAAAGTTCGCCCGGTCCACCCACTCGTTCTTGGTTTTGTCAAGAAACCTGCGACAAAACACATGCGAGGGGGGGGGGGGGGGGGGGGGGGGGGGGGGGGGTTGGCACGTTATTACCCTATTAGTAATGGTGTGTAAATATTCATTTACACATTCATCTACTCACTTTTTCTGGAAGAGAACTTTGGCTTGGCAGAGATCCCCACCAAAGGACACTAAACTGTTCTGTCCAACTTTACCAACTACATAGAGAAGAAAGTCACGTGTGAGGTCATCAGAAGAAAGTCACGTGTCAGGTCATCAGAAGAAAGACTGGGAGCCTGGGTTATGTTGTTAGGAAACATGGCTGAACAATCTAACCAAACACTAGAGAAACACAAACACAGAAACAGTACTGTACCTCTGCCCCATCTCAGCCACACACTATAGGACTTGGCATTGTCATCCTGAAGCAGCTGGATCAGGTAATATTTGTTGTTGTTGAACTGAAGATTTGTCTGTAAACAACCATAGGGGAAAAAACCAACACACCACCCATAGAAATCATTGAGCAAATAGAATCACAGTGTTATCACACAAATACAAAGAGTTAAACTGTCATGATGTTTTTACCTGGTTTAACATGACATCATAAACGTCATTCCCTTCACTGTAAACATGGGCCTGTGAGAAAAAGAGAGGGATGGATAAATCAAGAGATAGAGGAGAGACAGACTGTAATAGAGAGAAATGTTTACCTGTGACAAATAATAAACCCAATGAGCTAATTGGAGATTCTGTATTAGTAGATTCAGTATTGTTTGTGTTCTACCTCCAAGACAAACTTGTGTACACACAGATCACAAGTGGTTCATTGCATTGCTATTGGGATCAACAGTGTGATCTGTGTCTCTGTGACTGGGACTCCGCGTCTTTATGCATAGATCACAGCAAGGGCATATGACCAAAAATCAGCATACCGTCACACCTTCAAACAGAAACAAACAATTCTAGGAACTCAGAGACCACACAACCAAAAAAGGTCACGGCACAGGTGTCAGGCAAAACCACAAGGACGTGGGGTTTGAATGATGACAGAAAGTTTCCATAGCTAGTCCGCCTGATGACTGATTACAGAGTGAATACTAGTGTACCTTGCCGAGTTTGGCCTTGCATTCTGAGTCAACAGGAGCCTTGCCCTTCATGACCACTGTCTTCACAACCTCTGCACACAACATCAAAAACATAATGAATACACAACACACATCAACAAGCCACCCGACAGGAACAGAACAAAACTGACGGGCATTTTACAAACTCATCAGCAGGCAGTAATATCATAACATATAGCTATAGCCTAGCCTTAACACTATGGATGTCCTGTGTGTATCAGTGGGGGGCTGGTGAAGGCAGAGATCGGAGGACGGGCTCATTGTAATGCATGGAATAGAATCAGGAATGGTATCACACACACCACACGTATTTGAGACTATTCCTCATTCCATTCCATGCCACGCATTACAATGAGCCCGTCCTCTGATCTCTACCCCCACCAGCCTCCCCTGGTCTGTATCATACATTAAAAAAAATAATCCATAAACTGACATGGAGGGTATTTCTGATATCATAGACACTTCAGTTAGTCATATTTGAAAAGATAAAAAAAATCAAAGGAAGGAGGAGCTGAAACCTTTGCTCTCCGTTTCATCTGTGCTCATCTCTTTATTCTTCTTCTTCTGGCTCCTCCCCTCCCCCCGCTTCCGCTTGGCAATTGGCTGCTCCTCTGTCTCTTCCTTCTCCTCCTCCTCTTTGATCTGAACTGGGCTTGTGGCATCTTGACTGGTTGAATCCACAACATCACCACCGTCTGAACTCTCTATACAGAAAGTATATGTTGGTTGTAGGCAAAAGAAAGACAGATACACACACACACACACACACACACACACACACACACACACACACACACCTACATACATACATACATACATACATACATACATACATACATACGCACAGAAGCACGCACGCACGAATGGTCATAGTCGTATACCTATTGATAACAGACCTGGTTTTAGTGCACAAGAGCGTATTTTCCTCTTGTACTTTGTAACATTGTTGATCTGGACCATCTTCTTCAGGTCGACGTGATACCCAGATCCAGAGCCCAGAGTCAGGGACACAGAGGTTTCTCCAGAGGACACAGCAGAGTCCAGCTGGGCGGATGCTGAAGGGGGGTACGGCTCCCACTGACCCTCGTCCCCCATCCACTGCCAAACTGACAAGAAGAGAAACAATAGACAACCACAAATAGATGAACATGAACAACCATGCAACAAAAAAGAGAGATACACAACTTTGACATAACTTGTCTCTTTTTTTATTTTTTTTTAACATCTTATTCTGTCAGACAGAGAGGTATGACTGTGTAGTCCTACTAGAAAGTATGAGGTCCAATGTAATATTTGACATTCACTGTTTTATAGAATTGATTGAACTATGAAAATAAATGTATTTCATGCAGTATACGACATAAAGAAGTGTCAGACCAATTGAGCAAACTTGTCAGGACTTGCTGGCTGTGCTCTGCCTGGCCTGCGTGTGACGTAGCTCGCTAACCAAATACAACATAGCTTCCTAGCAAGCACTAGACTACTAACCTGTTTTGGACTGGGCCACTGCTTTTTCAGCTGCACTTTGAGATTTGTTTCTAGAGCTTCTGGTGCGCCTCATGTTTCCATACAGTGTTTGTGTCACTAGCGGAATACGAGTTTAGACTAGCTTTAGTAAGGAGCTGCGCTGACTTACGACAGAAAATAGGGAGAGGAGTGATGCGCGCGGGAAGTTGTCACACACTGGACTTTGTGAGAGTAAAGGTTCCGCCTTGGAATGTTCCTAGTCGAAAGTATTTTGTAGACGTACACTTACCTCCATCGCATGTTAGCCAGCTAGAGGACTGTCAAATCTTTGTTACTAGCAAATGAATGCCGAAAGTTGGTGGTTTTGAGACGAAGGCATGGCTTCTCGAACTTACAATGCCTGTGTCCTGTGTCAAAAGGCAGGTGTTGCGAGGATAATGTTCAGGGTGAGTGTTTTATGAGTTGTTCTTGCCTAGTGTCATTGATGCCAGCTAGCATCTCAAGGAGGTCAGCATCAAGTATCCTCTTGTCACCATCAACATTCACCCTGATATGAATATCAAAATATGATTATTTAGCTAGCTATATATATATATATATATATATATATATATATATATATATATATATATATATATATATATATATATATATATATATGCACATTGTTTATTGGCCTTTAATTTCATAAACATGCACTAAAAGTCATTTATGGCCTTATACTGTAACATGGATGTACTGTGAACAAATTACTATGATGATTTGCATAACGATCAGAAGCCCCTCCATATTTTCAATCTTTCTCCTGTGTGACTGTTACCTAGTTGAATGCTCTTACTTCTTTCCAGTAGCAGCTACCAACTGAGTAAACGAACTTTGAGGAACCATCCTGGGATAACAACACATCACTGACAGTCATTTCTTTTCAACCCCACAGGGACTGAGTGCAGCGGCGCACCCTCAGCCGCAGACAGACTTCCTGAAGGGTGCACCTCACAGGAACCACCCAGGTGTGACCAGCCTGAAGACGCTGCGCCTACCGGAGGAACTCCAGAGAGCTGCACAGGTTATCATCCATGGTAAAGAAGCTCTGATATCAATATCCTGGTCCTAGCATAGATTCATTTTTCTTAGGATGACTGATGGGTAGATGATTCACTTACTCAGACAAATGTATTTGTTATAAGTCGCTTTCGATGAAGGCGTCTGCTAAATGCCGTAAATGTAATTGTAATATTCAAATAAGGATTCAAATCCCATCCTTTTCCATGAGGGCTATGTAATAGGTGCTGCATTGAGAAGCTAAGGGATTTGAATGTGTATGGTCATTGGTCAATCTGTGTGTGTTGTACAGTGATATCCAGTCGTTTGACAGTGTGACACGTGTCTTATTCTCCCAACCAGAAGGAACCCAGGTGAATGGGTTGGCTGACAGAGCCCGCAGTCTCACCAACTTCCTGTGGAGCAGGAAGAGGAAGCCTGAGGATGCCATACTGAGAGCAAGAGCCATGGAGCTGGAAAAGGCTCTGTGGAAGAAGGCAATAGAGAAAGGAGGAGGTGACTGGAGAAAAGATGGCGGGGGGGAGATTGGTAATATGGGGTGCTTTGAGCAAGGGAAAGAGGAAAGGGATAAAATAATGTGTGTGTGTTTGTTTGTTCTTAAATCTCAGTTCTAGACAGTCAACTGTTGGAGGACCAAATTAAGAAGCAAGTGTTGTCAGAACTCAGAAAAACAACTTACCACTGGACCTCTATGAGGTGTGTGTGTGTGTGTGTATATGTGTATATGTGTGTGTGTGTGTGTTTGTTTGTTTGTTTGTTCCTCAGTTTACTTGAATTTGAAGTAGTTTGTATATTCCACCCCACCTCTCTCTCTCCCTCTCTCTCTCTCTCTCTCTCTCTCTCTCTCTCTCTCTCTCTCTCTCATAGCTACGATGAAGACCTGGGTGTAGTATACATGGCTGCTAGGCTGGCAGGGGGCTATGCTGCAGTGAGAAGAGCCCTCAATGAGGTAAGGAAAATACTGTAATCACACAATCATAGACTCATATAAACCTTCTTTCCCCTCATGTCAATAATGTTTCCAAATGTTCAATAGCACCGTCATGCATTCCTCTTTTCTTTTTTTTCCACTCTTTCCAGATTAAGAAAAGAGATCCCTCCTTCTCTCCTCATTCTCTCCTTGACTTTGGCTCAGGGTTAGGAACAGCTGTTTGGTGAGGATCAGAGCAACAGCGTCTCAGTCAGTTGTCTGTGTGGTGAGACAATGTACATTGAACCTCTCTCTCCTTTGGTCACAGGGCATCACACTCATTTTGGGGTGATACTTTGAAGGAGATGATGTGTGTGGACAGCTCTGGGGCAATGAACACAATAGCAAATCGCCTTCTCAGAGGTAGCTCGCCACACACATTCATTTTAATGCGCAGCCACATACATTATACAGTACAGCGGCACACAGAAATACACGACGTTACCTTTGTTCTCTGTTGAGCAGGTGGCAGGGAGAAAGAGAAACCCGCTATCAAACAAGTCTATTTCCGTCAGTTCCTGCCTGTCTCACCTAAGGTGAGCCACGTTTCCTGTTTTGTGTCTGTGATCATGTGAAAACCTAAAGAGTCGCACACTCTGTTGCTCCCAATAACAACATCTATCTACCGTTATAATGCGAGAGCCTAATGTGAATGTATTGCTCAGTGATTACACTTTATTGATGTACTTTCAGGTGCAATTTGATCTAGTGGTTGGGGCCTTTTCTCTGTCAGAGCTGGCCAGTCAGAAGGAGCGGGAAGATGCTATATACACGCTGTGGAGGAAGACCAGCTCTTATCTGGTTGGTGAAGCTGAAGCCTCATACCACCTCACATATATCTAATATCACCAGGATGTACGGCCCCAACCTCTTTTATTTGAACCTCTGCTCTTGCCGTAGGTGCTGGTAGAGAATGGGACCAAAGAAGGCCATCAGATACTCATGGATGCCAGAGACACATTACTAAAGGTCTTAACTCTCTCAAAACATACTCATATTTAGATGCTCAAAAACTGCACTTTTTATATTTTTACTATATTATCACTATACAAAATGAAAATAATGCTGTATTTAACTTCCTTACCTCAGAAACCAGAGAAGACGACCCTTGACCCCAGATTGCCATCTGTGTTTGCTCCAGTATGTAAATATCTACTTAACCAGTGTTCCAGCATACATTTAACTGAAGTCTAATTGGCCAGCATATATGTCACTCACTTTTGCCATGTTGCTTGTTTTGTGTGGGGTTTTTTTGTGGTTTTTTTTATTTTTTTTTTTTTATACAGTGTCCCCATGAATTGCCATGCCCAAAGTTGGCCCAGCTACCCTCAGTACCCTGCAACTTCTCCCAGCCCTACTGCCCCCTCCCATTACCCGGGGTAAGACAGCACCCTGAGGGGATGGACAAACATTTATTGGATGTTGGCCCTCTTGCTAATTTGTTAAAGAGTTTGAGGAGTAGGTTAGGGTTAAAAGCATGAACTTGTTGCAAAGCATTAGTAAACAAACCTAATCTGTTGTTACCCATTCCCATATTCCTGCTCTTCCGCCCCCCTAGAACCCTGACCGGCTGATAGAGAGGTTTAGTTACCTGGTTCTGTCCAGAACACACTCAGTAGGTGCAGATGGTTCTGGAGAGGGGTTGGAATGGGCCAGGGTGACAGCACCAGTACTGCGCCGGCCCAGACACGTCCACTGTCAGATCTGCCACTCCAGCGGAGACCTCAAACGGGTGGTGTTGACTGCCCATCGACACGGCAGGTACTGTAAATACTGTCAAATACTTGCTATAATAATAGATGCGATTGGTTTTAAACTGCCTGGTGCAATGCAACTGATGGAATAGCAAAACTCTTCAAACTCTAAGCTAAATCCAAGCACACCTCAAATACTTTCAAGTATTTTTGACCCCTTATGTCTACTCAATAGCACATTTACTCTCCAAGTACAACTGCACAGCTGATTTATTTATTTTCTTGTTTTTGACAGAGATGTGTATCGCTGTGCCCGAAGCAGTGATTGGGGAGATCAACTGCCAGTCATTCAGGCAGAGGATGACACCCTGAGTGATTCAGACTGACCAGCCAATGGGACTGACTGTCAAAGCTTTTAAGACTGAATGACGACGACGATGATAATGATGATGATAGATTGAAGCTTACTTCATAACACCAGGAAGGACAACCTGCCTCTGAGGATGCTTCAGAAAAATCCAACTTGATCAATGATGATCTATGGGCTCAACAAAGACTGGGAAATATGGACATCTTAGAACCAGTTCACATACAGTACAGTACAACTCTCAGTCCAGATAACACTCAGATTTTAAAAACAGTTTCCAAGGCCTCTAGTGGAAATAGAGATGTAAATATGTGAACTTGATTGGTCTATGACTGTCAAGGACACTGCAATAAAGACTCATGATTTGTCACTGTCTTGTGTTTATTCAGTGAATAATTGACACACACACACACACACACACACACACATACATACATACATACATACACACAGTGAGTTTATTGAAGCCTCATCCTCAGATGACTGTGATTCCCTTCACCAAACAAAATGACATTGTGTTTACTGTAATGAGGAAGAAGTGTACAGGAAGTGTCACAACCATTGTAATGGCCTATTAAGGATGTACAGTTAAAGGCAATTAGTTACTGTACATTCAGAGGTGTGGTAACAGAATGTTCTGTCGGTTTTTGTGTAGGAGAATAGATAGATAGACAGAAATCAGTAAAAAAGGTTGAGGGTTAGGGTCCCTTCTTATAATTTTGGGGATAAAATCCATAGAGTAATCCACAATCCACACACCTTCCAGTGTACAAGACTAAATCAAGTTTCTCGAAGACAACAGGAGGACTTTATTTTTACATTTGTATATATTTATTTATTAAACAATGTTAAATTACATAATTTCTTCTCATAAGTCTCTTATCTCCTGAATCCTTTTCTGTTAACTACCGACGATCTCTCGCAGGGCAGAGCTGAGGTCTGGATACTGGTACTGAAAGCCTGTCTCCAGAGTCCTCTTGGGAGCCACTTTCTGGCCCTGGGTCAGAACCACAGCTCTCTCCGAGCCCATTAGAGCATTCATAACAAATCCAGGCACAGGGAAGATCGTGGGTCGCCTCAGAACACGGCCCAGTTCTTTAGTAAACTCATAGTTAGTGTTCTCTGCGGGGGCGACACCATTGAGAACTTGCGGGGCAGGGGAGGGGGCGTCGGGGGAGGGCTCCAGGGCATGGGCGATGATCCCAGCGAGGTCAGAGACATGAATCCAAGGGAATGGCTGCCTTCCAGACCCCAGGGTGCCCCCGAGGCCGAGCCAGAAAGGAGTCATCATCTGCTTGATGGCGCCACCGTCACGGCCAAGTACGGCTCCTGGTGGAGGAAAGAGGAACAGCAGCGACAACATTAAATACTACCATGTCTTTTAAATTTGTACATAGAATTGGTTTAATTCTCTGTCTTACACTTACACACACACACACACACACACACACACACACACACACACACACATACACACACACACACACACACACACACACACACACACACACACACACACACACACACACACACACACACAATAACTACAATAGATACACACCTGGTCTGATTACCACCTGTTTGGTGGTCTGTGTGATGTTTTCAGGAAGACGTCCTGCCTCTTCCCATTCCTTCACCAGCCGTGACAGGAGGTCAAACGGCGTCCACTCGCTGTCTTCTGTGTACTGAGCTGTAAGACTGGGTTTGTAACATGCTGCAGGGCAGAGAAAGAGAGAGTCAACATACTCCAAATACATTATTGTGTTTATTGAGGAAATATACATGAAACATCATGGACCTGTAAAGGGACATAGGATGCTTACCTACACCTGTGACAAGGACCCAAGCTTGAGGGGGACTGGGGGACGAAGCAATGGCTTGAGCCAGGGTTCTGGTGGTGTCAATCCGACTAGAGAACAGGTCCTTCTTATAGCTTTCATTCCACCTGTAACAACAGAGAGAGAGAGAGAGAGAGAGAGAGAGAGAGGGAGAGAGATAAGTATGGAAAGAGACAAGTAAAGAACAGTAGTAGCCCTGGTAATGTATATAGGGACTTGTTGCTCACCAACGCAGTGGGTTCATGAGATTCTCTCCAGCCAGGTTGACAGCGCCATCACATGGTGGGAGGCCGCCTAACTCCAGTTCACCCTGCAAGAGCATAAAGGAGAAATGGACAAAATGTAGGTGAAAATTAGCACTGTCAACAGTTGAAAACATATTCCTTTAATTTCAGTACCTACTCGAACCATGACAGTCTTGCATTATGATGGCATTGACTAATAGATAAAGATTGAATCAACATTTTGGGATGGAGAAGAAAGCATCATCATACCCATGTAATTTTTCCGGGACCAGCTTGCCGAGATATCACTGTGACTTCATGGCCTTTGTCTCTGAGCAGACGGGTCAGCTCTCTACCCACAAACCCCGACCCCCCTCCTGATGGCAAGAACAGACAACAACAAGCACAACAAGCACCAACAACCAACAACAAGCACAATCATATGACGAAAATACAATTACTTTCATAACTTATTTACACACATAACATTTAAGGGTATACTGTTGGAAAATACCATTAAAGCACAGCACATTGAGTTGATAGAAATAAAGAAAATAAGTCACAGTCCATAACAGTGACTTTGCTAGGAATCTTAGGGGGGTGTGAACAAAACAAAGCTATAATATTGATTGACAGACGTCTGACAATAGAGCTGTGCTCACCCCTTCAACAGCTTTCATTGAAACTTCACAGACGCATGTGCACTTCGTGCACGACTACCACTACCACTACCACTACCACTACCACCACTACCACTACCACCACTACCACTACCACTACCACTACTACTACCACTACTACTACTACTACTACCACTACTACTACTACTACTACTACTACTACTACTACTACTACTACTACTACTACTACTACTACTACTACTACTACTACTACTACTACTACTACTACTACTACTACTACTACTACTACTACTACTTGTGTAGACAATGCTTTAGTAAAACCGAAGTCTCTTCTGAAGTCTCTTACGTATTCTATAGTTATATCGGCGGCTTGATAAAGCTTATGTGCTGTTGCAAAAACTCACCTATACCATATTGACCTTAGCTAGGATTTCCTTAACAAAAGATCAGGTGGATACATTTATTGAATGAACGATGTTTGTATACATACCTATTAAGACTCTCATAACACCCAATCTCCAGTTCCTGGTAGAGGGATACGATTTTGGCTGTTCAGTATGTGGATTCTCCCTTATTATGAAATGTGAATTGTGAACATGCACTCGCTATATCTCTATTGGTCCAAATTGAATTCCGTAGATGTGTCACATGTCGTCAATGTGGACAGAGCCTCCCACCATTTTTATGAGGGACGGGAAATAAATTCCTCATTCAATCACGGCCCTGTTTATTATTAACTGGCGTGGTAGATATGACAACACATATCCTACTTTGGATATACATGCAACAGATTTTCTATGATAAAAAAAATACAGATGGAAGTAATGAGGACAACAACTATATAGCCATTTAGCCTACAATTACTGTCAGTGTATAAGCCATATAGCCAATCAATGTAGTTTATCATGGGAAAATGTGTATTAATGTTAGGAAAATAGATTATCATAATTATGCATGACACACTGGTCAATGAAGGAGTTGGAAGCTCAAACTCCACTACTATCTAAGGGTCCATGTTTGGGAATGGAACTTATATTTTGTTGTCAGAGATTCAGGTTTTGGGAGCTTAGCAAATCATACAAGTAAATAGTAATTAAAATATAAATATATAATATCAGAGAAAGTGTTTTCTACCATGGGTGTCAAACTTAGTTATTCATTAACTCGCTACGTGTAACATAACATTGCAGAGTGTGCGTAATTGCACGCCTTGTAGGCTTCAGATAGATGCATTTTTAATCTAACATGAATAAAGTGCATAATCTGACAGCCATGCCACTTTTTAAATCAGTTTTCCTCCATAAAATACCATGTAAGGCTAATTACAGTGCGGTTTTACCAAAGCCCCTTCTTTGGTATTATGTGGTACGACACCCGGAAGCAACATCAGTGTTTTAGACCGGAGACAACAAACACGTGGTTTGATAAAACAGATAAATGTGGGCCAAGTCCTCATTATCAGCCTTTCTCTTTCGTAGTGGTCTGCGGGAGAGGACCGACGGATGCCACAACAAGCGGCCGTTGTTTCTTTTTTGAACATGAGCCAGCTATTCATTTAATAGTCTAGTTTTCTGTAGATGATTGTTTATTACAAAGACATTAAGTTCGTGAGATCACTAGGTCCACATGGTCTAGCTTCTTTATTTATTATTATTTTTTTTAAATGTTGATAGCTACTGTAGCTAGCTAGCTAACAATGTTAATATCTCAGGATGGACATATTTTGATCATTAGTGCCCTCTTCTTTTTTTTTTTTTTTTCTTTTTTTTTTTTTCTTATCTGGCCATAGTCAGTTAAACTCCAAGGCCCGAACTGCTCGAACTTAGATCACGGTAAGCCTCTCAATCTCCCCGTTCTTGTCTTGATCCATAAGCTAGCTACAGAACAAGACAACAATTGCAGCCAAGGAACATGTGCTTTCCAGTGCGTGATCTAGCAGGTGCACACGCTGCATTGTAACTATTTGCAGATGTGTTGGAGCACAGTCTATAGATCATCAAAATATGCTGCTATTTTTGTCTCTGTGGTTATGTTTTATGCACGTTGCCATTTTCCCCATCATACCGTTGCCCGAAATGATGAGTTACATGTGAGTCCGTGTTTCAGCTGAACCTCGTGATTATACTTTCACATACTGACTGGGTATAACTTCTAGTCCCTAATGGCCAAATGTAACGGTGTCTTTCCATTTTCTAATATCAATCCATTAATTTCAGAGACATGGAGGTCCAGATCTAGGGTTCTTGGGAAACTAAAGGTACAGTATGCTATTACATTTGGACCGTTCATTATGAAACTCATCTTTCCACACCGTACCATGATGAGTTAATTGCATGATCCGTGTTTCACCTGAAATCCTGTGATTATACACATGCTCTGAGTGAGGTCAGTAGGGGCCGTTGTAGACTCACTTGTAGCTTGTTGTCATACTGACATACCTCTCTTTTCCCTCAAGGTATTGTGATCTACCTGGTGTAGGATTGAATCAGCCCTGCTTCAGATTGCATTCGACTGCTGGAGAATCTTCAGCTCTGACTTTCATAAACAAATTAACCATTTTCATTTCTGCCTATTATGTTTGTACAACTTGTTTGGAATTAATAAACAACTTAACTGCTCATCTTGTGTGATTTAGTGCATCTGTTATGCAGTTTGACAAAGGGATACATTTGTAGGAGACTAGGAATCCAGCTCCGTCAGTGTAAACTAAGAAGTCAGACTGAATCTGTCCATAATTTCTTGGAGTCAATACAATGCCACAGTATTGTATGGATAATGCAGAACTACAACTTGAATGCTCTTGAGCTTCCACTGGTGTAAAGCAGTGTTCTTGGGCATAATACTGTAGTGAATGGGATGCATGTGTGTTCTTCCCATTATTGGCTTTTAATGCTATTCACTTGTTTACATTGCATGTGTAGATAATGTGTGAATACAGTATACAAACTCTTTGGAAGACCAGTTCAACCAATCAATTTCTTAGTTTGAAATAAAACTTTATTACACTGTATATAACCAAGATTCACATGCAATCCCTTATCGTGTATAAAAAAAAAACCACAATATAATTACATATTTACAAAACCAACTATGGGTGGGGGGAATTTTTAGAAATTGTGAGAAGTTGGTCTAAAATAATTTAAAAATAACAATAAAATAACTTTGATGTGTTCTCTTGTCGGTCGATAAGCAGGAGCCGCATATCCACTTTAAAAGGCTTGTTTATGGTGGTCTCCAGTGCATGGTTCATGTGTCATCTTCCTGCTTAGGTTTTCTAATATATCTATGACGGTTTGGGCATGAATATTCACATGTATGTATGAGGAATGTAATGGGAGGATTGCTAGGCAATAGCAAGTTCCGCTAGCGTTGGCGTTGTGCGATGCTCTGGAAAATGCTAACAGTGCCCTCTCTTTCTGGTTTACTCTCTTTGGCACGGTTCATGTGTCATCTTCCCATTCTGAGCTTCAGAATTCTTATGTATATATGAGGGTCAACTTTATTATCCTGCATGGGGAAAGTCGCTTGGTCATGGACACAGAATACAGAAAAACTAAAACACAGCACACATTAGAAATGACACACAAACATGAAATAAAGTATCACTTCTGTATTTCAACTGCGATACTTCAGAATTGTGTTGTTCTTTGTGTTACTTGTAATGCATACTGTGCTTTTGTATTCTGTGTCTGCGTAAATAATATTGTATTCAGTGTGTTCTGACGCATTTGTGGTCTGTGTGTGTGCAACTGTCTTATGTACCATTCCTCGCAGCACTGACCCCCCCGCTGTTGGACGACAACGTGTCTTTAAGTCCTATTCCCTCCTTCTGTCCCCTCTTAGTCCCACTGTTCTCCAGAGACGTGCCCTCAAAGAGCCGGGCCATGAAGGCCAAACCATTCTGTCTAATGTAAGACTTCCCAGCGAACGTGTAGAGGACAGGGTTGGCACAGCTGCTGATGAAGGCCAGAGACGAGGTCACAGCCCGACTGGACTTCCAGAAAAGCTCCAGTCTGTGAAGAGAAGGAAAGGGTTAATCAGATGTTCCTTTTGGGGATCTGGCATTGTTAGAGGGAGATGAGAGGCAAACAACACGCTGATTGAGTACTATGATCGTATCGGATTGTGGGGTTTGCAGATACTGAAGCGTTGAGTTGAGGTTGTTATGCACATGACACACACCTCTCTTTCATTGGTGACTCTTTCAAGTACTCGGCCGCCACCTGGGGGAGACAACCACAGAGGAAAACTTAACATACGTTGATTGTAAAATGGTATACCCTCCTGTTACTGTGTTGATATGCTGTACTGTCCTGTTCTGTTCCATTTCATTGTGGTTTTAGCCTTCCTAGTGTTGGTGTTTTAATTTGATCTATAAAATAGTCTTGTATGAATGTGAATGTCTATAATGTTGTCTATTTGTCAGTGTTTTTCATCATACACACCTGCACCATGTTGATAATATGATAGGGCAACCAGAATATGCCAAAGATCACAACTATGGCCAGGATGAGATTCTCACTGCGGACCTTGCGGCGAAACTTGGTCTGTCTGAGACGTCTCAGAATGCACACATAACTGGTCACAATGACCCCGTACGGGAGCAAGAACCCCAACACTGTCTCAAATGTATACTGGAACCTCACCTGCACACAGGAAATGAAACAATGACCAACTGTGTTAACACACACACACACACACACACACACACACACACACACACACACACACAATGACAGGATTGTGAATAACTAGGGCTAGGCCCCTTGACAGTCATGAAAGAATCTGTTAGAACAAGATAGAGCAAGAATCTACAATTGGATGCTATTCAGTTTATGACGTGAATGACAAAAATGCGTGCTCTAGTCATACCATGAAAGACTTCACCTGAACAGATAAATCAAAACATAAATCATTGTAAATGAATACTAAAATATATACACAACAAAAGGTTGTCTATCCCCTGCGGGAGAACCCTTTCCGCATAAGGACCCTATAAACGTGTTCCTCCAAAGGTACCGCCTGACACTGAATATCCTAAATAACATCACACTGAACCATCCACTTCTCTCTTCAACTTACGTGTTCAGGCCGAGTGTGATTAGGCGCACAAACCAGGCGTGTTTTATTCCGTTCATCAGTGTCCGGCCTCACCTCCCTGAACACCAGAGCAGGGATGGCGATGAACAGCACCAGGAACCAGAGCCCAGCGATCACCCTCACCACAATCTTCTTGCTGGTCAGGGCAGACACCCGCCTGGGCCACACCACCGCCACCAGCCTGTGTAGGCTCATCAGGGTGATGAGGAAGATGGAGGCGTACATGTTCATGTTGCACAGGTAGAACAGCGCCTTGCACATGGGTTTGCCGAACACCCAGTTCTGTTTGGCCAGGTAGACGATGAAGAAGATAGTGAGAGCCATGAGAAAGCCGTCAGCGAACGCCAGGTTGAGGATGAGGATGGTGGTGACGGAACGCCGGCGGGCACAGGCCAGGATGCTCCAGATGATGAAGAGGTTTCCGGGCACGCCGAGGAGGAAGACGATGCTGAGGATGAGGGCGCCGATGGTGGTGGAGTAGTCGTTGCTCACGAGGCTGTCGTCCTCGATGTCTGTGCCATTGAAGAGTGGCGACTTGGGCAGGTCGTTGTTGCGGTGCAAAAAAACGCTGTGGTTGTAATTGGCCATCTGGAGGGTTGTTGGTTCTGAGAGAGAGAGAGAGAGAGAGAGAGAGAGGGACACAGGAAGACAGAGAGAGTTATCTATGGGGATTATTTTGCTTGGGTCATCAATCCTGTAACAGCCCTATCAGTCAGCCCAGTAGACATTTTACTCAACTACATTTTACAACTGACTCAAAAGTTTCATGCCTGTGTCTAATTTCAAATCAAACCCTGTGGTCAGGGCTGGTCCAGTGGTCCAGTGGTCTAGCACCACGGCCTACAGTGCACATATATGCTCATGTTGGCATAGGTTCAAATTCCAGCCCATGCCCTGCTGACATTCCCTCTCCTCCTTACTGTCCTGTCTCTCTACACTGTCTCTATGCAATAAAGTTGAAAAATATAAGAGTGGGATTGCCCCACAAAAAAACCAAAACCTTAATTTCAAATCAAACTCTAATCCTACACAGATTGGTTAATTGGTTAACATCAGGGTTGGGTTGGGTGGATTCTCTGCCAAGGAGTTGGGGCCAGGGTTGGTCTGGAATTGGGGATAGGCCTACATACAGTGTCTCTCTCTACTGTACTTTCACTCAGTATTCTCTCCTTGTGAGACAATGTTCAAAATTAAATTGTACAAAAAAGTTAATGACGCAGATACACAAATATTCACATGACGCCCTCTAGCCAGTCGTATGCTGGCATTGCAAGGATGAGGGCATGCTGAAACACGCCAAATATTAACACTGTTCCCTCACTAACACTAACACCGCCTTTGCACATCACGTTGTTATCCTCCTTCTTCCTCCTCTCTCTCTTTCTAGCCAAGTATAGCATCATTGGCCTAAGCATGTCCTTTATCATACTGCAAGGCTTTTTATATACATAAATGATATGTTTCTAATGAGTGTTGATAATCTTGTCACTCGGGTATTAAGGCTGGTGGAGGTAGAAATCAGAGGACAGCCCCGTTGTAATGCATAGAATGGCATCAGGAATGGTATCAAACACACACACACACACACACACACACACACACACACACACACACACGTTTGATCTCTTTCTCTCTTTCTCTCTTTATCTCTATCTCTCCCTCTCACACACACACACACACACACACACACACACACACACACACGCTCACACACACACACACACACACACACACACACACACACACACACACACACACACACACACACACACACTTGATAATACATACATAATATTTGATCTGATGCTTACAACATCGGTTAACAATGACATCATATGTCATCTGCTTGTCAATTTATAAACAAAGTATTTGCTCAATATTTAGTTGAAGCTTTTGTAAACAAACAAGTATAGATGCTGAAACTGCCAGATTGTAGCTCTCTTTTGGCAGTAGTAGAAAATGCAGTAAACTAAGTTCATTCTGACATCACAGAAGCTTTGTTTATTTCTAAAGAAGAAGAAGACCTTAGATCAGTGTGGACGAGTAACCATGAGAACCAACAGTACGGAATACACAGGGACAGGAGAGGCTCACCAATACATGCTGAGGACAGGGGAAGACAGAGGGAGAGAGGGAAATATAGAGGGAGAGAGGGAAAGATAGAGGGAGAGAGGGAAGGGAATGGGAACATGAATGAGAAAGAGAAGCTGTTGGAAAAGAAGGGAAGGAAGCAATGAATAGTTAAAGACAGCAGGGTAGCAGAAAAAGGACCCTGTCGAATATTTCGATAGTTAGATTAAGAAAAGAGAGGAGTGAGGAAAAGAGAGAGGGGGAGAGAGAGCAGGGTGTGTGTGTGTGTGTGAGAGAGAGAGAGAGAGAGACACACACACACACACACACACACACACACACACACACACACACACACACACACACACACACACACACAGAGAGAGAGAGACAGAGAGACAGAGAGATGGGAAGAATGACAATATGATCCAATCAGAAGTACAGGAGGATTTCTACTCACCTTGTTACCCTGTAACTGTGTCTTCAGTGGATAGAGTTGAATGGATCCACGTTTTGTGGTGTAACCCTATGGTGGGTTTCGAGGTCTTTCTCTATATACACGTATTCCGACTGTCCAACTGTCTCTCAGTTTGAAACTTTCTATGTTATTTCACTGTTTCTGACTATTTCTCCTTTTTTACCCTTTTACAACTGTTTCCCTCTCTCTCTCTCTCTTTCCCTCTTTCTCTCTCTCTCTATCTTTCCCCCTCTCTGTGTCTCTAATAAAATTAATAATGTGCTGCCCCACAGGCTACAGCATGCTGTGAGGGGAGAGAGGTGTGTCCTTTCTTCAGTTCCCCACCTCTTCTCTCTGTTTTTTCTCTCTCTCTCTCTATCTTTATCTCTCTCTCCCCTCTTTCTCTCTCTCTCCCCTCTTTCTCTCTCTCTCTCTCTCTCTCTCTCTCTCACACACAGACACACACACACACACACACACACGATAATACATACATAATATTTGATCTGATGCTTACGATATCGGTTAACAATGACATCATATGTCATCTGCTTGTGAATTTATAAACAAAGTGTTTGCTCATTACTTAGTTGAAGCTTTTGTAAACAAACAAGTATTCTTGTCTCGAAACATTTTCCATTCTCATGTATCACAATGTATTTTATGTATCCCTAGGCATGTTTGATGACCGGGGATACAGTTGTCTATTACGTAAAACAAGTTGGCGATATTGACCAATTCATAACAAAAGCATGACTCAAACATAGCTTGTCTTGCACAAACTCCCATAATGACAGTTCACAGAACACACAGGCGCAGACACGCATGGCACGCCGGGAGATCGTCACACACACACACACACACACACACACACACACACACACACACACACACGCACACACTTGTTCACAGAGCTCTCTGACACACAGAGAAGAAGAATGTTGATTATTTCCGGGTTGGGGCACGATGTAAAGAGCCAGGATGTCATAAGGAGAGTGATTGAGACTGAGAGACTGAGAATGAAACCCACACGTCTACAGCAGGGGAAGTAGTGAAAGGAGCTAGGATATGGACCTTGGTCCTAGACTGGGGAGGTAGAAATCGGAGTCCATGGTCATTGTTATGCATTGAACGGAATGAGGAATTGTATCAAACACACGTTCTCTGATTTCTACCTTCACTAGCCTCCACTGGTCTACAGGTACAGTCTAGAACCAAGGTCCATACCTCACTGCAAACAGATCTTTATGATGTCTACAGTATGTACTGTAGCAAAGGTAGTCATACCTTCTTGTTGAACAGCTTCCGGTTCCTATCTAATACACACACTCATCCACCAACACACCTACAAGACAAGACAGTTCTTGTGATCTGATATGAGCTACGTGATCGTTATGTCGTCTGTATTAACTAGTCAGACTATTTCCTCTGGTGCTTGCAACATTTCCGATGTTGTAATGGGATTCATGAACATGACATGTCAATGGGCCCTGGTCCTAGCATAGATTTCTTTTTCTGATGATTCACTTACTTAGACAAATGTATTTGTTGTAAGTCGCTTTTATCTGCTAAATGGCAAAAATGTAAATGTAAAAAAATGTATAAGAAAAAAAAAGTTAAAAAAAATAAAGTATAAGAAAACCACTTAAAGTGGTAAACGGCTTGTAGTCATTTTGTCCGGCACTGAATTGACTTGAAACACTCACTATATTCAAGGTGTTGTTTCTTTTGGCAGGGAGTCCCATTGAGACCAAGGTCGCTTTTACATTATAATTATAACTGTACGGTATCAGGGTGTAACATATTGGAAAACAGGGGAGGCTGGTGGAGGTAGAAATTGGAGGACAGGCTCATTGTAATGGAATGAGAAATTATGATTACCCCACCATATCCCCTCTCACCCACTTCAGTCGAGGTTTTTCTGGATGCCTCTAGTCACATCCAAGACTTGGGGGAGGATATTTTACGAGGGGACTGTTCTACCTTTTAACCACATGGTGGCAACCTATCCTTAAAGATTTTGTTTTTCCTTCCTCCGGCAATGAACGTGACGTTCAGTCACTGACATCTGACAGTAACTGAAACCCAGCCTGAGAATTTGACACACATAGCCTACGTTGTCATACATCACTATGTAAATACCTTTAAATCATTATCCCTTTAAATGCCTCCCCAACAAAACTCTACAGACTATTTAGACTTCTTTAGATATGTTTCTACCTTGTAAAGACCCCATAAAAGCAACGTTGTGTATTCTAAATGCCACCATAATCCTTTACAATAAACCCAATCTCAACCCTCCACAATTTAGTGACTGAACTGTATTTTTCTCTAATAATAAGTGTCCTTGAGTCAACGATGACCAGTTGTGATTAGTCATTAATATGCTAACCAAAGAAAACATCTTGAGAGCCATTCTAGGATAGATACCCACTCACAGGCCCCAGAGGATGAGAGAGAGAACGAGAGACAGAAAGTATCCAGTATAATGATTGTGAGAACTGGAGGAGGGGGCAAGAGAGAGAGAAAGAGAGAGAGAGAGAGGGGGGAAGGAGCTAGAGAAAGAGAGGGAGGGAGAGAGTATGTTTATTTAAGTTTTTCGTCTCCTGTCTCAGACAGAGTGCAGACTACAGAGGATAATGAGAAACAGATCTTTCGAGGCGAGGGAGGGAGGGACAGAGAGACAGAGAGAGAGGGGGGGGGGGGGGAGGGAGAGCCCGGAGGAGCAGGAGGAGGGACATGTTGTGGGGAAAAGAAAGAGGGGGGGAGAGAGGGGGGTAAGGAAGGGGAGGAGGAAGAATGACATAGAGGAGAGGGGGCTGTCATGTAAAACACCACAGGAAACAGGCCCCCTTCATGCTCTGAGTGACAGCTACGCATCACAATACTTCATGTCACTAAGAACATTAATTTCAATGTACTTTACAATGTGGTTTCTGCTGCCATGTATTGGGTTCCAACTTTAATGTGCAAGATTAATGAGAGTCATATTATTACTGTGAGTGTGTCAAAATTGCAGTTGATGCCAGTTGGTGATGGGGGGGTGGAGGGCAATGATAAAACTTGCCTGGATAGAATAGAAAACAAGGAGCTCAGCCAGTGTCACTGTGTCAGTAAATACAGTAAATGTAACACGACCTGAAATGTATGGCACACAGAAGGTCCTCAAGAGAAGTGGGTAAAGCCACACACAAACTACTTCTAAGTCTGAGATGAGAAGTTGAGAAACCTCCGCGGATCCTGGGCATAGGGGGAGAAGGGGAGTGGGGAGGGGGTCTTCTTGACTGACAACCCAAATCTCCTATGGGGATTGAGTAACGGACCAAACGGGGCTGGGAAACCCACCCAAAGGCAATTAAGGGTAAAGGACGACTGAAATATTTGATAAACTTTTTTTTTGAAGAGGGGGAAGAAGAAAAGACGGCGAGAGCATTAGAATGAAAGACCGATAGCCTATCTATTGTAGTAGTGTATATATATCACCGGTCCGATGGTTCGGGGACTTTCAAGAATTCAACGATACGCATGAAATCTGTCTTCTTAAAACATCGAATGAGCTCGATAAAGCGTTCATATTTGATCCGTCCTTAAAGTGCCTTATCGATGGAAGGCGTTCTTAAAAGTTACAGAGAGATCTTATAAGTAGAAGCGACCATAACCCGGCTGACAAGAAGAACAATTCGCGCAAATGTGAGATATATTTACTCTTGAACATAACCAAGTTAAATTTGGGGGAAACATCGATGTTTTTTGGAAAACGAACGAGGAAATCATTATAACTTTACGGTACCAGATATCACCTTGCAAGAGGCAGATCTCAATCTTTTTTTTCACCCGGGGTGTTCTCTGCATCTGTCTCCCGTACTTTATTCGCTTGTTGCGGGGATGGGGGCTGCGCCGGGTTCGGGCTGGGAGGAGGGGGAGTTCGAGTTCAAGTTGGTGTTTGAGGAGGACCCGCCGCGCCAACTCCGGGGCCCATCACCGCTGCGCAACGCGGACCAGGAGCACAGCATCACGGGGGAGAGGACGGAGGGCGCCCTGGCGCATCTTGAATCGAGCAGTAGCACTGGTTAGCCCCTTTTCCTGGATAATCGTATCACTATTACTGTAAAAGAGAAAGAGAGAGAGAGAGAGAGAGCGTGACAAATTGGAAAAGGAATGGGCCGGTTACTAGTCCCCATACATAGTGTGATCTGTCTCTATGGTGAATGTGAATAATCTTGATTTGTGCATATCCTATTTGTTTGTAAAATATCAATTAATATACCCTCACTCACTCACTTTTCTTCTTGGAGAAAAATGTATTATGCTTGTCTGTGTGTGGGGGATGTGTGTGTTTGTGTGTGTACAGTGTTTGCTTGTTCTGTGTGTGTCTTGTGTATTGCATGCCTTGCTTGACTGTACGTGTGTGTGTGTGTGTGTGTGTGTGTGTGTGTGTGTGTGTGTGTTTGTAAGGGCAAAACTCAATGTGGTTTTAATCAGCTGTGCGTGTGAGTGGAGTTAACAGCTGCCATCTGGATGGAACCTCAATCTCTGTTTACTGAGCACGCACCACATACACACCTCCCTCCGTTTTCCCTCCTTTACTCTCTCTTCCCCTTCTCTCTCTCCCTCTTTCTTTCCCCTCTCAGTCTACACATACACACACACACACACACACACACACACACACACACACACGTGCACGCGCACACACACACACACACACACACACACCCCTCTCATCGACTCATACACCCCCTCATGTCCTTCCCGCCCACATTGGCATACAACAGGAATACCACACCCTAGCCTTGAACTTGCTACAGCAGAAGTTACCTCTGTGTTCTACTGCACCACATAACTGCCTCTTAAAACGGACCAGTGATGATCCACACAGGACACCCAGCTCCACAGTTACCCCAGCTACTGTTCCCCATTGTACAGATGACTACGCTATGACCACACTACACCAGGGGAAATATTATGGGCTATACAAGCCTTTTGCTTGCTTCCCGACTTGGATAAACTATATCCAGCTTTTTTTTTCTTAGTTATTTGATTTAATCCCAAACTGTATTTCAAGTTAGGCTTGGAACAGTTCAAGTGTACTCAACTGTTTTGTTTGAAACTTGAATCTGGTTATCTCAGTATCTCCATTGGCTGAACTGTTTATGAAGTATCCAGTGAACTCAATGCAGAATAGTACCATGCCGACTGTAACTCTGGACACCATTTCCACTCATTTTGTTTGGTTACAGACAGCCACCTGGCTGCCACTCACGTAGGCCAGCCAATCGGCATCCCCACCCCACCGTCCTCAGCCAGTCAAAGGGCTGGCATGCATTCCCCCCCCCCCAGACGTGCCTTGGTGAGGGAGTTCAGCGGGACCTACGAGAGCCTTCCAGCTCGATCTGTACAGGTTGGTGGAGATGGACAGGTACTGCTTAGTGGTCTGTCATCAAGGATGATGATGCTACAAGTCGTTTAGAAGTAGTTTATAACTAGTTTATAACCAGTTTCCCTTTGGTTTTCATCTCTCTCTCTTTTTAAAGGGGGGGGGGGGGGGTGTTTAATTAATAAGATTAATAAAGAGCATCAAAAGTCTCTCTCAATCCGTCTCTCTCTCTCTCTCTCTGTGTCAACTTCCATCTCTCTCTACATCTCTCTCTCTCTCTCCCTCTTTCTCTCTTTCTCTCTCTCTCTCTCTCCCTCTCTCTCTCTCTCTCCCTCTCTCTCCCTCTCTCTCTCTCTCTCTCTCTCTCTCTCCCCCTCTCTCTCTCTCTCTCTCTCTCTCTCTCTCTCTCTCTCTCTCTCAGGTATCAGAGTCTCGTGTGTTGGAGTGCCCCAGCATCCAGATCACTACTATCTCGCCCGAGGATGACACTGCCCCAGCGGGGGGGAACTACTGGGATACCGGGGGTGGCTGGGACAGGGAGCGCCTCTACCTCCCCCTACTGGACCCCTTCTGCTACCGCGAGGGCGGGACCGGCGCCGGCTCCCTGAGCCCCAGCCCAGCCTCAAGCCCCTCCTCCCGGGGCTGGGTCAGTCCCGCGTCCAGCTGTGATTCGCTGCTGGTGGAGGAGGAGGATCTCAACGACGCCACTGCCCATTTCTGCCTGTCGCCGTCCTCCCGGCCGACATCCCCGGGGGGGAAGAAGAGGAGGAACTCCCCCCTGGCCTCCCCTTGCACCTCCCGCAGGAGCAGCTACTCTGAGGACCACGGCTGCACCCTGGAGGGGGGGGACTCCGGCCCCCAGTCACAGGCCCCCAGCAGCAACTTTGAGCTCAGCAGCATCCCACAGAAGACCAGGAAGACATCCCTGGAGCAGGTGAGGAGGCAGGCTGGTTGGGGCTCCATGGATGTTCATATAACCGTCCTGTGAGGCTCTGTGATATCAATTTGGTTTTACGATGATTATTTATCAACTGTTAGGGCTTTGGTTGAGTTGAACATTTCCTTTATCCTTATCCGAGGCGATTTCTCCAGTGTAAAGCTGAATTGACCGTTGCCAGGGACCGTTGCCAGGCACAGGGATGTGATGAGGGTGATTCATATGGGAGCTAAACAACATGAACATACTTGGTGATACATCTGCATGTCTCCCAGGTTTCTCCCAGAGAGGCGGAGCAGGACCAGGCCCCCTGCCCCCTGCCAGAGCCCCTGCAGCTGAGGAGAGAGGCCCCCTCCATGGGCATGGACTACCTGTCTGTCCCCCCTGCCCTGGGATGGGGCAGGACCAGAGCCAGCGCCCACAGCCCTCTCTTCAGGTTGCACACTGTTGCTACAGTAACAACATATACAAGCAGTTGTGTCTCGTCAGAAGAAGGAAAGAACGTGTATATTCTCCTTACAAGATTATTACCAGGGTTTGACGTGGGGCCTAAGTGACATTTTCTAAATTGATAGACAAAACATAAATTGTTTTGTATTGTGATAAGTACTTTTTTTGTTGTATTCGTTTTTACAGTTTTACATCTCCATTTTATCTACAAGGTACTTTTTTAGACATTATGACATTTTTTTTCACATCGTAATTTCAGTCCTTTATGGTATGTTTGTATTTTTTCTGGTATTTTTCAATTGTGCTCACGTAATTCCTGAAACGTTTTAATTGTTGTGATGAGTCTTTGATTTGTACTACTGAAAATACCCTATCCTGTAGTAACAGTCATTATCCTCAAATTATCGAATGTCTGTACAGTACATGACTATAGTATTATATATTTTCCCAGCTAATGTCTGGAGAATTCAATATCATGTCATTTGAATGCTTGAGCTTGCTCTTGCATCACAGCACCGATCAACATTATTAGTGTGTTGCATTGCTTGTCATTAGATTAGCTATATAGCATTGTAATTGGTTGAGAGAACAGTAGAGACCCTTCCTCAGCCTTTTCCCACATCTGATAGGCCGGTGATTGTTCTTACAGATCCAACGCTCTGCCACCACTTGATTGGCCACTACCATCCCAGTTTGACCAATACGAACTGCGCATCGAGGT